>NW_008795133.1:392102-442102 GCF_000699145.1 Aptenodytes forsteri | reverse complement strand
CTGAGATATCTACCCACAATTTCTTGCAGACATACACTCATGTAGTCCACCCGGCTGAAGAGCCTGGAGCAGGGAGATGTGCGTGTTCGGCAGCACCCTGGGATGGATGGTGGTCGGAGAGACCGCTGCTGTTACAGGGAAAACTGCACCACAGAGAGAAAGCTTACTGGCGACACGACGTTTGCTACAAGGAGAGTGACTCTGTCTAACATAATGCTTCCTCCACGCCACTGTCCTGTGCCCAAGCCACCAATGTGTGTGTGTATGTGTGCATGTGTGTGCAGGGGTGGGAGGGGGCAGTGGGGTCCTCCCCACATCCCGGGCAGCCGGTGCCTTACACGTGAGTTTGATCAGCCCCTGCCTTAGTCAAGTATGGAAACAGATGCTATTAATGGATATAAAGGTATTTCATACAGCCATAATACGTCACATAATCTCTTCCTATGCTAGCCAATGTTATCATGTCATGTTCAGTAGCATTGCCTTTCATTAACAGAATTAGCAATTAAGTGCACACCTTTGTTTTAGATCATTTCCCTGAAAACACCTGTTTTCACTTTTTCTGGGTTTACCATAAAGAGGAATACCCTAGATTTTTCTGTTGACTTCTAAAGTCTTTATTTAGCTTTATGCATGCATCCCTTCTCTCCGCCAGCAGAAGTGCCAACCAGTGGGACACATTCCTCAGCAATGCAAAGGACACACGAACCTCCTCACCTGCACCCCACATTGCGGCACCACGGATCATCCCTGAGAAAATGGCACGGCAAGAACACCATCAACCCTGCCCGGACAGGCACCGGTCACCCTCACCAGGGAGGGCTCCTCCAACACTTTTCCATCCTGCCCTGCCCCACAGCCTGACAGAGGGAAGGCGCTGGAGTCACTGACGCTCCAAGCGGAGGTAATGTATCACCTCTACATCTGAGTCTATTTTGCATTCAGGAAAGCTCTGTAATGAAGCAGACACTACACCCATTCACACACACACTGGGCACAAAGTACCAAGCAGATAAGAAAGCAGCACACTCCAAGAGGGACGTTTCATGTCTGAATTAGGGTATTCTTTGTCCCTGGATTTTACATTTGTTAATCAGATAAGTTTTCTCTCTCCAGTTCACTAAGAGAATTGGCACACAAAATAGTCTCAAAACCTAGGAAATCTTACACTTGCATTTCTGTCCTGTTATCATAAATGCATATATCAGGGTGGAAGAAAAAAACCCACAAAAAAGTGGGAACCAACCTATCCCTGTGTTTAGTTTCTGAGTTGAAATCTAGTTGCAAGGGAGCTAGCGGGGGAAACAAATTCTGTCAAAATATATGTGGGGGATGAGGCTTGAGGGAAAGCTACTGCTGGGTTGCCGCAAGGATCTTCCCTGGAGGTTAGGGAACGCGCCGCGTGTTGGAGCCATTCTGGAGCATTGCATCTCATGTCATAAAACCGCCCGCCAGCACCGCCCTCCTCCTTCCCTCGGGTCCACCCCCAGGGAGAGGCTGGTGGGCTCAGCTCTCCCATTTGGTAGTTCCCAAGTACATCCTGCAGCAACAGTTGCCTTGGGCTTTTTTTTGTACTTCGATATAAAAAGTTCCCGAGAGCTGTTTAAATATTGACTTGAAAGGTTGCTGAAAAGGAGACTGTAGCACAGGATGCTGCAAAAGAGAGCTGCAAAATGCAAACAAAGGATCGAAACAAATGCCTCTTTTGAGGAGAACCATCGCCTGCAGAGTTTTCATCTTTGTGGACTATTTTAGGTTTTCAAACTAACAAAATGGTTGCCTGGAAGTGTGAGATGAAAGAGCTAGAGAATACCTGGACTGTGTATCATTAACACAAAATAATTTCCCTGGAATGGGGCAATTTAGTCCATTCTCCGACTTCATAGTATCTCTCCATTTTAATTTTTTCTGAACCATTCTAAATAAACCCCTGTCTAGACAAACCTTTTGTTAGTCACCTCTATACTGAAAAGGTACAGAAGTTTTCCTTTTTAACATATACATATATTCCTTTCCTAATATTCCTAGGCACAAACATCTGCCCATTTTAGGGATTTGTAAATTTTCTATTTCTAGTATCTGAACTTCTCACAAACTTTAACACAAACTTATGGTGCACCTCTGAGGTAGTGAAATCTCATTCCCATTTAACAGATGAAGAGAGAAAGCAGGTAAAATGAGATTCTATGATTTTCCCAGATCTGGAAGTCTACATAAAAGTCCGAGGCTGCACTAGGCTCCCTCGACTACCTTTTATCTCTGTCAGCTCAAAAGGGATTTGGAATAGGAGTTATCCCAGATTTACAAGAGGAGCAGCCTCTGTTATCCTAAATTTGGATACTCCTTGTGGTACTATAGTTCGTGAGTTCAATCCTTATTCAAGACACATGACAGAAAACTAAGCCCCTTATTGAGAGTCATTGCAGTAACTCAAAGTACACTGAAGTAGAGCACGCCTTTTCATGTACTGACATACTCTGTTCTACAACTCCACTTGCCTCTGCCCTACAATGTTCTTTAATGTTTTTTTAAATGCAATGTGAGAAGCAATATAGAATGAGAAAACCCAGAGAAGAAAAGTTGCAAAGATTTTTTCAGTCCTTTAAAGGAAACACGGTATAATAAAACAATACTGAGCACAAGCAAATATGTAACGTGCGTGTGTCTACAGTTACAGGACACCTTAGGATCTGTTTCTTCAGTCAGAGGAAAAATAATCTGTTTTCTTTTAATGCAATAAGGAAAAAGACAAACACACACAATAACCATAATAATTATTAAAGTAGAGTAGAAAAATGGGAAGAATCACCATGGTAGGAAAAACACCTTCTCTGGCAGCATTCAGGGAAAAAGCTATCAGGAAGACGGAGTATTGGGATGCTGATCCATTGCAAACACCACCCGCAGTCGCCCGTGCCTTCACACAAAACCTAGGTGTAGTTAAGACCAGCTGCTTAGCCTGGCTAAAAAACGTGAGCCTTGCCACAGCAGGCCATCTGAGGGCACAGACCTCAGCCAGAAGAAGTGGATGCCCTGTCAACAGGGGATGTGAAAGGTGCACCCAACTGCAGTGAAGGAACTACACCCTCAGCTTCAGCTCGTGTGTGGTTAAAATGGTCACTCTGACCAGTCTGAAAAAATAAACTTAATACCTAAACCCACCGTGCCCCACAAAGGGTTAACCTTGGAGAAGAGTCCCTCAGACAAAACAAGGAAATGCTGCCCATTTTGTGGGCACAAACTTCAACACACCACCTTCTGCAACGTGTGCAATGCTGCATCTGTAAAACACTTCATCCAGCTGAAAAAAAAAAAATCAAGACAGAGTGAGTGTAAACATATTCCCATAACACATGAAGTAGGGACAAGTGGACAAGTACTTGACTACATGAGCTTCACAGCTCACTGGGTGTCATTCCAAAAAGCATCTGTCACCGCCACTGGCAACGAATTTTGAAAACAACTGTATTTTGCATCTCAGAGTTTAACAGGATCGCACAGCCACCAACAAACTATCTAAGCCTAAAGACCTAGTAAATGTGCGCTTTACCTCTCCAGATCTTGTCCTTGGCTATATTATCAGTGACAGGAGTGACAGTGTTGCTAGGATGGTGTTAGACAGCAAATTCACACAGGGATCTGACTTGTCAAATCAGCACTCTCTGTCTGAACTTTTGCACGGTTCTCTCAAGAGCAATTTCTTCTTTTTTTTTTCACACTAAACATGTTCCACTTGAGGTTTGTAAACTTTTACCCATTTCGGTAATTCCAGAAGAGCAAGTACAGGATTAGAAAATATATTGTGTCTTGCAGGAAAAATGGGAACCACTTGCCGCCTCCATGCTGAGATGTAGGTACAGGAGAGGTGTTTATAGCAGCTAAAAATCTGGGGGCGCAAAGAAAGTGGCCTCTTCATGCCACTGGGAATTTGGCTGCAATAGCATCAGGATTTACTCCTACCTGCATATTGCTATTAGATGTGAGAAACTATTGCACCAGGGGCCATATTAATGCATAGTAAGATAGAATCCCATATCCTAAAGAATGTAAGTATTAAAAGAAAAAAGACGGGGAAAGAACCGAGGCACAGAGAGGGAAATTAATTGGCCTGAGTTCAGCAGCAGAGTCAGAAACAAATCCCAGATTTCTCCTCTCCAGCATTCACTCTTCACTGTCCCATACAGGCCCATTCGAGGGCTATAACTGAACTGTGCAGAGGAGCTGTCCCTTAGCCAGAGATAAGGGAAAAAGTTAAAAATTAACCATGAATAAAATTACTGCTCTGGAGTTGTTTTAGTCTACTATCAAAAATAAAAAAATATATTAGTAATTTTTATATTCATTTGAATAGCATCTGGGCTTATCCTTACCTGTGTACCTGCAAAAGTGTGGCTGGGAAATAATCGAGATCAGAGTCACTGTTTTCCATAAGAAAAGACTAGCCTAAATTTGTACTTTTTTATCCCAAAGACCCGTTCTGCCCTGTAAGCAGCATTAGATCAGTTCAAACAAGAGAATTAGGGCAAATGCGCACTGGAGACTGCTGATAAAAGCATATTAGCAAGGAGTGTAAAGTGATGTGATATCTTAACATCTTGGCCGTTCCTGTTGCTTCCTGGGAGGGAAACAACAGCAAAAGGCAGTCCTGCCCTTATTGTCTCCTGCAGAAATGTAGGGAACATGGTTGTTCCTATCACCTGCCCTGGCTGACAAGCCACAAAGCTGCTGGACAAGGACCGGGGCATGTGCAATAACATCTCAGCATAGGTTTGTCCCACACAGGTGGAACAATGCAGCTAGGATGTCCTGTGGTTCTAACAACCTGTGAATATCTTTCAGCATCCAAATACACGAATCTGCTTCTGCAGATGGGATGTTTTGGCTCCCAATGTGCAGAGACCCACTTTGATGCCCATGTGAGGGAGAAGAAAGAGGGAATAGAAGAGTCTGAGGAAGCGGCATGGCACGTTGGGTTGTTTCTTACTCAATAACCCACATTTCCTTGCTGCGTGCACCGCTGGTAGGTGACACAGTTAAGGGTTGCGTTGTGGCAACCCAAAGGCTGTGAAACTGCACATGCACTTCCACACACCTCTGTCTAAAAGATTTATTTTTGTTGCTAATGTTTCTTCTCTTACCCACAGTGTGTTCTGTTTTGATCTTGATTTTGGGCCCAGCTGAGAATTCAAACATACTATTAGAGCATATCTTCCCAAACACTGTTGTACTAACATCGGTTTCTACCCTACGAAAAGGAAAAATATAAAACCTGAATCATCTTTCCGCCACATGAGTCAGAAACACATCCCTTTTAAATATAGAATGGAGAATATAGCTGGCTTTGTTCAACACTCTTCTTCCTAGGCTGTGAGGCATTATTGTCCATTTAAAATACATGGACGTCAAGAATGAAAAAAATATTAAATCATGTATTGGAAACCACAAAGTTTTTTTCTTCCTAGCAGCCGTATAGCCAGTTAACACTTCAGTTTTTCTAAGAGGCTGTCTGCATTTATTAGTGGTCTTTGGCTAAATCGCGACTGAAAAACTAGGTTAAAAAAGACCAACCTCTGCAGAAATGAAAACGATGTTTGCGATAATTGCCTAATGATGTTTTTTTCTACTTCTCTGCTAGGAATTGTAGTGTGGATTAGACAAATGCTTTACAGGGGGGTCGTAAATTGCCATTCTCTCTATGGATTTACAAGATCAATCTTGGTAATTTGTTAGTTACAGTGTATGTAATGTGATATTATTGCTCATGTTACACAAGAGGATTACATGGCTTACTAAATAAAGCAGTGGTCTTTACGTTAGGGACCATA
The DNA here is from genome assembly GCF_000699145.1 of Aptenodytes forsteri. Classification (NCBI taxonomy): domain Eukaryota; kingdom Metazoa; phylum Chordata; class Aves; order Sphenisciformes; family Spheniscidae; genus Aptenodytes; species Aptenodytes forsteri. The sequence continues at coordinate 436,277 of NW_008795133.1, read as the reverse complement.
CTTCCTTCCAGACTGATGCCTAGACAAGTGAAATTAGATTGGTGATCTCAGCCTTAGGACCATCTCTGGCGAATATAGACTGAGATCCCCAAATGACTAAACACAACGAAGCCAATCACTCATCTCTATGTGCTCGCCCCGAACACCTGGATTCCAGATTCTTACACGTTTTTTTATTCATCAGCCTTTGAAACACACTGGTGTGTGGTTTTTCAGTGCAAGATTTACCAAGTCCCAAATTTGTACCTACGCTTCTGTTAGTTTATTAGGGGCCTATGAAATTCTGTTCAGGTTGTATAAAGGCACATTCAACTACTCTTTTTAACAGGCTTCATATTTTGCAGTTTGAAAATCCATCCATATTTCACCTTTGACTTTCAGGGCGAGCAGAGATTGTTATTACTGTGTTGGATGGTTGACGTAAATCAGAGAGAATAGAAAGAAGAAAGAGCTATTAAAATTTGCAGTTTTGTTTCAGTTCAAGTTTGTTCTTTACAACATTTTTGTTCTTGAAAGTCCTTGCTTTGATATTCTGCTGCTCAGCCTGAAATCCTTTTTTTAAATTTTGCCTCTCACAGATTAAATCCTTTTCCTCTGTCCATGAAGTGTGACCTTTTTTATTATTTGTAGACAGTTACCTGTCCATAGATGTCTTGTCTTTCCTCCCGATGATTAATTTTAACACTGTTTTCTGAGCTCTGGCTAGCATTTCAATGTATTTCAGGTGAAGTGGGTCTTACAATTGAACACAATATCCCAGATGTAACTGATTAAAAGAGAATGATATCTTAACCACCTAGGATCAAATTGTTAATGTTTATCTTCCTTTGATTATTTTTCCCATTCTAAAACTTCTGAATAAATTTTGTATTGATTAAAAGAGCTGCACTGACAGGTTTAAGCCTGCCAGTCTCTGTTTATCCGCAGAAGGGTAAAGCTCAGCATTGCTCTGTCAGTCTAGATCAGCCATGAACATGAAAGACCATATCTGTGGCTGAAAGACTTGTATTTAAGTGAAGTCAGCCTAGCCATAGACCCCTCAACACTGGTAATTTTTGATAGCCCTCAAGCATCTACCAATCCTTTGCATTGTAAACTCAGTGAGGAAATGAATAATGCTCAGATTTTCAAAAATACTTAGGTACTCAAAACCATGGGGCACATTTAGAATAAGGGCTGACCTTAAGGTCACGCTTAATCACATACCCACCACCCGCTTCTACAGCAAGCCTCTTAGACTGACTCCCAGCTTAAGCCTGCGTAAGCCTAAGAGCCTGGCATGGTCCCTGTGCTGAGGCCAAGCCCACCCCTGCTTCTGTATCCTCTCCTCCCCCTGCAGTGTGGGACGTTGACACACTGGAAGTGCATCAGTACCAGTCCCACAAAATCCCTCTTCCTGATTTAGGACTCGTCCCTGCTTCATTACCTGAAACTTTTTTGTGGGCCAAACCTGGAAGGGCAGATAAGCAGTCCATCCGCTAGTGCCAAAGGCTCCCCCATTTAGCAGCTATACCTGCCTCAGACTGCTTGAGGACACTCCTTGGTGAAAACTCTAATAATAAATGGGCCCTAAAGCAAAGCAGTGGAAATTTGGGATGTGATTTGTTACATTCATTTGAAAAAACACCACTCCGTTCCCTGCAGTCTTTTTTAGGTTCGTATACATTTCTGAAGAATCCTGCTCCATGCCACAACAGAAATAAAACATAATAAATAAATAAATAAATAAATAAAGGGCCCCCAGTGTATCTTAAGGCTCTACTGAGAGAGGCAACAAGGGTACCACTTGCCTGAGCAATTGTGCTTTTCAGATGAGACAGCTGAACTATCAGGAACGGAGCTGTGACTGCCTATTTGTTTTAAGTGGACAACTACATCTGTAAATCACTAACTTCTGGTTACCATTGACCAAGACTACTTGAATAAATAACCTATAGGTCAAAGTATCTGCATGCCACTGCCAAGCTCCAAAAGCCATTTAGTCATTTCACCGCAAATACTGCAGCTGCCGTGCAATGCGGCACAGACAGCTCTAACGAGTAGTTTCAGCAGCCTTGGTTTGGCTTTGCGCTTTGCAAGGACACAGGCATGCTAATAGGCGAGGGATGGGTAATTTGAGGGATGTTTTCTGCATTTTTTGTTGCTGCTAAAATAGAACGAAAACTTGCTGTAGTTTAGGTCAGTGGAAGCAATATCAGCCTGTCAGGCAGAGGAGGCGTGTAGCTGGGTCGCGGCTCAGGAGCTGTGCTGGTTCATGGTGGCTGCTGTCACCAAAGCATATGGGTGGTATGGGCCACCAAAGCATATCTCCGTATGGGCCAGCACACAAGGGGCAGAGGCCTGAATCTGAAAGGAAGCTGAGGAGCAGCTGGAGATCTGAGACCGTACAACATAACCCCAAGCCGAAGGAGATGATGTGGTCCTAGTGTTCCCCCACTTCCCTTCTGACCCCACCTGGAGATCCTCTCCAGAAAGGGGCAGCCCAGGTGCAAAGCCAGTGGCCATGGGTGGCTGCTTAGAAGGGCTCTTGGAGGGGGCACCAGCTGTGCCATGCGGAGTCCCACTGTCCCCATCACCCAGCAGTCAGGGCTCAGAGGCAGCGGAGGTGAACCCCTCTCAGACGCCACCAAGGCTTTCGGTGATCCCTGAATGAAACAACTGTTGGGGTGAGACCAGGGTGGACAGAAACCCATTTCCCAAACTAAGAGGGCGGCTAAGACCTGACAGAAGCAATTTCCCACTGTTTATTGCAGATGGAGATCCCATGTGCATAAGTCAGGTAGCAAGCAGAGGAGGAGCAAGGCCAGTCTCCTAAAATTAGCGCCGTAAAAAGATTATTGCTTTACGCAGAAGAGATGTGGGAGTGAGAGTGACAGAGATCAGGAGCTTTGCTCTTTGAGATTTTTGCAAGGGAGCAACGAGCTGGTGTAATTACTGGACTGAAGCTCATAACAGAACTTACAAATGCATTGTCAGTGTAGTTGCCTCCATTCCCAGATTTTTAACTCTGGTTCAGTCTTTCCCCTCCATTCACAGGTACAAATGCCTCTGGCTTTCTGGAAGTGACTAGAGCAGAACTGACTTGCTAGTTCTTACCCTAAGAAACTGTTGGTAGCCTACAGGTAGAAATGAAAAGCGTGTCAGTTGAGATTTGGGTAAAGTAAGACTTATATAGCATTAAGGTGGTTTAAGCGCTCAGATCTGCAAATTAGGCTGGTCTTTGTACTTTTCTTGCTTTGCCAAAAAATCTAGAGTGAAACTTGCCATTCTGGGTTATTTCACCATCAATCACATGGACAAATGAGGCTTTGGGTGCACACCTTCGGGGTTTTTTTTTTAATGGTTTCAAAATTTTCTGCAGAGAATGTGGAGGCAGCTACTGATCATTTATAAACCATTAACAACAGACAGTGTTAAGAAAGTTACTTCAAATTATTTGATAAAGCACAAAAATATGCAATTTTTTTTTCTGTGGAGTATTGGTGATTAAGATTTTATGACGGGAAACATATGTCAGAGCTCAGTCAGTATTATTTAAATAATACTATGTTATTATCTTGATTATAAATTGTTGAGGGAAGCTTACTTACTGTGAAATTATCTACAACTTTGGTTTTTCATGATTGCTCAGTGAAAATTTCTGCATTATCAGGGTTGGCTTAATTTTTCAACAAACTGCAGCTCATAATCAAACTCAATTTATAATATATGCATTGACAGAAGTTCTCTTTTGGATCCACATGGGATATAACGAAGCTGATGTCTCCAAGATGGCAGAAATACTTCTAATAGTGACAACAAGACATCTCCAAAGGCTTTTTTTTCCAGCACCACAGAAAAAACAGGTTGCTGAGGCTAGGCAGGTGGGGTGGGAAGATCTTTCCCTCCAACACACTTTCTCTTGAGGGCATCAGGAATCATTTTAGTCCATGTGCCTCAGGAGGCTGACACAAAGTCCTTTTAAGCCAAGGGGAAGATTTTCATTAACATCAGCAGGCATTTGCTGAGGAGCCAAAAGGCTATGCGAATTAAATCAGTGAATCAGAAACGGAAGATGGAGCCAGGCCCAGGCTGGACTTCAGGAAGCAACTACATATTATTAGTTCAAAGGAATGGAGCCCAGAACCGCAGCTCCAATATCATCCTATCTGCAATCCCTTTGTAGGCTGCTGCTCTTGGATCTACTCAGGGGCTCAGCTTTTAGCAGTGAAAGCAGCAGTTTGCCCATTCTACAGAACAACTACCAGCCATGACTGTCTCCCAAAACAGGAACTAGAGCAAGGGTTCTCCAGGGTTTGCCATGCTTAGTCAATTTAGATAAAGACAGGGGTATCCTGAGTCCCAACAGGGGCAATTTTCATGTCACAGGCAGTACCTTATGCTCCATTTCCAGCTAAAACACTCAAAAATACTGATTTCTTTCTTGTTTCCCAGAGAGAGCACAAGGAAGCATACCACAGAACACAAACGTTCATAAAATTAGGCCAACAATAATATTTTTTTGCAAAAGTTTTTTTTCAATGGTTTGTTCGTACTCTCCTGCTGGGCAGAAAAAGACAGAGAATGACATGTCCCTCATGTCAAAGTCCCCAGTAGCATAAATGTAATAAAACCAGCATGAAATGCAGGGAGTTTTGAAAGGGGTGCTTTGTCGGCCTTCTTCCCTCTGCCTGTTTTCCTGAGAGATCACAAAAAGAGCACAGAGATAAAATAGATGAGCTGGGGAGAGAGACACACAACTCCAATATATTGCCCGGCCCAGCCCTGCACTTGGTGACAGCTCCCGCCTTGTCAGGCTGAGGTGGTGGGTTCCCTGTTGTCCCCCAGCCTGCCTGAAGCACGCATCAAAACGCATATGTCAGAGGACGTGGCAAGTTCCCACCTCCCGTATTTGCATGGCACGGCCTGGACCAGGAAGCTCGCCTTGAGACTGAAGGCTGAACATGACCTCCCTAAAGCATGGTGAGGTCCACCAGCCCCGCCATCCACTAAGAAAGGGTAATCAAGCCCTGGAAGTCTGCAAGCTCTAAAAGGCAAAGCCTCTCCAGAGTCAGCCAGACTTTTTTATTGACACTATAGAGAAACGAGACGTAATGATGTCATCATGTATAAATGCTATAATAGATGAATCTCAAAAGGTAAACATAGTTTGTACTGACCTGGTTGCAAGTGCTCTGCAAGGACCGTGGCGCTTTAGCCTGCTCTCAGAAATTACTACTGAGTTTTTGAAGCAGCGTTATTTTCAGAAACATAACAGTCAAACACACTTGAATAGGTGGAGGCTTGCAATGTAAAGTGTATCCTCATTTACATTAAAAGGTAGTTGCTTTCCATAGTGGAAAAATTAAGGAAGCAAAATGTGTCATTTAAACACACTTGATTAGCTGAGACAGATTTTTACTCATGCCAATTATTATGTTTTACTCCTAAGATACCTATCTCTACTAGCAATGTATTTTATGGGTTTATTAAGAACGTCACATTGTCTTTTCCTACTTAACTGCAAATAATTCAAACAAAATGTTGGACGTTTTCCATTACAGCTTGTTAGAAAAAAATGCTATCTTTCCAAAACTGTTATTTTAGAAAAAATCCTAAATATTTCAGAACTGATTTCAATATTCAAGCAAAGTCCAACACACTATGAAAATACACTTCCTTAATACATGGGGAGCTTCACGTGACATGTACAATAGTCTCCCCTTTTGCAGAGGAGTTCTTTGAAAAAGCTCTGGCTAAAGAGCACATTGAATGCCATCTGGCTGGAGAGCCTACCCACAGAGGCAACTTTCATGCCTACAGAGTAGCAGAGGACTTCAATTCCAATCCAAATATTTTCCCTTTCAGGCAAGGTATTTTAACTTTTTGACTAACATAAATAAATAAAATACCATAAAAAGCAAATACTTTTGCAAAAGAAATCTCACATCATCAGAATTAGAGCTGTGTAAATGATTGGATTTTTCGGTAGAGAAGTCAAATGAAAATATTAGTAAGAATAAAAATACTAATTAATTTTCAGTCTTGCTAAGTTTATTTACTTATTTATTTATTGCACTTATTTTCAGAAGCTCAAACCACAAAACATCAAAATTTCCTGTTCTTTGAAAACCTTGGGTATTGACCTGCTCTATCCATGACACAACTTCCACTGCCTGTGCTATTTTTAATTATGTTAGCAGAGCTCAGAAGAGGTGATCACAAAACATGGATAATTTAAAATATTACTCTTGAAAACACCTTTCAGTTGAACTCTGAAATTCCTGAGATGTGACCGCTGTGGTTAATTTCAAGTCTACTGATTGGGAAAGAACTTCTTAAATCATGCCATTCATAAGAAATAAAAATCTACTTGAAATGAGTCCAAGACAAATGTGTTTTATATACAGGCTTAAATCTAGATTTTGAAATCATGCAAGACTGTTAAGTCCGATCAGTTATTACTTCCTCACAAACTCCATTTTCAAGCACGAGTCCATTTTATAAGGCTCCCAACATTCAATGGTATTTTTCTCAAATTATATGTTTAGGTTATATGAACACAAGCACAGAATTTATAGCTTCATTCAAGATTAACTATACAGAATAATTCAGGTACAATGAACAAATGCAAACCCCAAAGCTAAAGGTCAGACCCCATTAAACATATCACTTGTCATACTTACAGGAGCCCCTGTTAAAATGTACAGGGCACAGGAATTTTTTGCTATCTGGTCCTCACGATGGGGCATGGGGGATTTGTTTGTGTTTTAGAAGTTAATCAGCCTTTTGTGGCAGTAACTCTAAAGCGAAGTGTTACCTGGTGTGCCAGGAATGTCCTGTTTTCTTTTGAGAGGAGCCTGCCAAGGTACTGCATTACCATCATATGCCTTCACAACTATTACCAGCTTCTCAGTTTCATCTCTTGGATCAGCAGAAGTTTCTTAAAAGTATTTATTTTCCTTGCTAGCCCAGCAAAGGGCTGTCACAGCACATAGGATTACAGCAGCAAACAGGCCCACTGGAGCAGCAAGACTGCTTGGCTCCCCTGCCAGCCTCCCACACCCTCGTGAAGGCGTAGCTAGGGCTGCACGGCTGGCTCACCTAGAGAAGGGTAGGCAAGATGTGGTACAACTTTCCATGGCATCTGTAGGCTTCATCTCTCCTCTCTGGCAAACCACTGCTGCCAGGGATGGTGCCCATCCTGCAGGGATTTCAAAGATACTGCCTAAGGGCAAGTAATTTGCTACTGCACTGTACCAGGCTACAGCAGACAACAGGTAGGTTAGCAATATTTTTCCCAGAGAAGGATGACTTCATTGCCTTGTAACAAAAGTTGAAATCTTCATCCCTCCACTTTACACTACAAAAAGGACAGGAGCAGACCAAGGGGACCCTGCAAACTCCGTATCGGTTTGGGGAAGCCTTTCCTCTCACAGCTGCAGAAAAGGACAGCTGAGGACCCACTTGCAAGTGCCAGCAGAGACAGTTGGACTTGGTTTGGGAAGAGCAGGCTGCAAAATCTCGGTTACATCTACTGAGACCTGGGCCAACCTCTGCAGTGGACTGGCCTGCCTAGGCCAGCTGCTGCAGCTGAGGCTGCTTGCACTGGGGAGCATCTGCCCCAACAGCCTTGTTGGCGTGCTCGTCTCCTCTGCCTCAGCATCTGTGCTGTTTGCTGCTGCCAGAAGGTGCTCTTCTCCCACCACCTCTACGCTACCCATGCCTGGGGGACAGGCTGAATTACTGAGAGCATAGCTCCATTCCCACTGGGGATCTCACCTATCAGCACCAGGCAAGACAAATGATGATTTTGCACTTGTAGACGATTGTTCTGCTAGACAAATTTCTAAGTGAAATCAAGGCCTTAGGAAGGGCCAGTGCAAGTCATTGCAAGGATCTCTCTAAAACTGAGAAAAATCTTGGGGTCGAGTGGCCTCGCCACCTCCCCTCCACTTATGCAGTCAGTTTAGTGCTTCACCTGAAGGGTGTTCCCAAGGTCCCCATCCTTATCCCTCCTAACACGCACAGAACAAAACGCCCTGACATGGCCTGTGGCACAGAAGACCTCAGCAGGCAAAGAGAAACTTTTTACATTTCCAAGAGCTCCTGCACACAGCACTTCAAAGAAGGTCAGAAACTCTTTGTCTCACCGTTTCAGACTGATGGCTGTCACCACCACGTGCTCTCCATGTAGAATCAATTAGTAATAGCCAAAGTCTCTGGTGACTCTGCAGAGACGGATTTTCTTCCTCTTCTGAAATATCATCAAGGTTTTCTCATCAAAGGGTTATGCCTATGACAAGAAAGCAATGTAATTTAATATAACCTGAGAGGGAAATGGAAAACTCCCCCACCTGAGGCTAAAGCTGGGACTGTTGTATCTGGAAACACATTCGTATAATCTCCAAAACGATTTCTCACCTCTGCCTCAAAAAAAAAAAAAAAATCCCTTCAAAACAGCCTTTCCAGAGCCTACATGTGTAAGAGGGGGAAAATTAGCTTAGGTCAACCCCATGCCCTCTAGCATAGGTAATTCCCTATTTCAGATACAGTTTTGTTATTTGTCCTGTATAGAAAGATGAAAAACATTACAGACAGAAGTAAGGTTTTCAAACCCTGCTTAGACTCCTTCTAGACCCTGTTTTCAGTTGTTATAAATTAGAAGTCAATGGATCTGTGAAGTTTACAGCAGTAAATTTCTGACCCACTGAGTTTAAAACAGGAAACAGGTTTATAAGATAAATGGCCACAAATTCCCTATTACTTGGTATATTCTTTTAGAATATGCATTCTTTTGGCAGCATACCACACTCATTACGGGCGCCCACATTTCTGTCACAAATATTTTAGTGAAGTAGCCTTTTTAAAATACGATATCATTTGTGGATGACCATGGACTCGTTGGTGTGTGTCCATTCCTTAAATTAGTCTGCCTGATGGCTGTATCCCTTTTTCCTTTTGTTTTTTCCTTTCCCTTTTGAGGTCACACATTTTATTTACAAAACTAGCTTGTGAGAGTCGGAGGAAAGGTACTGTCTGTGCTTTCCTCACACAGACCGGATTCCAGAGACATTTTAGTACTATTCAGAAAGAGAGCTTGGCAGGCCTTCCCCGTCACGGTAATTCACATAGGCTTAAGGCTACCACTCAGACAGAAAGAGAAAAACAAATATAAGTGGAGGAACAATTTTCCTAATTGTTTACTCTTTCTGTGTGAACTTATTCATGAAACTTGTGGCTCTATATTTTTTTATATGCTCTCATAGAAGAAAGCATTTCGGTAAAGAAAATAGACATTGTGGTTGTTTCCACTTGGGTGCTGTTTTCTCACGGTGCCCATGGTTTCACAGACAAAATGGCCATCTTTGCTTTCTTTGCTGACCCTGCACGGCAGGCAAAGCAGCTCAGCCTTCAGCAATCTGGATTTGCATGAGTTTTGGGGTGACAAAAAGAACAACTAGAACAAAAAGCAACTAGAAAATAATTGGCATTAAAAATCTACCCATCATCTTCATAGCCCTCCCAGGATCATTAAGGAGAAATGAAGCAGAGCTAGCAAGAGAAAAGCAGATGACAGGGTGTTTTGCCCCGATCAGGCAGAGAAGCAGAGCAGGAGGTGCTATCCCATGCTACACCACCGCAGCCTTGGACCTCCCTGAACACAATTTCAGCTGGTAAACGGTCGAATCAGGTTTTAAACACCTTGCTGTTCTGAGGTACTTTGTGTCAGCCTTTGTTTTATGAGGAAAAATGATTGCTAGTAATTTGGTTTTCAAAGAGAGACTTCAAATTCACCAAAGACTGAGCATATTCAGATCTGGATTTCAAATTAATCCAAAACTTGTATAAATCCTGAACTGAGCCTAGCTGAGCCTTTAAAGAGTTGTATTAATTTTTTCCTCTATTACAAATGGCTCCACATGAGAGCACCAAAATGTCACCAAGGAAATTCTCTTGGCATTATTTCCACCTTAGCTATAAGAAAAAAATAATTAGAAAGCCTGAAAGAAGAAAGAGTTTTTCTTTTTAATTCAATTTGTTCTCTCGCTCTTTCTCGCTTCCACACCAAAATAACACTGGAGAGTGGAGAGCGGTTTCCCAGTGTGTTCCCAGAGGAATGATAGAGTTGCCTATGGTAAGGGCAAACTTACTTGGACAGGAGACACAATTTCCTTTGCAGCCTCTACAGAACTACAAAAAAGCTCTGCTGGATGCAGGAGCCACCAGCCTTATTGGCTTCCACTCCAGGAGTGAGATGTATTCCTTCAATCACACGTTTATGTAAAAAATAATAAAACAGCACAAAAATCACATAATGCAGCAGATATAAAATAGTCCTGGGGAGAAGGACAGAAACTTGAGTACAGCAGACCTGATTTAGCGTCTGTGGGATTTGTAGAAGTAATCGGTCTTTAGAAAATGTATGACTGAAGAGGGCATTAAGGCCTGGTCTAAGGGATGATCCTACCTCAGGAACAGCACAGAAAGGAGGAGGTGGAGGCGAGAAAAAAAAGAAACAAAAGGGGTTACAAGACCGGCTCCATTTGAGGGCAATATGTTATTCCCATCAGACTGTTTCCACTCTGGTTTTCATACTTGAGAGGTTAGATAAGCCTTGGACAAGCCTCTGAACTTTTAAATGCTTAGCTGAAGCTGGAATTCCAAACCTTTTGAAGCCGGCCCATCACAAACACTAACATACAAACAGCTTCCACATAAATATTAAATGCAAAAGGCATAATTTATAAAAATGTCAGTGTGCCAAAGAATACTACTGAACCTGTCCAAAGATGATTTTTTACACACGCCACACACTGAAAAGTAGCTTGACTAGCTCAAGGCTGCTTTTAAAAGTGTTTCGCTACAGCTATCATTGCTTCATTGGATCCCCACAGCTACTTGAGAAGTGGTGTGCAAAACTCAGCTGTTTCACTTTGCATCAGATTGTATTGGCAGCTCCTTCAAACTTCAGATCCTGAGATGGTAGCCTAAACAAATCAGCAGAATTCCCCTGAGGTCCAGCTATTAATATTTATTATTTGTATTCAGAAGCTCAGCTATGCTGTCTTTGTGACAAACACATTACAAGAAAATAATTTGCCTCAGATAATGTATATTGTTGCATTCCAGTTGAGCTCAGAGTTCAAGGTTACTTACTAGATCCATGTGTAATATTCATAAGGCTTCTCATTTTTCGTGATATCAGCATACTTGTAAATTGCATCTCAGATGTTCTTCAAACCATCCAAAACCCACGTTCCATGGAAGCACCAGCGAATACAAGTTTACAGGTACACCTTCATTGAAAAGCAACAACAATACCTGTTATTATCATTCAACAGAAGGATGCAAGCCATACCTTCTGTATACTTTTATTATAGCAGTCTCGCTAGAAAAAGCCAACATAATGGTGTTTACCATTGCCTTTTTGTGCATATGTTTTTAAGTTCAAGCACATGGACTTTCTGCCACCAAGGATTAGTCACATTGTTGACACTCATTCATCAGCTCAGTTACTCTACATTTCAAGAGATTCTTCAACAGACATCCATCAGTCACTTGGAAATGAAGTCCAAGAAACTACAGTGATTTGGGCAGCAAAAGTAATGTGGTTACTGGGAGAAAGTTTGGGGAAATATATTGGCAAGATTAGCAGAAGAGCGTTTCCTACAATTTACTGACCACCAAGTTAAAGGCTATTATAAAATATTGTTAAAGCTGACTTGTAGTCTGTTTGCAACTCTTTGTACATGTAGTTATGAAAACTGAGCTCAAAAAAACCGGGCACTCGCAGTGACAGTGTATCTTTTTCCTGGAAGAGTATGGCTGAATGAACAAGATTAATGAAATTCAGATATATGCTTTCCAGAACAACTATAACTATCCCATCTGTGCCTCTGCAGTACTCAAAAAATATTTTTATGTTCTGAAATCTTTTGACAGTATTTCTGAGCAACAGTCATTTGTAACAACCATAACATAGGCATTATCAACCTTTAAAAGCTTCAGCCATGTAACATTCAAATACGTTCAGGTTATCTTCCGTTTGTTTCAAGGCAAAGAGCTATAGCTGATTTCACATAGAAACAAGTTACTAGTGATTTTAACTAAATAAATATAAGATGATTTCTAAGCATGTCTTTTTCTTAATCTTCAAAAAATAGGGCTCACATGCTGGAATAATGCATGACACAATGCAAGTTTGGCATCTATATCTCTGAGCTTATAACAAACAAATGTGGCTTCTCATGGGGAACCAATAAAGCCGGTATGACTTGTATTTCTTTCAAGGAAATGTCAATATATTAATTTGTCTGACCTGCTAGCTAGAATGCTACCCATACTTTTCTCCAAATTGATCCCTGCTTCAAGGGGACAAAGGATAACTTGGGTGTTGCTCATATCTCCTCCTCCCAAAACCGAGCTTTACCTTTGGGCTCTTTCACCAAGTCATTGCGGATGCCAAAAACCAGAGGGAAGTCACAAGTGCACGGCAGTAGCAGGAATAAGTCACAAATGGAGAGGGACCCAAAGGAATGTCTTTGTTAGGACAACCATTAAACAAGGCTGCTCTCAAGCATGTATGTATTGCAAACGCATATGAGGCTCCAGACTTCAGTAAATGGTTGAACAAGTTTACTGACATGACTCATTCTATTGCTATGTCTAAACCAAATCAATTTTAGCTATTCAGCTTTGATGAATGTTAAGGTCATAACAACCATAAAAAATAAGAAAGGCACCTGAAAACATTAACAACATGGGAAAAATCTGGGCTTTAGCTGAAAATAAACAGAAGAAATTTCAAAACAAAGAGCATGTTTATTTGTTCTTTCCCAGAAAGATTACCTTCTCTCATAAAAGGAGCTTGTTATTAAGGGTCCTTCGCTTCCCCAGCAATGGTATCGTGGTTCTGTAACACTGTTAGTCTGGTCAAAGCCTATGTGGGCAACAGAAACAGAGGCAATGACAGTGTTTATGAGAGCTGGAAGCAGGAAGAGGGTGAGAAAGATGAGGAGAGACAATATTAGACATCTACAAAATAAAGAGCTAGGCAAGAGGGCAAAATTGCTGAAGGGTAGATAGAGCTAGTAGTGCAGAAACACAGTCCATTTCTTTTTAATAAAAGGGAAAAGAAAATTGCACATGCTCAAAGAAAAGTCCTTGAAAGTACCTGACAGCCAACTCTGACTGAAGGGGAAATAGAGATTAATTTGGAGCAACTTAGATCCAGCAAAATCTCATTCCGTTAACCCCTTTTGTTTAGTATATTCAGTTCAAAGTGCTTTTGCTAATAAGGAATTTTAGGGCCCAGTCATACAGGATCTTGTAGGACTAGGATTTTATCTTGCGGGCTCTGCTGCTCAGTATTTTAGCTGGCTGAAGCCATAGTAGCTGAAACCGCTGAAGTACATCTATGCCTACACTTTATATTTTCTTTTATTCTTAGTTTTAAGTCATTGCTGGAGTTCCACACGGGAGGTCACAATTTGGGCATCAAATACGATATTTTCCATCCACCAGCTAGAACCTAACAAACATTGCCTTAAATAAATTTGTGCCCATGCCAAATTCAAAATTAACTTCCCAAGCCAAGCTAGCGTTGGTGGGATGGGGCCAAGGGGCCCACAACTCTGCTGTTGAGCTAATGGTGCAGCCTCAAGCTGCCAATCCAACAAGGGAGACTTTTTTATTTAACATATACATTACACAACGTGTGTAATATTTTCCACATTCAATGAGAAGACTTTATTTATAAGCTGCCTGTGTTGAAATGGTCTCTTATTACAAGGAAGCAGCAAGCCAGGTTGAGCCTGGAAATGAATTCTCATTTTCTCCTTCACTGCAACGTTCAGTGACATGTTGCTCATTCCCTCCAAAAATATTTTGCAGATGGTTTTGGCCGTTTACTGAACATACGGGCCCTAGAAAAATGACATATATTCACAAATCTCTTCATCTTGTTCAGCCCTCATTACTTATTGGAAGAGTCAGTGAGATACTGAGTTTAAGGAATTATATCTACCTCCAGAAAGAGTACCTATGAAGACACACAGTTTCATTTTCAGCCAGAATAGTGTCTTTTGTCATCATCAACAGTTTCAAAAGGTTTGAAATTTTGCAGACAGGTTTAATATATAATTTTGAATCTTTTCTATTAACGCAAAATACTTCAGAGTTTGAAAGAATGGGCCAAATCTTCACATCTGTGCTGACTGTAATATGAATTGATACTTACACAAGGAAAAAAAAAAGATGTCTATATTCCTGTCTTCATTCATGGGCCCAGGATGCTTTCTCTGAAAATTCCCACTTCCAGATTCACCTGTGATGTCAGTCAAATTTCTTATCACATAGGATGCTATTCAATATTAAAAAAAAGTTAGCGCATGTACAAAGTTCTTGTTATGCTGTGTAATAATAATTTATTATGCAAGCCTTCGGGATATCCCGCACGTGTATATATAATGAAAATGACCATTCCATTTCTACATCCTTGATCTCATGTCAAGTAATTTCGCTACCTCTAAGACATCCAGAAGATGGTCTTGGGTAACAAACCCCAGAGGAATATTCTGAATTGTGAATCCTGGTCCCACAGAGGCACCACCTACCAGTTTTGAGTTAAATATATATGTCTTACTGAGAAACATATTTCCCAACCTCATTATCTTCTCAGTATTTCCTATTGTTTGGCTTAAGTTACTTCCTGCTTGAAGAGTACTCATAGAACCACTGGTGGCTGTGAAACCCATTTTGGATATCTGCCTTTACTCGTGTACTCTATAAGGAATTCATGGTGTGATTACATAAACCAGTGCATGGTCCTGTGGAGACAGAGATATCTCTGAACAAGCCAGTTGTGCTGCAAGCAACATGACTAATTCAGGCTGATAGTCCTAACTCGAGCTCTGGTGCAACCCTTTCCACTCCAGGAGAGACCAGATTCCACCCCGCTAGCTGCAACAGATGTTTGTTTAACAGAAGATGTGCATTAACCTAGGCAACCAGTACATAATCATTCAAATGCCCTATAAATTAGCACTTTGGTTAATAAATTAGCACTTTGGTTAACTGCTCTCTCTCTCGCTCTCTCTCTCTCTCTCTCTCTCTCTCTCTGAGCTCAGGGAAGAGGGACTAATTAGGAAAGAGGATTAATTAGTAACCAAGGACACTTTTGAAATAGGCCTACTGAGGAAAGACAATCGCTGTCTACATCAAAAAAAAATCACACTGTAGGCACTTAAAGTTAGAAAGGTGTCAGGGGAGTTTTAAAATGAAATGCTGTGGAAAGAGCACAAAGATTGGAATGACTCATCCTCTCCTGGGAAAGTCATAAAAACTCTCTATCCTTTGGAAAAACACCAGTTAAGTCAGTAATCAATAAAATTCTGATAGGAAACAATGACATCTCAATAGCAGTCTCAATAATAAAGTCCCATTTATGTAGTGCACACCAAAATAGACAAGAAGACCACAAGTAAATACTTATTTCCATACAAATGCTAGAAGTCTAACAGTGTGCAAAGACTGACCTAGAATGTCTGGATTTAAACATTGACAGCAAAGGTTTTAGGGTCTCTTGGTACTTGGTAAAAGACAGTATGACAAACATATCAACCTGTTAGTGGTGACATGCTGAGTGAGACCAGAGCCACTGGAGGGACAGAAAACACACAGAAGTGAGGCAATGTGATGGTCTCAGATAGATGGACAATTGCCATTTCCTGCAGTAACTACGTTCTTTAAGCAACTGGTCAGAGAACTTCCAAAAAAAGAAACTGTTGATTGATTAACTTCTGAACCCAGCAGAGGTTCTGATTCAAAATGTTGCTTTTGAAAATTCGGACCACAGTGTACTCATAATCTACCTCCTTGGAGGACTTAAAAAGCCAAAACCAAAACCTCACCCAGGAATAATTAATTGGTAGGTTAGACAAAAAGAAGTAAAAAGAGTCAACAAAAGTTACTCACAAGTGGTACAGAGTTGTTTACAGACAACATTTACAGCCATTATATGGCTGGCTGGAGATTTTGAAGGAAGTGAGATAAAAAAATGGTAGGGCTAAGCACCAGAGTAAAGAGGAATATTAGAAACAAGAAGGCATGCTTCAAAATGTGGAGATCATATAGAATGGAGAAAACCAGAAAACAGTTAAATTAAAGCACGTCAAAAGTAAAACCAGAGTAAGAAAGGACAAAAGTGACTTTGAGAAAGAACTTTCTAAAGGAGTAAAAACTAACAATAAAATCTTTTTCAAAAACATCACAAGCAAAAAGCCTGCCAGAGAGCCTTTAGGGCTGATAGATGATCACAGCCTAATAGGAGCACTTGCAGAAGATACAGTTATAGCGAAAGAGCTACTTCACTCCAATTCATTACTGAGAAACTTATAAAGGATCCTTTCTTTTCAGGGGAATGAGCTGGAAGAACTCTCTCAAATTGAAAAGTCAGGAGAAAAGGTCTTAGAATAAATCACTAAACCAGTAACAAATTGGCCGGAGGAGGTGACATTCGCTCAGGAGTCCTAAAGAAACTCAGCTATGAAATTCTAAAACTACTAGCTGGTACAACTTACTGCCTGAATCTCTGTCAGCACCATAGTGAGGGAAGACGGTAAACATGACACTGCTTTTCAGAGTAGGCAGATGAGCAGCTTGGGAAAGTACAGATCAGGAAGTCTGACTTGTTTATTGGGCAACTTGGTAGGAAACCATTTGGGATGCTGGCAACCAGTTGCATTTATATACAGTTTAACTGGGATGTCAGTCTAGGTCCCTTTGGCAGAGGGAAGCAATGCAGCACAGATCTGTTCAGATTCTTTGAAAGAATAAATGAGCTGGAACCTGTGGTATCTGACTTACCTATAACAATGATTTGGAAAAGGAAGTAAATAATGAAGTTATAAAGTTTGATGATGGTACCAAAATATTCAGGCAGTAAAAACTGCCTGATTGCAAGATTGCAAAGAATTACAAAAGAACTGGGAAATAAAATTACAGCTAATGTTCAATATTAGTAAGTGCAAATAAATCCATGCAGAGGGAAAAACATCTACATTTATGGGCTGTTAAGTACTCACCACAACACAGGAAAGAGATTCTGCAGCTTTTGTGGCTAGGTCCATCAGATGGTGGTTCTCAGTAAAGGCAAATGAAGAAAATGGAATTTCAGGAATTATTAGGAAAGGAATAGAGAACAAAGCAGCGACACAACATTATGCCGTGGTTCAGTGCCTCAGCCCACCTGTGTTGAGCACACTTTTAGTTCCTACATCTCAAAAATCATGTGGCAGAACAGGAAAAGGACAGAGAAAAGCAAGAAGGATGATCAGCAGTATGGAACGACTTCCGGAAAAGAAGAGAGGAAATGGACTGTGATTCTTCAGCTTGGAAATGACTGATGGAAGATATGCTGGAGTCTTCAAATCATGACTGGAATAGAAAGGCTAATATGGGCCAATTATTTGTTATTTCTCCTGACACAAGACCTAGGGGATGCCAAAGCAAACTCTCAGGCAGCAGCTGTAAAGCAAATAAAAGGAAGCATTTTTTCCCCATAGGATTTATAGTAAATTAACTGCCATCCAATGTTGTGGAAGGAAAAAGTCCCCAACTATAAATATGTTCAAAAAACAATTTGACAAATTAATAAAGGAAAATAAAAGTTCACCAAGGGTTATTAAACCTATGGATACAGACTTTAGCTCAGGAAGTCCTGGGGAGTACACTAAAGACTGCTGGGGTGTAGAAATTTATAATAGAAACGCTAAGACTGGATAAGTGGAAAATGAAGAGGTATATCTGGGTGTGGAAGCACCAGAAAGAAGAGCAGAAAAAGGCACATAAGAATTGTAGGCATTGGTGGCACCCAGATTAGCAGATGCTTAAGTTCCCAGCACATCTACATGCAGCTTTCCAGGACACCCAGAATGAGAAATAAGGGAAGATTTGAGAATAAGGGACAGTCTCCACCAAGACTAGACAAAGGCTCACATCACTGAGAGATAATGGCAGGGAGATAAAGGGCTGGAGCTTTAAGACACCAGGTAAGTCAGACAGTGGATAAATACTCAGGAAGGTGAGAGAGGATGGAGAGACAGAAGATCACAATCATGGTCAGCTCCTGAATGGTACAACAGGACATCCAAAGCCAGCACATAGTTGCTAGCCTAAGGATAACAGGAGATGTAAAAAGAACTCAATATCCAGATTTCCTTGTCCTCTTTCACCTCAAGGAACCCTGGCCAGACACAGGTCTTGGTGCCTGCATACTGGCAAGAGTATTTGGACACATGCAAAGTGGTGCTTCTGACTATGTGAGCGTGAGATTGGGATTGTGAGTGAGTGTAGCCAGTTTTGTTTTAAAATAGACTTGCACAATCGCAGGACTGTTGAGGTAGGAAGGCACCTTGGGAAATCATCTAGTCCAGCCCCCTGCTCAAAACAGGGTCAGCTAGAGCAGGTTGCTTGGGGCTATGGCCAGTTGAGTTTTGAATGTCTCCAAAGATGAAGACTCCACAACTTCTCTGTGTGACCTGTTCCAGTGTTTGATCACCATCACAGTAAAAAAGTGTTTTCTTATGTTTAAATGGAATTTCTTGTGTTTCAACTTGTGCCCATTGCTCCTTGTCCTCACCGAGCACTACTGAGAAGAGTCTGGCTCCACCTTCTTTACTTACCCACACCACACATTGATAAGACCCCCTGAGCCTTCTCCAGGCTCAACAGTCCCAGCTCCCTCAGCTTCTCCTCATGTGTCAGGTGCCCCAATCATCTTTGTGGCGCCAATCACCTCTCCTCTGACAAGGTTTCAGATTAAGCTTTGCGGTATTGTTCCTACAATGGTGCTACAGTATATATCAGAGGTGAATTATCTCTGGATTTGCATATTCAGAACATAAGGCTTTGTCCAGATCCAGTACAGCTGGTTTTAGGTGCCTTCATCGTCCTGTCTGTTTAGGTTCCTTCCCTACTGCCATGCAGACAGTTCCTCTCCCAGTCAAATGGGCATCTCAAGTACAATGGACTCAGTGTATCTGAGCTTCCCACTCACCTAAGGGCAAATACAGTTGAATACAATACGAACACAATTACAAAGAAAAGGTTTGCAGACCTTTTTCTGAAATGGTTCTGAAATGTCGGTGCTGCCTCCCAAGACACAATGCTACATTCCAACAGCGGAAGCCAGGGGAGCTCAGCTAACAAAAGCAGAAAGGTCTAGTTGTGTTATATTTATTGCAGCCCACACAAGAGCAGCAAATAAAAGACCCAGCAAAGTAATGGGGAACTATAACTGAACTTCCAGTGACGCAGCTGGGTAATTGGTTCCCTGCTTTTATACATACCTCTCTTTATACATCCTTCATTTGGATACCAAAGGTTTCTCAAAATGGTTTACATTTTTATAAGGAGCCATTAAGCTAAGAATACAGAATGAATTGTTTGCAACATCATGAAATGAACTTTTTTACACTTGGACAATAGGGGGGTTTAAATTCACACTGCACTTCAAGCATGAGTTATTTACACTGGGAAAATCTTTTCAAACTTCAGACAAAAAAGTGAGATTCATTATATAGCGTGCAAAAGCTACCAACTCATATACATGACATCAAGTCATATATTACAGACATGAAACCTTTCACATTTTACCGAATGTCATAAGGTTTGCAGTTCCCACACTGTGTTTTAGTATTTCTGCCAAAATTGCCAACAAAGAACGTGTCTTTAACTTCTCTGACCCTATTGTGTCAAAAACATCTCTCATGCACCCCATACTGTATCTTTTAGACCTACTCAGTGTTCATTTCTGAAATTTCAGAAATGCTCAATAGGAAAACCTCAGAACATACAATACAGCTTCCTTACTCACATCTGGAACCATACATCAAAAATCATGCCTATGAACAAATGTTCTGCAATTCTTTTTCTTACAAAATTAATGAAAAGGCTACTAATATTTCCACCAAAATAAGCTGGATCTTGTAAATGGCTAAAAAAGAAGTAACTGGGCTGATAAAAAATAAATTACTTTTGCCATTTAACTCTTTGGCAGGCCTTAAATATTTACCGAGGAGAAAAGGTAGAGCTCATTAATTCTAGTAGCAAAATTGTAACTTCATATTGATTAGTGTATCATTCACTGCATAAAATTATTTTCTATTTAGATCCTGATTTACAGCTTCCCTTCCAATTTTTTCTCCTTATTTATTAGGCATGATTAAAAATATATGATTATTCCAAAGTAAGCGTGTAAAAGTTCACTAATTCTTAGTGAACTGAATTCTGTAACTCAGCTCAGCAAAACCAAATCTTGAACAAGTGCCTGCCTCACCAGTTAATTAGTGCTGTGTATTCCTATTCCTGTTTTCTTTTACCAACCTTGTGGTTGCTTGAGGAAGAAGATCACTGATTACAATCCAGAAAAGACACTGGATTTCCTTTAGGCAGAGTCTTCCACTGTGATGGATCTTCCAAAGGTGGCTTCTTCTCAATAAAATATGTAACAACACAAAAACCCCTTTGAGAAGGTATAATGCTTTCCTTTAACTCACAGGATAGCTGTGAAAAAGGCATAGGAATGAGGGGTATTAGCTGAAGTTTATACAGCGCTTTGAAGGTGAATGGACCAATTGTTATGGTCGCCACGTAGTTAAGCAATGAATTTGTATACCCTAGAGATTTTTCAGATACAGTGTTAATCATTATATTACTTGGGTTTGTGTTTGTGAAAATACCACTTGTGTAATTTTAAAAAATGCAAATTTCTGTTCTCATTGAGTCACCAGTATCTTCTCTCCCATCAGAAAGGATTTGGGGAGTGGGTTATTTTTTTGTTTTCCTGGAGCTTGAACTTCAAACACCTACTTCATTCACTTACAGTTCTTATGTTCAGGTTCAGACAGGTACCTCAGTTGTCGATCTACTTGCAAACTATTTTTCTAAAGACCTCAGGTTGACCTGTCTTGAATTTTATTAACCTGGGCTATAGCCAGCCATAATAATCTACAAATAATGAAGTCCCATTCCCTTCTCACAAGCCTTTAGAGCATCCACATGACCTGCCTTAAAGACCACTCAACCAGCATCAAAGCTTTGGTCAGCTTATGAGAAAAAGCTAGTAAACCCCACCACTTCGCATATCGGGAAGAAAAAAAAAAGATAAATTCAGCAAAAACCTATTCATAAACTAAGGATTAACCAGAATGGACAAGATGGGGAGGAGGTAAATTAAAAACCCCTCATCTTGTGCAAGTCTAAGACAGCATCTCAATAAACTCCTCAGGCAATGAGGTGGGCTGAAACATGCTGAAAAAACTGAGGGTACCCGGGACTTTTGGTGGAGACAGCATCAGTACTATGGCAGAACCTGGATATCTTGGCACAACCCAATATCCCCAAAGCGTTGCTGGTACTGACACACAGGTTCTTCCAAAGTTAATTGAGCCAAAGGGAGCACCAATAGGCGGAGGAATACCCCCATGGTTAAATCAAAAAAAGAGGATGCTGAAGAAGCATTGCTTGCAAAAGTAAACATGTTGGAAACAGTTCTCTTCTATTCTTGAGAACAACCTTTCACCGACAAAGGATGCACAGAAGAATAAGGGATTTGACAGAAGTTGGCACTTCTGTTTGCATCTCCCTAGGCAGACATATTGAAATGCAAGCATGTTAACACTTAGGAAACTTTAACCAGTGACAGGTAGCAAATGGCAAGGACGCTGCTTTACATTAGCCAAAGACTGACAATCCTGAGGGCAAAGCTCAGGAGTGTCACAAATTACTTGCTAGGGTGTGCAAATCTGTCAATCACATGAAGCCCACATAATCTGTGTGCACAAAACTCTCTTGTCTAGAACATCAGCCCACCATGTCAGACTTACTGCTTTGCCTCTGTGGTACAGTACCTCGTTGTGGAGATAGCTCTGGTTAGAGGCAGAGATGATGTGACATCCCATCAGCAGTACCCACTGTATTCTACCCCGTTGCAAAAAGAATATGTACACAAATATTGAATTTCTGCACTATCAGAATAATATTACACACTTCAACTTGTTATAGTTGAGAAGCAAACCCTTGGCTGGTTCTGTGCACAGTTAGTGGATATCAAGCAGTGAGGCCATTTAATCACTGACAGCGAAGTAAATTCACTCAATTTTTCAAATGCAACATATTTATACAACCTGTGTTTTAATTCCTGTTTACGTAATAGCAGCAGCATTTAAGCTCATTAACAGAAAGAACTCAAACAAGACACAAGGACAAATTTCCTATAGTTTTCTATTTCCTTTAGGGGGTCACAGGTGCACAGTGATACTAAGAATGAAATTTATTCTAGAGTCTGTTTCCATGATAAATATTTGGGCATCCAGGTTTTATAGTCTTGACTGGATCCTAGACAATCCCAGGAACATCTTTTTTGTAGTTGTTCATCAAAACAGTTGAAGGCAACATTTTGATAACCCATGGAAGACTTCAGCTAAATCAGTTTAAATTCTTTGAGAAAGATTTTGGCTTCTGCACAAAGAATTCCTTAACTCTTCAGTAATGAATGAACCTCCTGTGCTGGGTGGCTTTAACTAGTATACAAATTAGCTTACTCCCTTTACCATTGTCCTTCACACTACCAAAGCTGGACCAACCATTCCTTAGTATTTAAGCTGTCTGTGATTCTTCCATTATTTCCATGAGCTTGGTCCAAGACCTACCATGAGCATGCAATTACAGTGAATGTACCAATACTCAAGCTTTTATAAGTTAGATTATAAAATAATTATTATCAATAAGCCTACAACAAAGACTTCAGGAAGCGGACAATTCTGGATGTCCATAATACATACTATTGTATAACCTTGCAAACTTAACACAGAAGTCAAGACTGGTTTGCCTTCCATTAGAAGGCTCTCTGGCCACCTGCTGAGGTCTGGTATTACAACAGGTTAGTTAAAAAGAAAAGAAGAACAAATTCTGCCCAGGATAAAAAAATGATATAACTGCACAAAGATGATAATCTTTATCTCACAGACAACTCATATGGAAAACTGTGCTTCATTTGATGCATCCTGACCTAAGGGATCTTCACTTAATCAGCCCCTGTGTATTCCCCATGCAAAGGAAGATGACTATGCAAATGACTATGATCATCATCAGGCAAAGAAAAGCAAAGCTCGCTGTATCAGTGAGAAAACTTATTTACAGTTCTGTAGTCAGGAAGCTTCCTTCTGTATTGGGAGCCTTGCAGGAGATACTGCCTTTGGGGAGTTAGTGATCTCGGGCAAGCCGTGCCAGACATATTAGACCTAGCAACCCTCACGCTGGCAGGGGTGACTGCTGTGACAATGTATGTGGCAATGCCAGAGGACATGCTGGACCGACCTGAACATGTAGTGTTCCTGGGTATCATTCCTGGATACATGCAGCTGGATATGCTCTGGTGGACAGAGAGAAAGAGATAACACTCCTACCTGTCAAGACAGGCAATACGGTTTTTTGTTTGTTATGCTAAATAAAAGGCACCACAGTATAGGAGGGAAACGGAGCCCCTCCACGCAGGGGAATAGTGCAGAGTGTGCTGTGGCTGTCTACCCAGGGTCCGTCCAATGCAGCACAGAAGCAGGGTTCCTGGCATCTGAAGGGACGTAAGATTTACTCGCTATCTATATTTCTCTTCCTATTTCTGTCTTATTATTAAAGCAATTTCATTATGTTATTTGTAGCCGTGCCTTTCTTACTGAGACCCAGAAAGAACCGTGTACTCCCTCCGGTGCAGGACACCCTCAAAGATGATAGGTATGGCCAGGGAAACTGCTGATGCAGCTGCAACTGTGTTGTCAGAAATCACCAGGCAGCTACCAGAGCTGGAATAAGTTTGTTTTCATAGTCCGCTCTTTTGGTTAAAACATTATAGAACTCAATAATCTTCCCTCTCAGAGCAAGTATGATCTAGATATATAAGGACAACAACACGTAAGCCAGGAAATGCAGCCTTCCTGTCAATCATATTATAATGTCTGAACAACATTTCTCACCAGCTTTTTAAAAATTTAATTATCACTATGTCAACAGATTATGTATTATGGATGCATGTTTATCTATGATAACTACAGACCTCAAAAAAATGCAGCCAAGTTTTATTCCCAACTCTGCCACCGGCAGCCACAGTCAATAAGACCAAAAGTCCATCCCAGTACCCCCTCATACCCTTAAATGTAGCTAGTAGAGATGCTTAACAGGAGAGTTTAAGAACAGGACAAGCACACAGTGAAGCTTTGCCTTGTGTCTTACAAAATTCTGGTGGAGTTTGGCGATTTCCTGGTCTAATGTTGTATCTTTTTGCTGCAATAAAATCCAGTTTCTTAAAAAGCCTTTGCTGAGACGCACCTTGGAAAATGCTTTTTCTGAAATCTGAGTCCAAATTGCTTAACCTCTTTACCTCAGCCACCTAGATGTAGAGATAAGATAAAAATGTCTCTCTCTGTGAAGCATCTTTGAGATATTCCAGGCCAAGTGTCCATATAAATGTACAGTATTAGATTATTAGTATAATTTTTGATAGGGCTTATGTCTTCCATTTTATTCTGAAGTCAGTAAGCACAGTACTTCTCATGTTCCACTGTGTGGTTTGCTTTGTCGGCCGAAACCTGATATCTGCTTCCCTATTAATATCATCGCACTGCCTGAATGTATTTTAAGAGCTTATGATACTTGGCAATGAGTGGGTTTGATTTTGTTATTGTTGGGTCAGAATGCAGTGCATTTAATTTAAACGTTAGCACAAGATGGGGTTTATCTGATCAAGAAACCATGCAATAGTAGGAAGGGGTATATTTCCTTTAAAAAACAGGCACCCCTTGATATATTTTCAATGCCAAAGATTTTCATCTGTTTGAATGACAGCCACATATTCCCATTGCACTAACTGGAAACCAATACTGAGAACAGGGAAGCCGGACAACGATGCAAACCCAGATTTTTTTGGCAGCTGTATGTAATGCGTTTGAACTTGTGAATGAAAGATTGTGACAAGCCTTCAGCTCAACCCAAAAGTCCTTTCTCAGGCAAAAATCTCCTTAACACATATTTGCAGAACAGCGTCAAGAAAACAATCAAAAATTACTGATGCATTTTTACTGGAATGTGCAAGTAGGAAGTTAAGCCTTTCCTCTTCAATGATACTGATTAATGGAGCAGGTCCGTTGGGAGTCAGTTGCTGCCCTCAGTAGCTTTCGGCGCCTCAGCCCAACAAAGAATTTCCAACCTGGTTCACCATCACCCAAACACCAGCATGGCTTCCCCCATCGATCGCACGCCACCAAGCCCGGGCCAGGGCAGATGGTGCTGACTGGGGCTACAGACCACTTTGCTCCTGCGTAAGTGCTGCTTACATGCTTCTGAACCTGGGGCCCCACCTCTCTTTTTTCATCTGATTAAATCTGACATTTCCGTTCAGTAAAAGAAAGAACATAGGCAGGAACTTCACCAAAAGCTTGAACCTTGTAACAATTTTATTAGTAGTGACAGCAGCATCTGGGGCTTCCAGAACATACACCCCAATATAGTCACATATTTCTGCGAAAAGTCACCATCCTGGAATTAAAGCTTTTGTGTTTAATGCTCACCTTTACAATTGCACCGTGCCTGACACGGTTACCTGGGCATGGCTTGTTTATTTGAAACAAAAATTTTAAGTATGCATTTCTTTCTTCCCTCCCCTTTGGGTAGTGGCATATGTTGACTCTTCTTAGCTTTAACAGCAATGTTATATATACTGAGATTCTATCTGGACAAGAAATGAACAGAAATATTATACACAGCTAAATAAGAAAACACAGATTATTGCATGAGCCCCCGAAGGCCTACTTTGTCTGTGCAACAGTTTGTTTTACTTTTCATAAAATTTATTTTGGCTGTAGCCAGATTGATGGTGATTATATTTGAAATCCCTCCCACAAATCTGTCACATAAACACATCATTAATTTAAGATTTTTAAACTTATTTTCATAAAATTTATTTTGGCCCTAGCCAGATTGATGGTGATTATATTTGAAATCCCTCCCACAAATCTGTCACATAAACACATCATTAATTTAAGATTTTTAAACTTATTTGGATAATGAAAGTGTTTTCTTATTCATTAGCAGATACTGGTCATCGCTATAACATCAGCAAACAATAAAATGCTCCCTGTGTTAGCAGCTTTCAGTTGCTGGGATTTGCTACTGCTTTAAATGCATTCACAGTAGTTGGAAATCTACACAGCTTTGGGGGAAAAAGAAAAAAAAAAGCCGAAGAAACCACCTCAAGTAATATCAGATATCTTGTTAGCCTAGAAAGATCAATCTATGCGACCTGAGAGATGGCAAAATTTCCAAGTTCTCCTTTTGCCAAACAACAAAAAAAATAACAACAACAAAAACCCCCACCTTTAATCAGATTTTTGAAGTTTGATACAAAGTAAATCCTGAGCTTCGTCAGCACTTCTGTTGATAATACCAGTAGATTTGATATCTTCCAGGAAAAAAAAAAGGGCAGAAAGAAAAAGCAATCTTGAACTGCTGCAGCAAAGGGGGCAGGAAGTGCCCACTGCAGGGTCTGTGGCCCGCACAGCTTTTATTTCATGGAGACACACAGACAGCCTATTCCCTGGTGACAGCTCTCTGCGCTTTCCAATCCTGCACAGGATTTCCTTCTGTCTGAAAGTGTAAGAGTCGCTCCAGTAAACACTCTGCATATGCGTTCCAGCTGCTGCACTCATTCTGCCAACGCAGCCCAGTGACAAGAAAAGTATTATTTCCTACTAAAACCTTCTAATCACTAGACCATGCCATTTTCATCTGGCTGTTTCAGGCATCGATAGCTTGCATTGTTTTCGGTAACTTTATCGTTATTAAGAAATTAGCTTTTGTATCCCAGCACGTTAATCTTCATCTCAGGATTCTACAAGACGAACGTGTGGGCGGGCTGGGCTGGGCTCTGCTAAGAGCCCAGTTTCCAGGAAAGCTTGCATTGATTATATAGGCTCCAGAATGTATATTTTTGTAAATATCGATACGTATGCAAATTCATGTAAATACACACACACGTATACTATATATGTATATTCCTATCATATATAATACATACACGCACTCTTAAAAGAAATGTCCATCGGTACCATTTGCTGCAGTCCCTATTTATTTTGGCAGGGTCTTGCCTTCACAGGAAGAGGTTTTTTTCATTGCGAAGCCTTGCACAGCTTTGCCATTCCTTTCCAGAACAACTGCATGGAACGTGATGGAGAGAAACTTTCTCAACCTGCAGTAAAGAAAATAAGACTTAAGAACAAGCTTAAGGCATATCCTATTACTACCATAACAATGACTTTTTTCAAAACCGGACTATCCTGTCCCTAGGGAAACTTTAGCGGATTTCTTTTTAACCCTTTCTTTGGAGGGAATTTTCTTGATTTTTTTTTTTTTTAAGTCTAATTTTTCAAATATTATTTAAAGAATACATTTTCTGTTTAGTACTAAGAATTTTTAACTTTGAAGAGAACCAGTGACAACAGCCCTGCTACACTGCATTTCCATAAATTTTCTTGAAAGGCAAAACAAAACACAAGGTCCAATTCTCATCAATTTTCATTTTCAGGTTTACATTTTTTATCCCTCTTCTTTAATGAAACAAAATCCCCACAACCTCCCATGCACCCACAACAGGAAGATTTTCATTGTTCAGCCCATGTGTACTCAAATGGACTGACAGGACAACCTTGATTGTCTGAATGGAAATTGAAGCATGGTAATTACACAGTCAAAGCAGGCTTCAAATAAAGGGCAAAGCTTTTTGTACACAGCACAAAATACGCAAACATCACCTAAGTTCAAACAAGGGCCGATTCAGCAAAATACTCTTTTCTACACAGCATAGAGCAATTATATTTTGAGTCATAGCAAATATTTTCATCTCTCATCTTTACATTTTGATCATTATTTTAATGTATTAATATACATAAAGGAGGCCAGGGAAAAGCTAACATTTTCAGACCTGTAAATATGACGAACATGTTACCAACATTTATGTTGGCACTGGAATTCTCCACTTAGTGGCATATTAGCACAAAACTTTGCATTTAAAAAATTCATATGTTTTTTGAAAAATTATATCTTTCCATAAACCATTTCATATGAAAACAACCGTGTTTTATGCCCTTCCTTTAAAACCAATCAAAATATTTTACTAGGTCAATGAAGTAGCTCAGCAATTTGGCGTCTATCTCCATATCGCCGTTGAGGACTATAGTTCAATTCCCAGCTCTGCTAGCTGAAACAGATGTGGAAACCACACCACCGATCTTCACACGCTGTATGAAGGAACTCTCTCCTTCGGAAGAACTGCCTCCCTTGAGAGCAGAGTGCCAGGCAAAGGTACTGAAGTGAGCTAGGGTTGTGGATCACCAAATAATGGGGTTTATGGTAGAACTGTCCTGTTATGGACAGGCACTCTATTGTTGTCTGCCATTAGCATTTTTATCCAGCTGTACTGCACAGATGAGCTGATCCACTTTAAAGTCCATATGATCTATGCTTAAAGTATATAAGACAAATATTTAAGGAGGAAAAAAGCAAAAATACCAAAGAAGTCCTTACAATATTTTGCTTCTTATTAAAAATCATTCCTTTGGGGTGTCTTTAACGATGAAAACTTGACACAAGTAGAGCTTTTTAAGTGTCTGTCAGTGATGTTACAACAACGTTAATATTCATGCCTAGCGCATTCACCAGTTTGTCTGTTCCTCTTAATATTGTTCCTAAATTCCTTTTTCGTAAGTCTCTCCAGACAGTGCATATCAAAGGGATTATTGCACTTAATGGGTGATTAAAGCCACTTGCCCTTCAGCCTCATGCCTGCGATGCCACCTTAGGCATACAATAATCACCCTGAAATGACGGGCTGTCATGTCTCATTGCTTAATTATATTGTCACGAAGGAGTCCTCCTCAGAAACCTTTGTAGAAACTCCAAAAGAAATAGACTCTGGCAGTAGATTTCTTTTCTTCAAAGGTTTTAAAAATTATTATTATTATTATTTTATTTCTTAAAAGCTTAAAGCAAACACCAACAGTCTTAAACAAGCAAATCTATAGAGCCACAAGTCCGAAAAGTCCCAGACCGCAGGCTGATTTGAAATGTCTCCCAAAAGATGGAAATCCTGTCCTGGCAGGAGTCCACTATGGCAAAGAACAGCTCGGTGGTTATTACAGCCTGTAATACCTGTTGTTTAGCAGTAATTTTCAAGGGCATTAATTTCAGTTCAAGTGAAACGCTCGGACATGAAAGCCAGAGACTTTCCAAACGCCTTGAGTCACAGGCTGTCCCCAGGGAGGGACAGCGGGGGCCTCTCGGGGACAGCCCAGAAGTTTCTCGGTGGCCAAAGTTTTAAGTAATTTAGTGGCCACCTTGTTTCACCTAGTTTGGTTCAAAGGCTCCACGACTTTTGGAACACTGCGTCGGCAGCCCCAGGCATTCCTCGGAAAAGTGGATGACCCACACTTTTGCTTTCATGTGAAAATGCTAAGAGAGAGACTCAGCAATAATTAAATTATCTCTTTGATCCCCAAATTTGGCTATGTACAAATCAGCGATAACTCTTTTTCATTCTGTTTTTCCACGGATGACATTGAAGCTACTTCTAGTGGCACTATTCACAGATGTTACTCTGGGGAGATACAGCGCAGGCACCGAAAATTATGTTTGTCTACCTTAACACAGGTTTTCAATACTGCTCGCAGCCCTCTTTCTTTGCCAGCCAAGGGGCATGCTGAAAGGCAGGATGGATGGGGCAGTCCCCTCCCATGCATGGAGCCAGGCCTGAGAATTATTTCCTCCTTTCTCTGCTTTTTTATACATTTATGCACATGCACATGCAGAGTCGTAGCTCACTTTAAAAAAATATGACCAATACCACTTCCAGTTAAAAAAAATGCTACAGGCAACAGAATAAGGGAGGAAATCACTCTGTAATGTATTAATCATGAAATTATAAGAGTTTGACAGCTGCTCATGATAAAACATTGAAGAGTTTAACAGAGCTGTGATTTGATAGCTTCTTATTATGACAAGCTAGTCCTGTCTGTTCGTGTTTCAGTGATTAACTCCCATCATTCACTGTCTTGCTTTGCGCAGTAATAGCAGTTTTAGCTGCGGAAACTTTCTTTGCCCGTCTGCCACTTAGTCTGAGCAGCTATGACGTGTCTGAGTTTGTCGTGACAGTATCAGCAAGAGACGTAAATCTGGGAATACAACTTAGGCTAGATATGCCTTAGGAACACTGCAAAATAACACACGCCTGCAGTTATACTCCTCTAATCAATTTTTACTTGCACATTGGTAGCAAGGAAATTAATGTGAGCCCTTGACCAAGTATTCATGTGTATTGCAAGCTGGAGACCCCAAGTGCTCCATACTGTCATGGCGCAATGTAAGTTGCTTTTACATGGTGCTACATGCACCTCCCTGTGTGGTGTCAAATCAACTACATTTATAGAAACTATTAAGCTGCTGATGCAAAGTACAGAACAGATACATAAGCAAGCAATATTATGCTAAAAAGACTCATCAGAGTTTCAGATGTTTTCTTGCAGTCCAGCATTTTGAAGTGTATCGCTTACTTCCAGAATGACTGAAATTTTCATCTGTGAAAAAAATGATCCTGTTCTTTGTAATTTCCATATGTGGAGTCAATCCAGTCCATTACAATTCAGTTCACTGACTCCAACAGTAAAGAAAACAGCCATTAGCTAGCAATCTATAAAGATTTCCTTTCTTCACATGGCTCAGAGCCTTTAATCTTTTAGCAAGCCCAAGTGGCTGCTGAAGTGCATTTGGTCAGGCATCAGTTTAAAATGTGAATTAATGGAGTTGTAATACTGCAGTAAATGAAGATCTTTAACATTACCCCTAAATGTTACAGCTAGTCTATATTAGATTAGATCCTTTGAAATCACAGCTACAGAGATTTACGCGAGCTGGGTGTCCAGTTAGGTGTCCTTATTAGAAAAAGAATCAAAAGACAATTTAGCTGCATGACAACTACTGTAATTAGAAAACCTCAGTTTAAAACCTCCTATAATAGCACAGAGCAGCAACAGTTAATGGAGTTATTTAAAAAGAAAAAAAAAGCATTACCTCAAGAGGGAATATAGTTCTTTTAGAAAAATGACTTTTAAATAACATCCTAAAAGGGTAACAGGCCATTAGTCATTTTCAGTAATGACAACAGGTAATTTATTGTCATGCACATGCCACACAGTTAACAAAGGGGTCAGCTCTAGGTGTGTTAGCAGCAGGAATTCTCAAAATAGATGTGCAAGGAACAGTCACACTAGTTTAAAAATTAGGTCAGATTTTCTACACTTTGTTTTGCATTCTTCACTAGAACTGTAAAACCTGTCTGTTACGTACACCTACAAAATTGTATGGTAGACATACTATCAAATTATTCCCTGATAGGAATACAGAAACATACACAGGAAAATATTCCAAAAAACAGGTTACACTCTTAAAAGCTAGTAATCACTTTGAGCATTCAATTGGCTCTGCATTAACATAGCCAGATTATCAGAATCTGAAAAAAAGGCTTTTTAAGCTGTCTCAGATAATGCCCGCAAAGGCAGGACCCCATAAAAGTGACTGCTTCAGAAAACATACCTCTTAGTTCATGCGCAAATATGTTGTAAATCCATAAACAAGTACGTAAGTGGTCAGATCCATGTAGTGATCAACCCTCAGCAGGTTCCAGCGCCATTAGAGATTCTGCATCTGAGCATTTGTACAACCAAAGTGTCTGCAGGTTTCCAGGCCACTGTGAGAGAAGTATCCCTTAACTACATTATTACAGAGAAAACCTATAACTTGGTCATATTTGGTTTTAGAGAACAACTATTAAATGAGGTTCTGTTTGCACCAATACTGAATTACCTTTTTAGTCAGACTAGTACATAAAGTATCTGAAAACCCGTCCATTTGAAGAAGAATGCCTTGAGTTGCCATTATTATCAGGAATACCACCAATGGAACAAATCTGGATGATACTTGGTGGAAGCCGGTTGCCAGGGTTCCCCCAAGCTTTCCCTCACCCTGCAAATGCCACCTGGGATGCGTAAGAAGCTGAGACTTGCTGCCTTCATAACTTCACCGGCTTGGTGACATGTTATGAATAGGAGAAATATTAGGAATGATTTTAAGCATTCCTTCCCTGACGCTCCAAATCCCTTGTTTACTTTATTGCCTGAGAGCTGTCAGATTGCCCCCTGAGTTGACAAGTCTTGAAGTTGAGTGAAGCTGTCAAACAATGATTTGCAGTAGGCAGCCATCTCCAAAGGGTTTCAGTACACAGGAATTCGAAGAGAAACAGCGATAACCTTTCAAACGCTCCTAGCTTTCTGCTGTTTGACATGCACAGAGTTTGAAGCAATGCCATTTAACACAAAGACATCAAACTTAAAGTAATTACTCAGCTGCACGGGAAGAGGTAGGAAAAATACTTTGCTTTTTTTAAACAAGATTCCAGGTGGTGCTGATCTTGAACCTCAGAAAGCTTTATCAAAAATTATCAGCCTGGAAAAATACAGCCATAAGCAAGCTTCTATTGCAAAACCAGTATGGCTATAGAAATCAGCCCAAATTATTGCATTCAAATCCAAGTACGAACTAATCCAAAAGTTTGAATTTGTTTGGGTGTGGAATTTTGATGAAGTTTAAGCTCTCTCTCTTTCAGTGTATAAACCTGGGGAACAGCTACACAGTTTTGACGACTGTTATTTACCTGGAGAGAAAGTTTACAACTTGATTTGGAAGTTTTCCATAATTTGTCATCCAGGAAGGGTCCTTTGGGTTCCTCTCTGGAGATTGCAGGGACTATTTCAGTATTGAACTCTGTTCTTTAAACAGCAATTTTAAGAGGAGCCTGAAGTTCGACTAGTGTTTCAGAAGAGTGCATACACTTTTCAATAATAAATCCATCATTAAACTTCTTGGCCTCGTGGCCTGCATCTCTTAACACCTTGCGCCATTTGTATGTGTTCTGAAAGGCTACAGAAGGACACTGTTGGCTGACGGGGCTGCGCTAGCAACTCCAGATTTAAGGAAGAATAGAAACCTTTTTTTAGTAAGGTGATCAACTTTATACACGGTGCTGAATGAATATGCAAAGGAACAGAAAAATACTTAGCAGTGAATTACATAACTTTAGAGCCTAAGAAAGCAAAATATTCTTGCTTAAATAAGTTTAGGTTGACACAAAACTGTGTGCGCATAAATTCATGTAAGTATGGCATGAGTAGGTAGGACTTTCTAATACTTTGGAAACATGGAAGTGTCTTCTAGATTTTTGCAGATTGCTGTATCTTTGCTTGCTAACTCAATATTTAATAAAATATATGCATGATTTATGTTCTCTATAGAAATTTCACAAAAACAACTTTGTAGGTAATTCCTCTTTTATTAAATTAATTAAATCATCAGATAAACTTTTTCCTGACTTCCTCCCTCAGGCCGTAAGGAAGAGAGCAGAATTCCCTGTTTCATTATTCTCTTTAAAATCAGTCCAACAGAAGGAAATGAAGTTTTCAAAGTGATCACACGGAGGCTACAGAGTCGGGATTCGCGGGGTCTGTTCGTTCTCCGGCACCAATATCCTCTGTGGCCTTTGGCAAGACACCGAGCCAGTTTCCAGTTCAGTTTCCCTGTAGGGTAAAATGGGTTTTATACAACATTAGACGCATCAGCTATGTAAGTCTTGTTCTTTTATTTCCTACAGCACTTATATGAGTCCCACTCACTTTAAAAGAGACTGTTTCTGGCATTACTTGGCACTACACAAAAGCCAATGCTAAACCCTAACCCTTTACAGGAGGAAATCGGTCCTTTGGTTAAACCTGGTCCAAACGGCATGCACTGTGCGAGAGCTGAGCACTGTCCTTAGTTGGAGGAAAAGATGCAAGAAAAAGTGACAAATACTACATATCAGTCAGGTCAGCTAGCAAGCGACTGCAAACTGCTCCAGGATTACATTGACACAAGAACGCAGAGCGCACAGTACTCTCCTGACACCGTAAAAAGCAAAAAAATTAGCAAAAGGCAGCCAAACAAAGCGAAGCACCTGCAGCATGAATTTCTGGGCTTTGGCATGAGCATTAGATCATGTTGCTTATAGGACAATAATTAGGAAGGGAGTTTCTAGGCTCATAATTAAAGAGTTAAGGGTTTACCAAGCCCTGAGTTGCAGATGTATTACGTGCCATAAAAGGTGTCAAGAAAAGTTCAGGATAGTTGTGAACAAATCCTGCCAAAACTTGTGCTCGAACACATTTAATAACAAAATATGTGTACATGACAAGCATGTCTGACAGTTCAGTTTTCTAGACACTACATGGTGTTTTGAAGAAACATTAGATGCTGATAGATTGGCTTTTTACATTTAATGGTGCAGACTAAAAGGAAAAAAGTGATAAACATTGTATAACCAAAATAATGCATTAGTATAGTGTCTTCCTCATAAACCTTGGCAGCAAATCCTTAAATCCTTCCCCCCCCCCGCCTTTTTTTCCAAAATAACTGACAAACAGCTATTTTGATCCTGTTGCAAGGAGTCCTGTTAGCTTCGTGAAAGTAATAATATTCATTTCAGTTCTGGATACTTTCCTGCCCTCTCATCCAGTTTCATATTTGCTACTTGTCGAAACAAGTGATGTACTTTCAGTCTACCAGCTATAGCTGGGTTTGTTAAAAATATCACATTGTTTGTGCGCTTCATTCCAAGATTAGCAGTGATGATAAGCAGAGGGGACCCACTCCTGCCAAGGCTTTGTACCCACTCAGGGACCCCCTGAGACGTGAGTACCTGGGTGTGAGCACTGGGACCGTCCAGTTTTGCGGTGGCTGGGGGGAGGATTTGGGTCTAGCAAAGCGGGGCAGGCAGACACCATGCTGGCAGATAGGAAGCCGCCTTCTGCTTTGCACCTCCCCAAGGATGTCTGGCGATAACAGCTTCTCCTTGCTATGGGATTTAACACTGTAAGTCCCAATTCTGTAAGGCTTTAGGCACGTGCTGAACTTTTTTTTCCTGTCTGCAACCCCAGGGAAGTCAGCAAGACTGCTCGAAATACGTCCAAGCACATACATCTTTGCAGGATCAGGGCCCAATACAAACAAGCCTGTGCCATTTAGTCTTGCCCTGTATGCAAGCCCAGAGCTTAATACTATAGGGCACATACCATATACAGAATACAACTTCACATTCCCAACTGCAGTAACTGATTTGAAGTCAGTAAAACTATATGTGTGATTTAGGAATGGTGAATGTGGCCTTGAGAAAAGGTTAACATCGAGAGCACTCTAAGGAGGCTAACAGGGTGGAGTTGCAAGCATATTTTCTCAAGAAAAGCAATTAAAAATGACATGATGTTAGAATAAGTCAGTCCAGAAAGAATAACAGAACATTCACCTGCAAGTAATCTCAGGAGACTGGTCAACATTTGGAAAAAAAATGCTGTCTCACAAATTGCCCAGTGTTTAACTTGAAGTCCATTTGTTAATTTTGTAAACATCGCTGCTTCCATTTTGCACTGACATGCTATTGACAGCGGGACTCTAATCCCGCTGGGAAGGAAGTATCAGGTTTCGGGCAGCTTCAGGACACTTCTCAAGTCTATCTTCACCTGAAGGGCTTTGGCAAAAGTTACTGACAGGAGGAAACATGGTGCGATACAGGCTCCATGAGAACTCCATGTGAATGAAAACTGCCTAACGTTTTCAGGTAAGTGTTTGGGAACGTTGTGCAGTCGGTGTCTGCAGCCAGCTCAGGTGAGGTGGTGCTCCCTTTTACCAGCCTCCACCTCCAGTGGTTTCATTTGCACTGCGCCAGCCAGAACGCAGCCCCGGCTGACAGCAGATTTCTGCTTCCTGGTCGGCCTTTGTCCCGGTGTGGATTCAGGCAGACGGGCTGGGAGACCTCCGTGCAGGTCCGGGGCTGGCATCTTCAGCCCGGCCATCCTGCGGGTTGCCCTACCCCACGGCCAACCATCCCCACTGGTTTCTCAGTATGATTTCACCCGCTGCCTTTCCCATTTGACATAATTAATTGCTGGCTAAGCCAGAAGCGTCCTTAATAACGCAGAGGCTCCTCCGGCTGGGAGGCAGCGCTGTAGGTTATGACATCATGTATTCCCTGTTTTAAGCTAAATGATTTCAAACAGAAGGCCCAGTGCCATGACTTTTAAACAGCTTTCCCACTGGAGGATTAGATGCAGATTGCTCAGGATCTGAGAAAAGAAATTCCACGTATATGATACTGGAAACCATAGGCCTATATCACATTAATTATGCAGACAGGAAGGCACCTTAGGCGACTGGTAACAAATATATACTAAATAAAGAAGAAACTGGCTTCTAGCCTAGGCACTGGGAATCCTCATCAGATCATTTCAGATTACACATAGAAACAATTGCATACTGCTAGATTAAATACAGGCTTTTGCTAGCTTTGGGCTACTAGGTCCATATGTTAACTTTGAAGGTTAAAATAAGCATTTTGCTTCAAAAGAGTGTACACAGTAATTTGACACGTGATCTGAAACCCATCAGCCCATCAGTGTTTAGCAGGTCCTGGTGAGCATAGCAAACCATGAGGTAGCTGCTGGGGGTGTCCTATCACTGTGAATGGGGTCGTCCTTAACCGAGGTGCCCCAGGCAGTATGCAGTTTGCTGTGGGTGGAAAGGGGCACCCAGGGAGCACGGCCAGGTCTAGGACGTGGCCAGAGCCATACTGCAGCCAACGGGGCTCCTGCAGTCTCAGCTGACGGCCTCCAACCATTCCCAATCAAGTCAAGGCATTGCCATGCCAGCTGCTCAAGGCAAGCCTTGTGTCACAGCCATCCTCTGCATTTGTCACCTCTGCACACAGTTTTTGAGGACTATCACTGCAGGCTTCTATATGGGTTCATCTCAAGAAGGGGAGACTGGTCACTGTTAAGCAGTGCGTGAGAACAAGTCTATGCTGCGAAAATCTTTCAAGCCATCCAGTGACTTGCAGTCAATTTCTGAGTGTAACTCCAAGGACCACAGTTTCATTTCAATCCCCAGTTTTAGGACACACCTTTTTTCCTTTTTTTTTTTTTTTAAGCCTTCCTGCTTGCTTTATTTATACCTCAGGTATATGTGGTATGAAGGGCTAATCTTAAACATTTACAGCCTGAGGTTGGTTTGCGGTATTTATTTCAACTTATTATATATTATAGTATGTTTTTGATTATATATGACAATCAATTTGCTGGAATTTATAGCTCTCTGACTAATATGCTTTCATGACGTACTTGCCCTTAATTTGTGGATTTTATGGAGAGTTTACTGAGGTTGGATTTCCCGCTTCTCTTTCCACTTGCACTTTCTTTTTAAATTTCTATATGTGTAAATGCTTGACAGAGAAAGAAACAGAGAATATGAAAGCTTAATAGTCATAAAAAGTGCTAGATCAGTTGTCTCACAGATTAAAATCCCCAGAGCAGTCACACGGCAGCCTTTCCTGGGCTGTTGCCGTTCAGTGATCATTTGGTGGAGATCCCCTTTAACTTTGAGTTTGGACCCCCAGGCAGACAAAATCTTTCGAGCATATGCAGGACCCAAGATGGGAATTGCATCCCAGTGTCAGCAGGGGGGAAGAGGCCAAAAGTGAGGGTGGTCCCAGCCTGGCACAGACAGGGGGGACACTGCTGGATTTACCCCTTTCTGTCAGAGCACCCTCATCAGTGGCATCCCTCCTCCTTTCCCCATGCTTTCTCACTACTGCCCAGCTCCCCATCTGTTTGCAAACATCCCCTCTGCCTTTGGGATATATACTGAGATCAATGAGAAGCATTCAGGAACAAAAGACAGAACCTGGACTTGCAGCCTAGGCCCACATTTTTAAGCTCTTCCTACACTAAGCGCTTCCTAATTTAACCCCCTTGGTTACGGGGTTTAGGTAGCCCTCAAGCAGTGTTTGATTTTTGAGACCAGAGAAAAAATGTTTAATGTTCTCAGCAAACAGGATTTGACACAGTGCTGAAAGGTAAGAAGGCAGGGGGAGAGGGGGGTTCAGGTCGGCATCTTAGCTAAGATAATGAACATGCAAAGCATAGTAAATAGGCTACAAGTAGAGGCAGATTGCTGCAAGGAGGAGGTAAGAAACCTACTGTGAATGGGGCATAGACAAAAAAGCAGGGACCTCAACCAGTACCCCCACAGGCAGTGATTACAGCAGTCAATGGCTGAAAAGCGTGTAACTGCCGTGGCAGCAGAGTCTGCCTGGTGTACCCTCCTGTGCAGACACCTTCGCAGAGGCTGTCTAGTACGAGACTAAGCTGGACACAACAAAGAAACATCAAGGCAGGTACTGCTGTGAGCTGTAGGGAGAGGGTGACCTAAGATGACACCTGATACGAGAGGGGGCGAGACCTACTGGAACCCAAGGCTGAGCCCTGATGAAATGCTGAAGAGTCAAGGAGACGGGGAGAAGCCAGAACAGACCCGGACACGAGGTGTCTCCTACTCACCAGAGCAAGGGGTGTTGTATCAGGCTAGATACGGAGAACAGACCTTCACTTCTGTCTTTATGCTGATCTTCCTTCTGGGATTGTCACTTCATGTGGTCTCAGACAACTGGGGAGCTGTACCCAAACTGGGGCAAAAACAGAAAAAAGGGATGACAAGGAGGAACGCTCAGAAAAGGAAAAACGTAGGCACCTAGGAGCCCAAGTTTCATCAAAATTTAATGGGACTGAAGCTTACTTGTGACTGAAATGCTTATAAAAACTCTACAGCAAATACCTTCTGGCCATAGATAACACCCAAAATACAAAGCAACCTAAAATTTAGTAAAGAAAACCAGTCTTGCTGTAGAACTCTCTAAGGTTTAAAAATGCCTTAACAGATAAAGATACAACTGTCCATGGATTTTTAAATTAAAATCTATTCAAATCTATTATATTTCTGCAGTTCTTTGCAATGGCACCATTGCTGTTGAATATGACTGGGCTTTTCCAGTAAAAAAAGTGCTACTTTTTTTACCCCTTGCCCTTAATTTGTGGATTTTATGGAGAGTTTGCTGAGGTTGGATTTCCCGCTTCTCTTTCCACTTGCACTTTCTTTTTAAATTTCTATACGTGTAAATGCTTGAGAGAGAAAGAAACAGAGAATATGAAAGCTACTGCCCACCCTCCTCCCCAGACTCCCCCCCTTTCAGGGTAATTCTGGTTTGGGATGCTGGTCTTCCTGTTAAAACAACAGGAGCCATCCGAGAAATTCAGATTTTTTATTAGTCTAATTCAAAATGCACCACCTACAACCTTTAGAGAGGGAGGAGGCATCCCGATGGGGGAATTTCCAGGGGTGTCCACTTATTGCTAAATGCCTTTTGGGTGTGCAATGCGACAGGGAGGGGGAAAAGTATGCAGTTATTGCCCTATATCAGGGACCTTGCTTTTCCTTTTTTGATATCCTCACTGAAAAGATTATACAAAATTACTAGACTCCACAAAGACTGTAAAATGCTTTACTTCACTCAGAAGAGGGATTAAGTGTATTTTACCTTACGACACTACAGATCTCATGACACCACAAACTGGGTGAATATTCTGGGACATCTGCACTTCTGAGCTCCTGCCTCAAGCTATTCCTCATTATTTACTGCTAACTAATGAGCAGTCAGGTGGCTGATTCTTTTAACAGAGGGCACCGTTTAGACTGCTGTATACCCTCGAGCGCCATTTACCATCTCACACTTTGGTCTGGGCTTTTCATTTAAGCAAATATCTCCCTTCCTTGAACACTGCTGGATATAACAGATAGAGAGGCAGCCATGTACCAAAATAGACGTATTTCTAAACATTTCCAGCTGCCTTTAGGGCCCATATAGTATATGAGGTGAGATACTGTGAGGTTTCACCACACAGTAAAGAGCAGCCAAAGGGCATTTTCTAAACTTTTTTTCCCTACTGTCTTCCATTTGATGAAAGACTTGCGGTTAAACCTTTATCTTCTATAAACATTTAAAAGTAGGTTACCTTTTATTTTCACGTCTCACTTTTGTTTCATTAAAAGACAGGTTTTACTGCAGTAATTCAGATGATTGATACTTTGGATCACCTTCAGAAAATAGATGTTAATGATCTGTATCTATGCCTGTATTCCAGCACAGATGTGCGCACAGATGTATTTGCATGCAAGATGCCCACAAAGCAGCGTTTCTTTCCGATGGCATTTTTTCTTTGCTGTTACATAAGGCAGCTCCAATGCATGTGATATGGAAACCTCTAGGAGCAGTATTTTCATGACATTGCTCTCACCCTCCTCTCCTCCCACACCCCAGCAGGTACCTCCATGCCAACTAGCTTTGCTGCTTTTTAAACACTGGACCATTGCTGATTCTGTGGCACACATACGGATGTGGTTCATAATCAAGAGGGTCCTCAAATGAAAGAGGACCTCTGCCTCCTTTGAGTGACTTGGCTGCCACAGTTGGTATTCCTAAATTCTCTCCCAAAATTCCTGTCACAGCCTCACCACTGAGGAAAAGAGGGACAACACAGGGCCTGCAGGTAGGCACGCATTTTCTGGTATTTTAAATGGTCATTGCAACTAACTGTGCTTAGCACAAGTCCGCGCTTGTATTTATTATTAGTAACACTCTCCCCCTTCTCCCAGTGAAGACACTGTGCAGCAGCTGCTGTCGCTGTACTTTGAATATACAGGTTGAACAGGAAGGCGTTACTAACATTTAAGTAATGCCTAAAATCTTCCAAAAAATCAGCACTGAATAAAGCTGCACATCTACATGAACATTAATTCTTCAATGGAGTGGATAGAGAATAATTTGATAGGTAAACTGTTCATAAAACTGAAGCTCAGACAGGAAAGCTGGAATTAGTCAAAAAACTCAGAAAGCTACAACAGATTTTAAACCTCCCTTGTCCTTAAGTTTCTTTTTTTCCTTAGCAACAAGACCCAAAAGTCTAGAGATGCCAGAAAACTATGAACTTATTTTAAATGAGCTGTGGAAATCTCCCGCTGTCCTGTGTCTCTCTGTCTGAAGCTGACCTTCCTGTCCTAGTGTCATTTGTCTGATCATATAAAGAAATAGTTCACAGTGCACTTCTTGCATTTCACATGTTAATTAAGAGGTTAAAACTACATTATATTCCATCTCACTTTTTAATTCTAGTCCAAACATACAATGTTGACAAAGTCTTTTTTTTTATCTGAGAGTTTTTGCACATTCACAAAACAGTGAGAAATTGACCTGGAGAAAACAGTTATTGGTGCAGACAAGAGAGATTACATCATTTATCTGTTAAAGAAAGAGACCTACCAAAAGCACGAAGCGCACAGAAATGCAGGTATAAAAAAAACCTGTCTGAAATATGCTTTAAATAAGAACAAGCCTGCTAGGAGACTATCAAAGAAAGCCAGAAAAAGCTGTGGAAATCTCCCGCTGTCCTGTGTCTCTCTGTCTGAAGCTGACCTTCCTGTCCTAGTGTCATTTGTCTGATCATATAAAGAAATAGTTCACAGTGCACTTCTTGCATTTCACATGTTAATTAAGAGGTTAAAACTACATTATATTCCATCTCACTTTTTAATTCTAGTCCAAACATACAATGTTGACAAAGTCTTTTTTTTTATCTGAGAGTTTTTGCACATTCACAAAACAGTGAGAAATTGACCTGGAGAAAACAGTTATTGGTGCAGACAAGAGAGATTACATCATTTATCTGTTAAAGAAAGAGACCTACCAAAAGCACGAAGCGCACAGAAATGCAGGTATAAAAAAAACCTGTCTGAAATATGCTTTAAATAAGAACAAGCCTGCTAGGAGACTATCAAAGAAAAAGCCAGAAAAACACACACCCGAAATGCCCAAATCTTCTTGAAACAGAAGATCTGTGAACAGAATGGGTGCTTCTGTTTACTAAACTCAAATAGTTTTCTTCAAATAAAAAACTTTTACATAAAAGTAATTTCCCAAAAACAGATAACTAAGTCTGCCACAGCCTTAACTTAAAAGGAGATTCCGTTTTGAATATGTGTGCTTAAAACTGTGAAAAACAGATCAGCTCATTCTTCTCGGTAAACCTCATCTCCCTTTCAAATACTCCCTTCAGTGAATAATAATGCCAGAATAATTACTCAAATGAGGGGTGAATCATCATTGGAGAACACAAGGAAAAGAAAAAAAAAAGATGACAAAATTAAACCCCAAGACACAGCAGACAGGTGCTTCTGCGAAAGCGGCCCGGGATTTCAAATACCAGTCCTGAAGGCTGCGGCGTGCCTCGCGCTAGGAGCTCAGGTTGTGATTAATTGATGGCACTTCAGTCTCCTGAGCTTTATTTTGAAGGTCTTTAAAAAGGCTCTTGAGGGAAATACAGATTTCTCTACTGAAAGAAAAGGAAGCTGCAGATTCTTTTCTTCGCTACTGTTTAACTTCATCAGTTCACATTCAG
This sequence comes from Aptenodytes forsteri, assembly GCF_000699145.1. Taxonomy (NCBI): domain Eukaryota; kingdom Metazoa; phylum Chordata; class Aves; order Sphenisciformes; family Spheniscidae; genus Aptenodytes; species Aptenodytes forsteri. Next base: position 393,774 of record NW_008795133.1, on the reverse strand, counting down.
TAGTTACTGGATGTTTCAATTCATCAGCAGACTCAGCCAGGAGGGGCTACAGCCCATTCAGTTAAGAGGAATGTGGGCTGTGGGATCTATAGAATTGGCGAGGACCGGCCTTGTCTTGGGCCTTGAAATCTTACTGTAGTTTATAAAATGACTTGGCAGAAATAATATACTCCAGAAGAACACTGTCAGGACCTTTTTCATAATGAAGGAGAAATCTCTCTAGTTCAGGAGGAGAACCACCCATGAAGAATAACATGGATTTTGCTAAGACAAATGAAATGAAATGAAATGAAATGAAATGAAATGAAATGACAAATGGACAAATGAAATGAAATGAAATGAAATGAAATGAAATGAAATGAAATGAAATAAGCCTGGCTGGTTTGGTTTCTTTATTCTGGCAGTTTCTTTTTATCCGAGATGAGAGAGTTTGCAAATAATAAAACAAAAGGGAAAAAAAAAAAAAGAAAAAAGGGAAAAAGCTACCTACTGATCCATATCATTCAGCAACAACAGAAACAAAGGCCCTGCTAGTGAAATTTATGAGCCTTGAGAGATCTTGGCTGAAGTCGGTGGAGAAATACCTCCATTAACACACCCCCACACATCTAATCCTGAACTCCTTCCCTCCCACACTTAAGGAATGAGCTCAAAAGTATCCGTGTTTTACTGTGAGCACAAAGTTTCTCTCTTTTTTTTGTGTGTGTGTGTGTCTCTCAGTGCCGATAACTGATATCGCCCTCAGAGACCGCAGCTGAATACAAAAATATAAGTATTAGCAGCTTTCAGGCTCGCCTTTTCATCCAAAACTCAATGAGAAGAGGGAAGCGAGCTCCTGAGCTATTTCCAATCTGCCCGGAGGAGCTTTTTCACCAGAGCCCGACTCTCTGGAGAACAGCTCACAGCCGCTCTCATCGCAACAAGGCCTGGACAGCCATTACATGATTTTAACACACATTTTTTTATGCAGGTGCCGAGGTATGCGAACACTTGTGAGCAGATTAGAGCAAAATGTGTGGAAAGAGTAAAATGGCTGCAAACAGTTAATGCACTCTGACGGTGGATTCCCTGCCTGACCCAGCCAGGAGAGAGAAAGTGCAGCACCCAGCACTCACTAAAGCCATACTCCTCTCCATGTAATTCAAGCAGGAAATGTCTTTTTAGACATGCTTAGCTGTGTATAGGTTTATAGATTTATCACATTTCCTAAGCTGTTTCTTTCCACTTTGGCATTCAGATCTAAGGTTTCTGACTATCCATTCTTCAGGAAAATTAGCAAAGAGCTAGTCTCTTTGCAAAGAATAAGATGAGATAAGTGAACTTCTGCACCGAACTGAGCTCATAACCTGCTGGGTAGTTTGCTTATAAAATGGGAGAAATACTGTTAATCACATTTGCTTTCTCTCGATGTCAAATATTTTCCTAAACATCTCCTACTGAGTGCAGAATACGCTTCCCATTGAAATATGTGATCACAAATGGAAACGATACATTTCTGCTTATGTCTAGATTTGATCTTATACTGGAACTTACCATAGAATGGTTTGGGTTGGAAGGGACCTTAAAGATCATCTAGTTCCAATCCCCCTGCCATGGGCAGGGACACCTTCTACTAGACCAAGTTGCTCAAAGCCCCATCCAACCTGGCCTTGAACACTTCCAGGGATGGGGC
>NW_008795133.1:335946-391983 GCF_000699145.1 Aptenodytes forsteri | reverse complement strand
TATCACTACATGCCCTTGTAAAAAGTCCCTCTCCAGCTTTCTTGTAGGCCCCTTCAGGTACTGGAAGGCTGCTATAAGGTCTCCCCCAAACCTTCTCTTCTCCAGGTTGAACAACCCCAACTCTCTCAACCCGTCCTCACAGGAGATGTGCTCCAGACCTCTGATCATCTTTGCGGCCCTCCTCTGGACCTGCTTTAACAGGTCCATGTCCTTCTTATGTTGGGGGCCCCAGAGCTGAATGCAGTTCAGGTGGGGTCTCACAAGAGTGGAGTAGAGGGGGAGAATCACCTCCCTCGACCTGCTAGTCACACTTCTTTTGATGCAGCCCAGGACAGTTGGCTTTGTGGGCTGCAAGTGCACATTGCTGGGTCATGTTGAGCTTCTCATCAACCAACACCTCCAAGTCCTTCTCCTCAGGGCTGCTCTCAACCCATTCTCTGCCCAGCCTGTATTTGTGTTTGGGATTGCCCCGACCCACATGTAGAACCTTGCACTTGGCCTTGTTGAACTTCATGAGGTTCGCACGGGCCCACCTCTCAAGCCTGTCGAGGTCCCTCTGGATGGCATCCCTTCCCTCCATGCATCCTCCCCCTTATGCAGCTGTACCATTCTGAGCACAAAAGCCTCTGACCCAAAGGCTGTCAGATAAACAACAGCGCTAACTCCTTGCACACACACATAGAAAATACAAAAAGCTAAAATAGTTGGCTTGATGGTCATTACTCTAAACCCTTAGCTTTGCATCAGTGATTCCCAGTGAGTTCATTTCCATAGTGGAGCCAGTGCTGTTAAACGTACAATTTCTGGTGCCAAGTAATTAATCAAAACTGAAAAGCAGTTAGTTTCAAAAAAATTGTCTTCTACTTGGGGTCATGCTAGATCTTCTTTAAGGGATAGTCTTTGTCTTTCAGCTCCCTTGTTGTCAGCAATCTCCTTTAGAAACATCTCTTCAAGGAAACATTTTACTAAAATGCTGCAGTCTTCATCTCTCATGGTTGCTGATTTTTGCCAGTTTCATAGTATCGCTAAGAATTAATTATTTCATTTCCCTTTTTAAGGAACAGAGAGATTCTACATTTTTTGAGCATAGAGAAGGGAGGCTGTCACCCATGAGCTGGAAAAGCTGTTGGCAATGGCAAGGCCAAGTGAAGGCTCCATGTTGCCAGTAGGAAAAGAAAAGTGTTAACATTAGTTCTGTCATAAGATACTAAACTAATTCCTTGTTTCAGACCACCGCTATCCTGCTGAAAGGCCGAATCAGCTCAATTATTAGGCATGATAAAACTCAGCACAGCACTGAAAGCGTTGCAGTGAAGAAAAACTCTGCTATACCTTGCTGCCTTCCTGGACCAAAACATTAACTTGCTGAGGGAAAATGCAGATTTGGCTGCTGAGAAGATGACCCAAGTCTGGAGAGGCAACTGTATCCCCACCTTGGGGCCAGGTCTGACGAAGGTTTCCAAAACTATGCCACCCTTCCCCTTTAGCAATGACCCCGAGCTACACACTTCAGATCATCTCCACTGCAAGCTGCAGCACTAAAACCAGATATTAAAACCATGTGGGAGGTATCAGTGCTTACCATTATTTCCTTGTCATCATAGGTAGATGGGATGCCCCAAGAAATTTTTCCTGTGGCTCTGAACTTTGTCATGAATAGCGGTGGACAGTAGCACTCACACTTGCTTTGGCCAGTAGAAGACACAGGACAACAGAGAACCAACCCGTGTCTGTGCCAAGACAAGCCTCCTTTGTAAAGGCTCAACTCGGCATCATCTTCTCATGTCAGAGCCTACAAGGCAAAGCCACACTTGCAGGCAGTGGCTGCAAGGAAACATAGGTGACATTGCCTGGTAGGCGAGACCCCGACCTCAGCACAACATGAATGTCCAGTCACTCTGGGCCTGGTCTACAGCCCGCTAAAGTCAAAGGGTACTAAGGTTGCAAGTTAAATGCAAACTGTTTTCTGATTTTCTAATCAAGATAGCTTAAATTCATGAACAGTTTACTAAAATTACTAGCACCAATTTCCCAATTAATTATTGCACATAAAATTTTATACAGCAATGCATGGTGGTCCCACAAAGTGATACTTACGTTTTAACACAGACTTAAACATTTGGGCTAGGAAAATTTTGTCTCATTTTGAGTCACATTTTCAAAGACTTATACACCAGTTTGCTCCCTGGAAAAAATCACATACAGAAACGGAGTCATTACTTACATTCTTGCAACTGCCTGATTTCCACTTCTCTGTACCTGCAGAGACAAGCACACGAGTTTTCACGTTGCTGAATAAAACCACTTGACATAAGCCTTTCTGGCAAAACTCCATCCACGTACAAATAAAAAGCTCAGTCTCATTATAAAGGGGAAAAAAAAATAACCCTGATTTTTAAGTGATTAGTAGCATACACTCCATTAAAAAGCATGAGTTCAGATTACATTTGTAAGACATTGCATCTGCAGGGTAACGAGGGACACCAGTGCTAGCTAAGACTACAACTGTATTTTAAGGCCTAACGATACCTTTGAAAACTTCGAGGGCTCTTCTTGCCAGTCCCTCTTCTGGGGCAGCAGCAGCAGCGGCGGCCAACAGGGCCCTGACACTTCCACATATACCACCTCGAGGAAAACAACACTTCCAGTCCTGCCTATCTGCTCTGTCCTGCAACAGCTTATCTTCAGAAAGGGGCTGTTTAACCAGCATTTGTCAAGCTCTGACCTCCTGCAACAGGGGCCCACAGCGCTGGTACAACAAAAATAATACATTTGTACATCTAGACAAATGAGTTCCCCCTTTTACTTCAGCGGTGTCATCTTGGCTTGTGCACTCCCTTCAGAGATGCTAACAACTGGCAGCTCTGCTCAGGGAGATCACTGATCTAATTTATTTTTCCTTCTCCCTTTAGGGAATGCTATCACAGTGCTCTAAGATCATTGCCTTGTACATCTCACTCCCCTCCCCTGATGAAATGGCTCTGAAATGTCACCACCTGATCTGCAGGGGAAGCTGCACCCTCACAAGCCCTTCCATTAACTGTTCCTGTTGACAGCTCGTAGCTTCTTCACCGAGCTGTGTCTCCTTACCCAAGGGGGTGCTTCTACAGGACCTTCAAGGCTGGCTTTTAACAGTCTCGTAATCACAGCTCACAACGTGCTGGTTGACAAACTCCTGTTTTATTAATATTTTATCCTCAACACTAGCTTTTCCGTGATGATGCTCAGCTTTAACTCAGAGACACTATTTCCATGCCATCTCTTGATGTGTCTAGGGCTTAGCAGCAAGAGACGTGTTTGGAAACCTAAATAACCCCACCTCTGAGGCCTCAGATTATGCTATTTCTTCTTGTTTTTGAGGCATTTGAAATGCTTTCACAAGATGGAGAGGAACTTTACAGGTTTGTGCTTGTTCTCAAAGAGTATTTGTTCAGCAACAGCTCCTTGTAAATGGCTGATTTGGGGCTGTATTTAAACTGGAAAGCATCTCGGAACAGTTGGATGGGAAATGCGTTACAGGCGAACGCAAACAGTCATGTGGAGGAGCTGCTCTCCGGGGGATGCCAGACTGTCCTAGCAGGAGAACGTCGATGTTGGCTGGAAAGCCATAATACATAATAAAACACAGGAAGCCCTTTTTCGTTATTGTTGCTACAAACTCTGGCAATTTTCTGTGGCACGCAATACTCCCCATCCTTGTGTTTGTGCATTCTTCCACTCTGCCCCCTGTCTTCGGGATGACTTCTCTATTCCAGCTCAGAGAAGTAACATTTTAAAAAACTAAGTATTATATTTCTCTTCCTTCCCAAGATGGCAGTTGCAGTGTGACTTTCGGCCTTTTGACCCACTTTGCGCATGGTCTCCCACAGCAGCACCTTTTAGTACCACCCCAGTTACCCATTGGAGGTGCTGTTGGGCATCGTCTGCTTTGATGGACCAGAGAGCTGGTGCTTTTACAGCTCTCCCCTAACGAGATAGACCTTTTCTATTTCTTACACTAGGACTAGAAAAGTGGTCGTTTGTATGCCAGTGGCAAAAGTACCCATTCCGAGATAACCTATTCTCCATCTTCAGGCAGAGTATTCCCTTTAAAGATCAGTTCACAAACCCAGCTTTTCTTGGTCTATGAGATGTTCGCCACAGCTTACCCCTGCCCAGGCTTTTACGTGCCCAGTTTTGTGTTTTCCCATCCTTGTCTCCAATTTTGTCCTGTCAAATACAAAATAGACTATTTACACATTAACACAGTAGCCCTGTATGTTCCAAGAGAAAAATAATGACCTTATTCAGAAATACGTATTCATTTGCCATTTTCTAACCTTTTCTCTTACCCCTATAAATATATAGCCAGATTCTGCATCATGGAAGCAAAAGCTCTGCCCCCTTCATTAAAAAAAAAAAAAAAAGGAGTAATTTAAAATTCTTTAAAATTATACCTAAAAATAGAACTGAATGCACATACTCTACAGAGGAGTGTAGGCACTTTTTCATTAATCTCTTGCTGTTCATTAAAATGCATGATGATTTTTTAAAAATGTATCATTGAAAACAATGAATTTATATAAATTCACAGTATGAAATTGCTGAGAGTAGGGACATTAAAGGTATTAGCTGATGCACTATTATTATTTCATGACAGCTGCCAGAATACCTTTATATAGAAATATTTATGTGTGTGTATATATATGCATGTATTTATTTATGTATATCTAAATATGTATGTATGTATGTATAAAAGATAAGCACAATGCAACAAAGACTACATATAAAAAACCCTTGGCAACTGTAGAAGGCAGGTGTTTCCCATGGCTCTCTGTTAAAGAGCATTCTGCAGTTAATGATGCTGTGAAAGACTGCCTGTAGACCAGAAACATATGCATCAACAGAAGACTACAGCCATGAAAGACCTGCAGGTATACGGGTAAAAAAACAAGGCTAAACATCAATGCACTCAATACACCCAATCCTACATTTAAAAGCATCTTTAAACAAAGAAGTTGTTGTCTAGAATGATATACACACCGGTAACGTGGGAGCTGCAAACATTGCTACTTCCGCTCTGGAATAAAATCAAAGGCAAAGGGCCAGATTCCTAAAAAGTAATGTTCAGTCTCCCACTTTTCCTCTTAGGTTACATCCAAGAGAAAGTAAAGCATAGGATCAGATTCTGGTCTTCCAGCAGTATGAAAGACCCCATTGAAGTCAATGTGTAAAACTCAGCAGTTCCCTACCATGCAATTTTCTACATAACATTTGTGCCATTTCCCACTGGAATTAACGGTAGCCATGAAAATCTCCTGAATTTAAGGCTCACGCTTTGGAGCAGATGCACAGCTGCAGAGGGAGCAGGATGAGTGGGAAGCCTTGTCATACCCAGTGCTCCCACCGGTGAAGACCCCTGCCTCGTGCCCGCTCTGAAGCTACAGCACTTTCTGATCTGGGAGCAGGGTTTGCCACTTATTATTTCTTAATAAACATAAATAAAGACATAAAAGAAAATGTGAACGCGTCCACCTTGGTTAAGTGGCCTGATCAACTGTGGTATGTAGCACGTCTGGCCCACAGCAGAGAACCAGGCAGCAAGCTTATCGGGGAAACACAAGCCCGGGGAAGCAGTCCAGCCTTACAGCTTAGGCTGCCCCGTCTCCTCAGGCTCACCTCTGCCCTCCAAAGCCAGCCATTGCCCCTACCTAGGCTTAGCCCTGCCTTTTTATAGTCAAAGATAACACACTGCACATCAGAAGTGGTGTACAATATGTCTGGCTTTACAAATCTGGAAGCCAGCAATAGCATGTTTCTAGCAGTAACTGTTCCTCTTCCTGAAAAATGATAATATTTTCTTTTAGTTATTTAAAAAAAAATAAATAATCTGGCTCCCTCTACCAATGTTACAAGCACCTCCCTCAGGAAACTATTTTCAACCGAAGAAAACAGCAAATGCAAGGTATTTTCAGGCGGGTGGATTTTATCTAGGGTTCTAGCAATTTAACCAAAGGCAAGAAACTCCAGCCATGTCATAACCCACATAGTTTCCTTCTGTTTACCTGCATAGGCTCTAATCACCTGCGCAACATCTGTTGGTACTCTAGCGTTACTGGCAAGACACCAAAATAACTACATTCTGTATAACAAACAGTTGCAGTTTCCATCTCTCTCCTGGTCTGCCTGCTTCAGCTTACAAAGCCAGAATAAACCCTTCCTGCCTGCCAGGGTAGGAATGGGATCAGAAAATGTCCCTTCAAGAGTATGACAGAAACCAGAATTGCATGATTATGGTGTTTCTTCAAAAATAGGTCTTTGGGTAATTTTCAGTTCCTGTATAAAAGAGTAGGATTAGACGGTAAAAAATAAACCACAACCAGAGCAGCAGAGTTAAATACTGGGCCCTTTTGGACACAAACTCAGGAGCACTCAGAGAGACCACTGGCTACGCCCTTCAGATTTCTAAAATACATGTTTTGAAGCACTTTTTTTAATCACAGATTTGTTTCCAGGTTTGGGGGCAACCGTACACTGGAGAACAGAACCACCTTTGCAATGTGTTTTACGTCTGCGGGGAGTGACCGTCCTGCTCCTACAGTGTCTGCAATCAGAGCAGATGCAGCAGAAGAGGAGAGCGGTGGGGAGAAGCAGCCGAAATCTGGTATCTTCCTCAAGACTGCACACCAGGTGGGAACTGGAAGAGAGTCACTTCACCAGAGTGGTTTTTTTTACCTCTGGGTTTTCCAGAGGTCATGGCCAAAATGACGTCGGTGCCGTTGAGACTCTCAGAGTCTCCTTTTTCTTTCACCTTTCCCATCCCCTTGGCTTCTCCCTATTCTCTACAGCAGACATTTCACATGAGGTGAAGGAGGTCCCAGTGCTGTGAAGGTGCTCCCACCCCTCGGGGAACATCTAACACCTCCACAGCCCCATCTGGGCTTCGCTGCTGCCATCCGTCCCCGCCGGCCTCTCCTCCCCGGAGGCAGGGATCGAAGAGAGACCTCCTATGGTTGCAACTCAAGCGCGAGACCTCGCCGCAATGGCAGAGATGCCTGCGTGCACAGTAAACCTGCAGTTGCCATATCCGCTGCGGCTAACCATCTTACAGGTCCCGAGGAAAAGGCAAAACAAAGCTATAGGATTACACAAGCGCTAATGAAATACGGGGATCCGTAACACAGACATATTTACTTCGCTGATTAAGATCAGTAAAGTTAACTGAAGAGCAAAGACAAAGAAGGTCGTCATATACATGTATTTTCAATTTACAACTTACTCTCTCCTATTTTTTTCCCTTCTCAAATCTTTCAAGGTAAAAAAAAAAAAAAGTAAAACAGCTTCCCCAGGGGAGAGGCAAGAAGTACAGTGTACATGGCTGAGGAAAATAACGTGCTTTCCTGTTGCTGAAAAATACCTCACACGCTTGGATTACTTCAGTTTTTCCTCAAAATTTACACAGATGCTGCTGACCATTTCCCTTTTATACTGATTAGCTTTTTCCAGGAAGCATTTTTTTCCCAAAACACTCCTTTCCTTCCTGAAGAAGCCTGGTTCACGTTAGAGGATGTTGCTGTCAGAATGAAGTCAAAGAGTTATTTTTAAGATGAAAATCTTGCGTAGAAAGTGATTCTCCAAGTCTCGTGAACAAAGTAGTTTGGAAAAAAACCCAAAACTTATAAAACTACCTTTTTTGCCTTTGGTTTTTTTTTTAAATATACTTTTTGTTTTATGAAGGACAGGGAGTTTTATAGCTTTGAATAAATATAATTGCATCTGCTCATCTCACTCAGAAAATATTCCTACCAAATACTGTAAAAATATTTTGATACGACAACAGTAAATAGGAGCAGAAAGTAACTCCCATCAGTGACAAGAATTTTGTCATATGCTATAGGTGTGTTGGTTTCTGTTCCGGACTGAGATTACCCACATATGTGTTTGGTAGGTCTGGATTGAGGAGCGTAAACCAATCTGTACAGGGCTGACAGGACTTGCTGGGACTATTTCTATGTCTTTCATGATGTCATTACCAAAATTGCTAAAACAATATTGAAAGAAAATCACATAAATAAAACATAAACGTGTCTTAAAAGAAATCATAAACTCAGCCAAAGTCTTGACGTAGTGAGCAATATGAGGAACAGTATTCAATAAAGAAAACAGTAAATAATCTGAAAATTGAGACCTGTATACCTTGTTATGATGTAAGATCAAAGAACATGTCTTCCGGGACCTCTCTGGACTTAAGCTCAGGCACCTGCTTTACAGAGATGGATTAAAAGCGTAATACAAATCTTGGGAACAGATTTGGTCTCCTGAAACTATAATTAATAAAGGTGCATTGCATATTAGTTATACATACATAAATAACAATTTAATACGTGCAAATATTTGTAAGACCTACTGCTGCAAAACACAGGGCTTCGGTCTGCATGTCAGTGCTAAGCTTCCCTTGACTTTACCAGTGGAAGATCAGGCCTCAAGTTTAAATTAAAATGTAATTGGTGAGATTATCCTAGGGGAAAAAGGGCTGTTGGGGACAAGGGAGAGCCACTCAAAGAGTTAGGACGAATCTGTCAAGCGATTTCCAAATCAAAATTACTATTTTTCTAAAACTTGAAACACAGCCAAAAATTTAGCCCTGAAGTTTAAGAAAATCACCACTGTATCCATCAAACTGCTGAAAGACTACAGCTCCCAGGCAAGGCTAGAGGTCCTTCTTTTTCACTCTAATTAATGCACGTTTTTTTCTCCCACTTCACCATTTCTCTCAAAATAAGAAGCCCCACCATCACCAAGGAACTGGGGAGACTGGAGGGGGAATCACCTGCTTCCCAGTTAAAGTCACAAAATCTGACTTGCTTGTCCAGATGTGACCAAAGCCTTTTGCAAATTAGCGGGCAGCCCCACGCAGCAGTTTTTTAGCAGTGCCATTTACTCCATTCCTTGCTGGTTATTTCCAGGGACTACAAACCTACCTCTTAGTAACATCTTCGTTGACAGACTCGCCACAAAAGCACACCTGGCGTAGCTTGAAAAGGAAGAGATCTGTCAGGCTCTCATAAGTCCCTAAAGACAGTTAAAAGAGGTAGTGAGTCAGTGCAGGACAGGTATGCTTTCTGGTCCTTATACTGTCTCTTTGCCACACAGAAGATTTATAGCCTTCAGGTTTCTGAACGGACACCTTCCCTGTTAATCGCATTCACCGGTGATACGATATAGCTGTAAAATGTTCAGCTGACACTGGCTTGGTTTTGTATTTCTTACCCAAGTAATGCACGGAATGGAAAAATCATGCTTCCTTATATGCTTCAAAGGACGCCAAGTGTATGTATGCACAGACATCCACACATGCGCGCGCACAACTGTACACAGGAGCCATCTGTCACAATCAGTTTCTTAAATTTAAAAACATTATTAACTCAGAGACAGGAAGGAGCCTCGGGAGCAAGGGGAACAAAATTGCTAGGATAATGACTTTACTCTAAATAACCTGACAATCTCTCCTTCTTTGGCATTTTTTAATCATTTAGAAAGACAGAACATGACGAGGCAACTTGCATGACCAGTGTCACCGGTTTAGAGTTTCTTCAAGCAGCTGAATTTATACTGCTGTAGGGTAGAATAGCTTTATTTTTTTATGCTTAGCTTATAACTATGGAAAATCCTTTATAAGCATACTTCCTCCTAACACACAGTATCTATCCAATCTATCCTGAAGCATGAACACTAACCCATATTCTTCCTTTCAAAAATGGCAACGGTCCAAGGAGTTTTCCACTCCTACGGTTTTGGGGTTGGGTTTGGTTTTGTCTTTAGGAGTTACTTTCCTCTAACTTACTACCAAACTGATCCAGATTCCCAGAGAGATGTTGTTCATGAACAAGATCCACTATCATGAACCATTTGCTGCCTGCTGAATTTCTTACGAATATGGGGGGGAAAAGGTAATATCGTCAGTGCAAGACACTTGGCGTGTGGCAACGTTATAATCCAATACCAAGCTTTACAACGGTACGTACAGATCCATTGCAGAGCTCTAGTAGAGTTAAAGGGACCATTCAAAGACAAGCAGAGTGCGGGAAAGGAGAGTGAAGAAAGAAAATGGGAAAAAAGTTTGTTTATCCAGCATGTGAGCAAGTCACAGCAGGACTGCACAAACACACCAGATGACACAGTCAGCAGGGAAGGAAATACCCAGCGTATAGTCCTAGGTGAGCCAAGATTATCCATTAATCTAAGACTGCAGAAAACGGAAAATATGATCACAACCCCTAGTTGAAAGGAGGGGGAAAAATCCTGGACTCTGGTGATTTCACCCTGGTCAGTGAACCTTCATTTTTTCACTTAAATCACTGAAATAAAGAAGAAAGTTTGCTGCTGGTATCTGTTTGGCTGCTCTTAATCAGAGACATTGAGTGGATTTCTTAATGGCGTTCCAGTAAACGTGGCAGTGAAAACAACACTAAATTAGATCTTAAGCAGCCAGCAATCTGATTAGCAGATACAGATCTTTATGCAAGTATTTTACTTCCTTTCCACTTAAAAAATATCCCAACATTTTCTTCCACCATCCTGGAATTTTCCTCATTAATTGTGCTAAAATTCATATAAAAATTAATAAAATCCAAGGGGTAATAGATCTATCTTCCTTTAAATTTTACTAAGAGATGCATAGTTTTAGTTTACAGATATGCAAAGGAAGTTTTAAAGCATTCTTATGGTTAAAGAACATCTCAGTGCAGTTTTTACACGACAGGCTTCTGTTATTTAAATAGCCAGTTACCGCGCAGCGCCCAGTTTCTGAATCCAGGCTGAGCTTGCGAGCAGCTCAGCCCAGAGAGGGCTGAGGGTGCTCTGCACATCTCCAGCAAACACGTTGCACTTTTTAGGGTTGGGCTTTTATATTTGAAACAATTTAAAAAAAAATTGCAAGTTAGGGAAACATCATTCATAGACAGAATTGAGCTGTGGGCTTCATCCCAGCATCTCATTACAGGAATCCCTCTAGCTGCCTTAGTAAATTTGAAGAAGCTTTCATTACAGGACAGTCCTATTTGATGGAAGACATTTACCTTATGATCGATATGTAATTATGTTCGATGTTAAAGAGCCATTCTCTTCTCCAGCAACTCTGAAAGGTGAAATAGTGTATGAAAGTTTCATAGAACATACTTCATTGAATTACACTGAAGAAAAAGATATATTTATTTCAAGAAATCCATGTCTGATTCTATTGGGCTTTATATTGTAAAATTAAGAATATTTATTAATCTTAATATCAGAGCAAAGTTGTTTAAATATTTTCCTTTCAAATACTTTAATAACTACATTATTAACAATAACATCTTTTGTGGTTTAATGTTTTCAAACTTAGTGATTTTTATTTGCCTCAAGTTCTCACAATGTTTAACCTCACAACAGTGTCTCAGTTAAGACTTCTTTAGGATTGACATGAATGATGTGGACTGAGATTAAAAAAGACAGTGGAATAGAAATATAATAGGATTTTAAACAAAAACGGCTGTGGATCTTTCTAGGAGAAATAATAAACATAAAGAATAAATTAATATAGATAGCAGGATTCACACATATGTCAGTAAAAACATTCTGACAAAAATTCTTACAAAACAGCACATTCCTATCTATAACTGGATATATGAAGTCATTTTTGTAATTCTCACTCTTTTTTATACCCTGTTTGGAAGCTGTACGCAATACAGCTAAATTAATTTCTCTGTGTTGGAGGTTCAGTATGAGCTTGTCGCTTCTGGCACTGGAGCCAACCTCTGGTCTCAGCGACGCAGTTATGTTGCTCATGTAAGCCTGTGGGAATTTATCAGGGAAAATGGTAAATTTTCTGCTTTTACTAGGCAAGCTGAGAGCAGAATTTGGCCCCGCATAGGCTTAGTCTATAACAGTTAGAGACGACCTAGGTGCCTCGCTGCTTTCTGGTACCAATAGCCTCCTTCCCTCTGTACGGCTTTGACTATTTTCAGTGTCAGACCACAAGGCTCCCGCAGAGCTTCCAGTAGTGGAAAACTTTTTCACTCAGGTTGATGAGGACAAACTCAGCCCTTTATCCTCAAAGGGGGCAGAACAGTGTCCTACTGCTGCAATTCCTCCTTCCTCCCCTTCAGGTGCCCCAGCTCATTTCCAAATGCGTTTAATTTCCTTCCCATCCACCCCTCTGGAATCGGTGTTGTCCCTTCCCTCAGAAGTCATGACTTCTCCCATCCAAGTTCCACAGCTTTCCGCTGTCTCACTCTTTGGTTTCTAAGGTTTCCTATAGCTTTCCATTTCATATTTCCATTCTTTTTATTTTCCAAGAGGTCTCACAAAGCTTTCCCTATCTGGTCTCTTTCGGGTTCTCTTCATCCTCCTCGAAGTGCAAATCTCATCCCACTACCGCTGATTGTTACTGCATTTTTAATAGGCCCCCATCCCCTCTTTTTGGCTGCGGTGTCAAATCTGTCAACATCCCCAAGCAAAATCTTCCTAAAGTTACGATTTGCACAAATTTCCATCAGGCCCCAATTTAGACTGGGGCTTTCCCCTGTGTCACAGCTACCAGCTGAACCAGTGCAACCGCTAACACAGGTAGGCAATGCTGGCATTCGCACCCACAGAGTTTAGTCATTTTGAGGCATAAAGAACTTCAGAATTGCAGATATCCTTTTTTCCCCCTTCATTGTTTAATTAATTTTATTTTACTTATTTACTCAGGCTGATTGACTGTCATCTTAAAGGTGTCCTGAGTTGAAGGCCCCATTAACTATGGGAAGCTTAAATTTAGGGTCACTTTTTCAGAATAACAGAAGTCTCCTGGAAGAAACTCCTTACACCATTATTATTACAAGAAATTCCAAAGAACACAAAGTCCAGCTAGGAAATCAAAGGCAAAAAAAGGCAAACAGATGATCATTTGTTAAAACTGACTGCTTCTAAGAAGAACATTTTTACAAGTAATACAAAAAGCAATGAAAAGGTTCTCACCAGACTTTATTGAAATATCTCTGGGGAACGTCCATTAGAAATACATTTGCAATTAGTCCAGTATCAAATTTCTACTGTAAATATGGCAATTAAGAAGGTCAAGTTACCCGAGGTTGTGTAAGAGTGAGATGAGCAGTTAAAAAGGAATTTATGTTGATAGTATTTTGTATACAATTTATGTCTTTTACTCTCTGTTAAAATATATCACACTTTTTCTTATATGTTACATGACATCATATGCACAATAACGAGCTACTGAAATAATGAGCCATCGTTGGTTTCCTTATCTCCATGCAAACGCTTTGGAATTGTGCTTGAATCTGATGCACTGATTAGCTGAGAGCTGAATCCATGCCAATAAAAGAATTGCTGTTAATTGTTGGATGAGTGTAAATTACACCCACACCACTGGTGTAGCAGAGAAAAATATGTAACTTGAGATTATGAAGTGTCCTGCTGTGACATAAATGGAGTGGAAAGGCACTTAGTCCAGAGAGGACCATAAATGGTTTAAAGCCAAAAAATGCCCAAGTAATGTGTATGGGTAGAAGAGCGATTAAGGAAGTGACAAAAGCGAAGGTGGTTGTCTAACCTCTGGCGCTCCGGGATTTCATAATAAAGGGTGTCCAGGAGCAATGCCAGCTTCACCCCACGGCCATGCTGCACAGTCACAGCTGTGCTGATGTATATATTTGGGGAACTGTGCAGTGAATGGGATCTACGAACTCACCTCAGCTTAAACCTCCTCCCTGACACACCAGAAAGAAAGTTATTCTGAACCAGGATCAGTTCATCACGGCCCCACACTCTTTACCACTGGGTAACAACACAGTGCCTCCAGAACAACATCACGGCCCCACACTCTTTACCACTGGGCAACAACACAGTGCCTCCGGCACAGAAGTACAACCGATATGTGTGCAACTACAAACTCGTGTAATGTGTATGGCTTTGGAAACAGTGCCTGTCTGCACATACACGAGTGAGGAGAGCCAGCATCTTGCACTAAGGAGGGCTATGCTGTGGTACAGTCCCAGCAGTGCAGCAGAGCTGTTGCTCAAGGCAGCAAGTGGCGACCAGTGCATGAAAAGACATGCTCTGTCCCCTTCATAAGCAGCCTGTGGAAGAGGATCGGCAGCTGGGCAAAAAAAGATAATGCTTGAGACATGAAAAAATAAAAAGCCTAAAAAGAGGTGGCACTAGGAAAACAGAAATGGAACACAAAAAAATACAGAGGGGAGAAAAAGCAAACAACTTGCAGCCCTAAAGAAGACACCGGTCGGAAGCTTTCAGGGAGCAAACGGTAACCCACCCCAGAGGACAGCCTCCAAGGACAAGATGAGGTCCCTGAAGAGGCCACAGAACAAAGGAGGCACTGAAATTCCCACCCATTGCCTTCCACGCACAGCCACCAGAGTCAAAAGACTTTTGATTTTGTGCATGGAGACTGACCCTCAATGTCACTAAGTCAGGACTGGAGACAAGCACAGAAAGGGCTCCTTTGGATGTTTTGTTTACCTGTTCCCCATCATAGTGTTTTCAAAGTGCTTCATAGTCATTAAAGATTTCTTCCCACAATGCCCCCCTGGAGGCAACGTAGTAGTGCTATTTCCATCCTGCAGGAAGGAAGGCACAGAGGGTCAATGTTACTTGCCCACACATCATAGGATGCCTGAAGCAGAGCGAGGAAGTGAGCTCAGGTTTCCTATGTCTCCCCTTCATATCCTGCTTTGTCCTTTTCTACTTCTCCCTCATCCCTTGTGAACGGGCAATGATGGGAAAGGTGCCAGTTCTGTGCTCAGAAATAAAACAATCACGAGGGTAAACCCAGAGCGCCACAGCTGATTCCAGTCTTGCTTCCATTTAAATCAATGTCTAAAGGAGTTTGAGACTACTTTAGGTAGAGCTTACTAAATGTCCCAAGAGCCATGATTCATTTTGGAGAGGGAACAACTTCAGCCAAAAAGACACCAAACCTTACTGTCAAGTCAACAGTAAACCAAAGGTAATTAATTAAAAATATATAGATAATAAATTATATTAAGGAAGAAAAGAAAGCAATTTATAATAATTCAAGTTATGAAATGAAAAATCAGATAAGAGAAAACAAAGACTTCAGGAGAAATATAGGACTGGTAGATTTCAGGGGGAAAGAAAAAGGAGGGCTTTTTGTGTTCGAGATAGCAATTTATAATAATTCAAGTTATGAAATGAAAAATCAGATAAGAGAAAACAAAGACTTTAGGAGAAATATAGGACTGGTAGATTTCAGGGGGAAAGAAAAAGGAGGGCTTTTTGTGTTCGGGAACAAAAAATTAGTCTCAGCATGTCCTTGTCCTTTATGTGAAGGAAAAACTAAGTGTGTTGATACTGTTAAAAAAGCACAAGTATTTGTTAGTTTTTCTGTTTTAATACTTGAAAAGAAGGATGATAAACACACAAGGATGATAAAATACTGCTCAGGTAAGTGGTTAACCAAGCACGGATTTAACAGGTAGGTGACGGATATGGCCCTATGATAGCAAATACCAAAGTTAAACATCAGCTATAAAAAACTATTTAAAAATCTGCTGTCCTGAACAAACTGCACCTTTTAAAAGTAGACCGGATTTTGCAGCACTAGGAAAGTTCCAGGTCAGAAAGACTAATATCATGCTGATATTAAACAAGCAGGACAGCAGATCTAGATAAAATAGGTAAATAAAGCCTGTACAAGAAGTCTGTTTTCATTTTTCATTAACATTACGAATGTGACTGAAAAAAAAAAAAATTCTAGCCAAAAAATAGTATCTATAGACTTTTGCAAAGCATTTGAACCAGTACCACAAATATTCTAATTAGTACTGTGCATGATCAGTGGGCTACGTGGTAAATAGCTATGCAGAAGATAACAGACAGATTTCAGAAAGGTGTGGATGAGGACCTGCCGTTGCCTGGTTCAACAGGAATCTGTACTAACACAGATGATATTCAAATTGTCATCAATAAACCAGTAGTAAACATAAAATCTCTGCTATTATAATGTGTGGGCAACAGAAAACACATACTGCAAAGAAATGATGAGGAAAACATGACAGTTTTACCAAGTTATCTGGATCATTTGGCTGACTAAAAGGGTGAGAGACACTCGAAAGCAATGATTGAAGACTAGGAAAAGGAGGACAGGAATTCACTCAAAGATTTGAAGGAATTTTCTTACTCCCAGATTGCAAAAGGCATTTCTTGGCCTTATCTTTAAATACCTCAAAATTGATTTTATTTAAAAATGTCTTTTTCTGCTTCTTTGTTTCCCTTCCAATTTAGCCAATCTTTTTTCCTAAAATTATAAATATAAAAAAAAAAAAAAAAAATCTTTTTCTACTTTTAGGGTTTTTCCAACAGAAATACCAGTGCAGAAACAGTCTCTGAGGATTAAAAGTGCTTTATGTAAAAGCAAATTTCACTTGGATACTCTTTAACCACCTTTGCTCTCATTGTCCATGCACTTCTAGTTTGGTTGTAATGGGATCTTCCCCCAGCGTTCAGACTTCAAGGAATGCCACTCCACTCTTCAGTCTGGTCCATGCCGTTGCATTGTGTGCGTGATTCGGGACCTATCTTATAACCTCCTGTAGATCTAGCCTTATGGTCTTGAGGGGAAATACAATTTTATGGCTGACTCCTCACATTCCTGTGAGGAATTCACTTCCAGTTGTCATACTCCTTTCCATTCCCCTGTTCGCTCACACAAATGCCCTTCCCCACAGAAAGATCACGCGCAGCTTTAGAAAAATCAGGAAACTTGGGAAATTAATGATTCTCGTAATCCTGTAACGAACGTGTTTCCATTTCCAACAGTGTTTTAATTTCGCTGAGAACAAAAAAAATCACAACTCTGTTGCTTCCTCAGAAATAGATCCTGCTGGCAGCCAGCAAGTCTGCTGTCCCCACTGACTTTAAACACCATCCATACCATTCTGTATCGATACACGTAACCTCTTCGCTTACCATACTTATGCCCATATGTTTAGATGCTAAAGTTTCCTTCAAACTCATTATACAGGCAAACAGTGCATGAGATGAGAGTAACAGCTTAATTAGCAGTGTCACTGACACATTTTCTGCAAGAAAACCTTCCACTGAACCAGAAATTTCCCATATGCTTCTTTATATTGATTTGCACCTGTTTTCACTTCTGTGCCAATAAAAATACCTGAACAGAGTATGAAGGAAAAACGTAGGGTTTGTGGTGCTACCAGAGCCTTCGACTGCATGTCAGAGCAACTCCCAGCTGCCAAGCACCCAGAGACAGGTTTCAGGAGCCTCTTGCAAACCCAAGGCAACCCCTTGCAGGATGAAAAGATGAAGCCTGACCAACACTGTTTCAGCATCAGTGAGCACCCTGAGTAAGAAAACATTAGACAGATCAGACAATTGTCTCCAGAGAGAGCAGGACTATCTGGGCACTGCCATTAACCAGAGGATGCTCTAGTCAAATAATGAGTCGACCATAACCAAAACACTCAGTGGCTTGAGACTCAGCAGAATAGCAATCGCTAATAATCTGCCCCTCTGTGGAAAGAGCTCTCAGAGGAGACATCAGAACAAGTGGCTGAAAGCCACAAGCTGCAAGAAGCAGCAGCAGGGTCTACTAGGTAAGCGCTACTTTTCTGTTTTAGCTGCTTTCCCCAAGACATAAACATCAAGCTGTTCAGAAAACAGTGGGAGCCCAGGAGTCTGAAAGAGGTCTTCCCTATCCCATGTCCGGATTCCTGCTGTTGAGCACAGGGTGAACACACAACACACCCAACAAACACATCATACCCCATCTTCCTTGCAAAATTGGCGTGCATAAGCTTGGCCTGGGTCAGGCAGCCTGCTACTGATCTGATCAGTACAGATCACTACTGATCTGATCCTACTACACTTGCCCTTGCTTTCCTCCATCTGGGTGCTGGAAGGAGTGTTTGCCTATTCCCCTCTTTTGGATGTGTTGGTCTAAATCAACACCACTGCCTACTGTCATCATGGTGAATATGAAATATTAGACATAGTGGGCATTTCTTTTCAACAAAGAGGTGCTGATTCGGGGGTCTCAAATCACAAGTTTTTGTTTCATCACATTGACTCTCTAAATGCTCTGCAAACCTCTGGTGATGCTACCATTTGCTTCTGACGCTTCACACAGTCTTATTTTATGTCAGTGGAGACAACTCCATCCTTCACTGGCTCCACTCTGCCCTTCTGCCACGCTAAATATCTACCAGAGTCTGACCCTACAATCCTTTTCAGTAGATGCTTTATTATTTTGGCACCCACTTGTACCAGGATGGAGACTGGGTATAATGTGGAGTGGTCATCACTCACTTAAGTGATGATCAAACCAGGGCTCAGTCAGATCATGCTATACCTACTATATCCAATGAAAATGCAATCAATGTACAGAGTCTTCTGCTCAGATGCATCTTCTAGTAAAGCCATCACATGAAAAGCAGAATTATATTCTAGAACACATACATAGCCAAGGCAAACAAACCCACCTACTTTCCTTCAGGAGCCAGTTTTTTCTATGCCATCTACACAGGCCATTTCACTTGGGTTTACATTTCTGGCATCAGAGACAGGTCTGAACAACTTCCTTAAAGTGGCTGTTATTTGAGGCCAGTAAAAAGCATTTCTGGCCGTTCTCTGAGGTTTTCCAATCCCTAAATGACCTTCATGCATCTTTTCCTATACATTTTCCTGTAACACCTTAGGAATCACCATCCCGCTGCCTTTAAGCAAAAGTCCATCAACAACTAAGATTTCTCCCTTCAGTCTCTAACAGGGTCCAGTAGCATGCTATCTGGTCCACAGTCTGCTAAAAAGTTTGATTGCACTGAAAATTTGAAAGTCCCATCCTCTACAGGTGCAACATCAGTCCTTATTAAACCTGCAGTTGAACAAGAAGTGGCAGATATTCACTTGTATACTTGTGTGGTGTTTATCTAGCACAAATCTGTAACACCAAAACTCTCCCTGATTTGTTATTCAGTGTGCAAATCATATCCCTGTAGCTGATAAAACCGCATCTCCATGAAGGAAAGAGGTGACAGAAAGATGTGCGAGTAAACATCATCTTTGGATGGAGCACTTTCACCATCATTGTTTCTAGTCACTCATACACACCTAGTCTCCAATTTTAACCACAATATTTAAAAGGTGCAACCTCTACACCAGCACTGCCCTGGAGGAATTCACAGCTAATTTAGGTATATGTTTACCATAGATATTGACCTTCTTATCTTAAATACCCAGGTCATATTATCATCAGGTAGACCTCAGTGTTCCCTCTTTTACAAAGAAAAGGAAACCTTCCCATATCTCAGGTATCTTAGTATCTCAGTGCCCAGCACAGTCCAGAGGGCAGGTGAGAAAATCGTATTCCCTACCACTGCACTGATGGTACCCTCTCCATGAAACAAAAGCCTGGACGCAATCTCAACAACTAATATGTTCCCCTGCCTCTCAGAAGAATAAAAATGAGAAAACTCATGGGTTGAGATAAAGACAGCTTAATAGGTAAAGCAAAAGCCGCGCACACAAGCAAAGCAAAACAAGGAATTCATTCACTCCTTCCCATGGGCAGGCAGGTGTTCAGCCATCTCCAGGAAAGCAGGGCTCCATCACGCGTAACGGTTACTTGGGAAGACAAACCCCATCATTCCGAATGTCCCCCCCCCTTCCTCCTCCTTCCCCCAGCTTTATATGCTGAGCATGACGTCACATGGTGTGGAATATCCCTTTGGTCAGTTGGGGTCAGCTGTCCCGGCCGTGTCCCCTCCCAACTTCTTGTGCACCCCCAGCCTGCTCGCTGGTGGGGTGGGGTGAGAAGCAGAAAAGGCCTTGACTCTAAGTAAGCACTGCTCAGCAGTAACGAAAACATCCCCATGTTATCAACACTGTTTTAACACAAATCCAAAACATAGCCCCATACTAGCTACTGTGAAGAAAATTAACTCTACCCCAGCCAAAACCAGCACAAAATTGCAGTTTTCCAACTTGTTATTTACCCCTAGATTTCATTTCCTGAACAAGACTGCCATGCCAGACTAGCTTTCCTCTTAACCAAAGGTCCTGTTGCTTTCTTCTGGTATTACACAAGTGCGATCTTGACTCATGCACCTGTATCCAACAGAAAATTTAAAGTGTTCATTTACTCTCAGATGAAAGTCCTTTTTTTTGCTGCAACACTGCCCGTTGCGCCTTTGGTATTGTAAGCATTTCATCATCAACCACTCACCATGCTACGTTTATTCTGATATCCATTGCCTTCCACTGCCTTTGGAACCCATGGCTTTTCACCTCAGGTATCCTTTTATAGTCCTGATTTTCTATTACACCCACAGTTATCTTGTGTCTTACCAAGGGTACACACTACATCTATGGGAAGAAAACCAGGCATTATGGCTGGATGGACCCCTCATGTGAGAGCATCCATCACTCAGTTTAAATGTAGCCTTAACTTCCCAAATGTAGCTCTTAAACTTAGATCAGTTACACCGATTTTTCACTTTTGTTTTCATAATCTCCATTTAAAATACATCATTCACATGCTGGGAGGAGGGGTAGTGTGGAATGCAGTACTTCCCAAACGTATGCTATACAGAGTAATAGTTAGCTGCCTCTGCCCAAGTTAAGTTAAACCTATGAAAAAGATGAGAAGGGATGTCAGCAATAAGGCCATCTTCTAATTGTTTTTCCTTACCAGGGCACCTGCTGCCTAAAGCTCCAGTGAAGTGCTATTCAAGCTGCCTTCAGCTACCCTCCACATTTCTAGAGTTTCAATTTCTGACGGGTTTTAAGAGATCCATGCTTTCACTCAGGTGTTTTGTTAGTTCGTTTTACATCTGGAGTCAGCGCAGGTAACCACGTGGCGCCCTGCAGCGCAACTGAACCCTTTGGCCTGTGTCTGAGGTCTGACAAAACACCAGCCTGCAGCTTCAGCTCCTGCACAGCATCGCGCCGGGCTCCAAGTGGCTTGCACCAGAAATGGCAGAGCGCATCTTCTTCACCAAACGGGCTTAAGTCCGGCTTCCCCCCATCGACTTCCCTGCAAATCAGATTGGGCTAAAAGCACTGAGCGTACCTTTGGTTCCATGGTAATTGGAAGTTAAACTATAGAAAGCCTCAGAACTGGGTCAACAAAAAAGAAAACTAGTCCAGAACAGTGTACTTTTAAAAATCCCACCTGAAAAGATTAGCAGTGTTACCCCCTCACCCTGCCCTTGCCGTACTGCCATCCCGACTCTACTGATCCAGGATCCCTAGGGTTAATTTTGTGATCTGGGACACCAATGAGATAGCGTTTTACTCAAAACTTGATTTTATTTTTAAAGGTTTATTTTAAATGCACCTTGTAAATGAATTCTAATTTGACCTCTAATTTGAACTAATGATGAGTACTAGTATTTACATGAACCAGATACGGGACAGTTCATAAATGTGGGGTCGATTTTTTTTTTAAGTATTTGCTCACTGGGACATATACATAAACCACAAAACACCACAGACTAACTCACATCTTTTTCCCTTATGGTTCCAAAGCCAAAGCGTTCCTCCCTCTCCGATTCATTTTTTTAATCTTTGAATCCATTCAAACTTTACCCAATAAGTGTCAGTAAGTGATAGTCATATTGAATAAATGCAGAATTAGTAAACCCTCTAATTCCAAAGTGTTTAGCTTTGGAGCGCAAGAAGTTAAACACTTTCTTGCAACACATTGTAAACATGTCAATGTGTTTAACATTTTAAATGTGTTCTGTTCCCTTGCACATGTGTTTAGAAAAGAAACAGGTTATGATATTTAACTAGTGAATGGATATATGTGCTCATTCCTACCAACACTTTTTAAACACTTGTGGACGCTTAAAATTATGATGTGTTTAAGATTTGAACACATTTGCTTTTCTACACTCCTAATCCAATGAATGTTTGATGCATTTATTTAGAACAGCAAGTTTTTATCAGGCTAGCAAAGCATACGATCTGTAAATAGCAATGCTTGATTTTTTCTAACTATTTCTTCGTTCTAGTCAAAACTAGAATCTAATCAGGTGAGATTTTAACACAGGGTAAAGAGACTTTTCCCGCCAGAATGAAATTATTGTGCTAAGCTGAAGCTGATCTCATTTGTGAGGTGCAGAAGTAGCAACAACTTTTAAAATGTACTTTCTTTCTCAAAGACAAGACTCTGCACTACATGGGAAACACAGGAAGTTTGCAACTGGAGTGAAAAGAGCCGAAGGAGAACATCTGCAAACATTTTGAAGGAGGGTTTTTTATTATGTGCTCTATAGTTGGATAAAAGCATAAATTATCTGGAAATAAACTGGCCATACTACCCACCTACACGCGTATAGGGTTACTCAGCGAGGAAATGGTAAAGCCCCATGCACCTTTGACTGCTGCTTTACCTGAACTCTGCTCACTGGTCTAGCTGTGCTTGGGCTATTTCTAACACTCCAAACCACCAAGCAGCTGCTAACAGCTGTCATTTAAAAAGAAATAAAAATGCCAGCAATAAAATTTTATCTATCATTCCTCCAAATTAGCTTAACCTGAGGCCAAGCACAGGCAATGCTCAGTGCTTACACCCATGACATGCTATTTCAGGACTTGTGAATGATAAAAATGGGTTCTTTTTTAGTGTGATAATTCTAATTTCCCTGTAAAATCCAATTGCAGTGGTTGTCAGCCATTTCCATACCATGACCCTGTTACAACAAAAGAACAGCTTTATGTTGCCACTCTTGCCTACTCCCCCCCATCTTCCACCCTTGAACCTGTCCACAGGAAAAAGAAGGCGACTCAAGATTCCCTGGAATATCCTTATAAGCCAGAAAAACAGCATTTAAAGTCCTTCCGGGATTAGGAATAGACACATCACATTCTATCATGTGGAAAGGTAAAATTAACTAAGTTCTTAAGGGTATCTAATGTGTCTGCCTTAAATCTTTTTCCTGTTCAAGAACCAATAAACGTGGATAATTCAGAAAGCCGGGGGGCTATTTTTAATTTTATTTGAGAGCCAGCCATTCCAACTTCATTCATAAATCTTTGTGTGCCAGTAAGCTGGCTTTGTGTGCCAGCTGTGCCAGTAAGCCCAGAAACCCCTGTATCATCATGCTGGGGGCTGTACAAGGCCCTGGAAAGAGCTTGCATCCACCAAGGGGTCAAAGCAGAGACACAGCGTGCCAACTCTTTGAGTTCTCACCCCAGGCCAGGGGAAGCAGAGCTCACCTCCCTCCTGACTTTTTGTGCCACGTCACCTCCACAGAGCCACCCTGCAGAAAGGGAACGGTCAGGCAACTTACAAAAGCAAAAGAAAACAGAAGTACTCACATAGCCCTTGTATCAGCCTGTGAGATGCACGTCCCCACTTCTGAGACGTCAGCAGGAGTTTCATCCGGCCCTTCCTGAGTGACTGCCCAGCCTTGGCACAGACAGTCCTTCTGGAGCTCTTCAGCTGGTGTCCTGCCCTGCGGAGAGGGAACCATGAACCGCTGCAGGATCTTGCCATCCTCGCCATCCTCACCCCCAGGCATGACAGCAGCCCAGAGCTTTCATATTTCTCAGCATCGTGAGTTATCTGGAGTGCTTCTCACAAATTGTTTTTAATGACAAGGAAATGAGGGTGATGGGATTCGGTCACACCGTAGCTACACAAGTTTACTGTGGACCAGTATTCAAAGGCACTTTCTGAAAATTTTCAGCCTTTGCTTAAGTAACAGCAATGTAAAAGCTCAATGCTGGAGCCATTTAAAGTTTGAATGCCAGCTGCATTTTTATTGGCCGTCTGTGACTTCAAAGGGCTTTTCCTCCGCTAATGCTCAGACAGGTAGGCTGCCCTGAAATCTCTCTGCCATGCTGACCTACGGATTTTGAACTGATTTTATCTGCAGGCTTATGCCTGAAAATGAACATTAAACGTATTGGGGCTGAAATGAATTTCAGCATCTTGCAGTCCAGCTACAGCGCTGACACTTAATCAGGCAGGGGACGGTTCACCTGAAAACATATAGTAAAGATGTTCTTTGTAGTCATGTAAGCCTTCATCGCTTATACTTTAATCCCAAGACTTTAAGACAAAAACTTCAGAAAAGCAGATACGCTGCTGCTGTGCCAAGTTTTTATTTGTAAGAATAGGGAACAATGAGGAAATTCAGTTGGATGCTTAATGTATTTTTCAGTTTTAACAACCTGGTCTTTACTACACCGTTTTATAAGAGTATCTAAAGCCCTCATCCCAGCTCAGGACCCCATTTGACTAGCTGCTGCTCTGACATAATAAGGGACAGGCCTTACTACAGAGAGTTTCCAGTCTGAGGGGCAGAATTACACGCCAGTGTAATGTTTCAGGTACCACCTGCCCATATGGGTACATCCACAGTACTGTAAAGAAAGTTTTGGTGCTAACAGCATATAACAGCAGTTGTCTTACTGTATGAAAATGGAGGGATTATTTAATTGAGACACATGGGGCAATTTTCCACCTGGTTCCATAACCAGCCCGAGTGCTGCTCATTGGGGCATCTCTAAACCCTGTTCTGCTGCATGGTATGAACAAGCTAAAAGGCTCCAAAACACTGCAGATGCTTAGACGTGGTTGAATTTGTAAAGCCTGATCTTGAGGTACTATTGACCATAAGGAGCTTCACTGAAGTAAGTTTTATAATAAAATGTTGGTAGTGCAGGCAAAGATACTCTAAAGACAAGTGTCTCATATATTTCTAAATGACAACTTAAAAATGCAGTGGGTTCATCTCATATGGTAATCAACATAGGCTTATTTTACAACTAATAAGATCAAAATCTAATATTCTGCTGGTAACTAAAATACTGGAATTTGGTGGAGTTGCCTGAAATAACGGAGTCATTCTACTGAATATCTTACACCAGCACCACGACAGGGCACATTTAAACATTTTTATGCTTCAGTATCTTTGCTTTTGATATACACAGACAACCCTGCAAATGAATTCTTCAGATAAATTTCAAGACATACCTGCTGTGCTTGACTTTCAGGAGTATAGCAGCTACCTCAGAGATTCCTCCTCAACTGTTCAAGATGTTCAAGAGTTGTGTGTTCAAGATGACGGATCTTCTGTCTTCAACAATACTCTTAAACCCTAATATTTCTTCCTGACCACATGAAGCATCTTGCCGTGGAATGTCTCTTCAAAAAGCGGGAAGATCAGGATGCCCTGGTCCTGTGCAGGGAGGGATTTTTTTTCAGCAAGGCACGTGCCAAAGTACTAACACTAAAGCTAATTTTCAAGTGGGAGAGGGAAGAGGAAAAGTCGGGCTCTAGCACATTTGGGGCAAATCTCTTTTTACTGTCTGCTTGTCATCACATGAGTTTTACGCTGGAAACAGAAACAAACACCCCGTCAAAATACTTCAGGCATCTGTTACTTAAACAGATCTCTCTGACAGGTGAAAAAACAGACAGAATCAAAGAAGGGGGAAAGCAGCGATGCATATTTATTAACGACATAAAAATTTTAAAAATCTTAAGCAGGTCAATAAGAACGTACTTTCAAGATAATTTCACACTGAAAACAAATCCACCGACTTGTAGGTAAAGCCACGTTGAGAACCAATAAGCCAGCAAAGGCAGGTTTGAGGGCAGCCTATGGTACCTGCCTGGGCTTTAGAGCAGGAAAGCCTTTGAAGTTGCAGACGGCCAATAAAAATGCAGCTGGCATGCAAGGCTTATACATCTCCAGTGTAGTTTTTATATTAGTAATGTTTAAGCCAAAGTTGACCAGGCTGAGAATATTCGGTTAGCTTTAACACATATACAGTTAGCAATCTGGCTGGAAGCCCCTTCTATACCTACAGTCTAGACAGAATGCTTATCGTGCAACTGATGCTTTCAAGGGAAGTGCAGTTGGCCATTCTTGCCACCTCCCTGCTTACAAGTGGTTTTCAAAAGACAATTTTGGTTTTGCTATGCATACATTTATGAATCAACTATGATTTGCGTTAAACTCGCAAAATCTACTTTACAACTCTCTGAATAAAATAACATGGGAAATTTTATCTTTTTTTTTTCTGTTAAAAACACTTTTATATAATATGTGATATATTTGAAGTGTATTTCTATCTTGGATCATATTTTACCACATAATTTATCAGGTATACAGTCCTCTAAAAGTGACTAACTACAATCCCTATTTTAATAGATTTTTCTTCAGACATATACACTTAGAAAGGAAAGAAAGAGATACTTCTTCAGCATCCCATTGGTAGAGTGGCCTCCCTATGAAAATGGAACTGGCCCAGTAAAATAACAGTCTGCTATTTCGACTTTCATCTTAACATGTACAGATTTCAGGGTTTCCAACTGATCTGACAGAACGCTTCCTGTTCAGGAAATAAACGTGTCAAATGATTTCTTGATTTAAAGTGATGGATCACAGTAGCTCTCTGTACTGCAGGGGTGCTATTCTCATAAAACATATGCAACCTTTATTACTAAAATGAAGGGGAATTACTCCAATATCACTTAGGGCAATTTCCTCAGCAGTCACCACGTATCTCCAATGTTACAAATCCCGAAAGGAATAGGAGGAGGGGTGGGAGCTGGAGGTAGCTTGAGTCTTATTCTGCTTATTCTGGTGGCAAGGGGAAAGGAAAAACACTGTCACGTATGGGACTTGTGTAGTTTAATTTAAAGGAAGTGAAACCCTTTTTGAAAATAAAAGGAGGACCTGCAAATAGTTAAAGTTCAAGTTCTTTCATGAGCTATGTGACATTTATTTCTAGAATCACTGTGATGCTTAAAAAGTTCAACACAAAGCTGCTGCAGCGGTAAATAAAGGTAATGATAGGTCTTTCACACAATGTGATCTGAATTGCCTAATGAAAAGGGGGCAAAATCACATGATTTTTAACAATATTCATCTTAACTATATAACTCGGGATAAAGAACTAGATGTTTTATATATGATCAAGAAAAGGAGGATGGTGAGTTGGAAAAGGTCTAAAAGGGGAACAAAGAGCACTGAGTAACAATGTATGTAACTAAGCAAGGTAATATGTCTTGGTCTATTAGGCAGAAGAGCATTCAGTAGGAATAGAGAGGGCTTCCTTCCCATTGTTTATAGCAAAAGCTGTACTGGGATATGCTTACCATTATGATGTCCTCATTACTTAAAAAGATGTCAAAGAAAAGGAAATGGCTATGAGAAAACATCCCAAGAATGTCTTAATACATAAAATTTGAAAGGAAGATGAAGATGAGAAATGGCTCAGAAGAGTAGTACTAAAAATGCCACGTGCACCCCAGAACCAAAGCCTGACAGAGCTCTATTGATCTAGACTACGTGCAGAGGTCAAGAGATAACTCGATCATGGCCTGTAAGTACTTGCAGGGGCAGTAGATCCACGAAAGTAGAGGGCTCTTTAATTCACCAGATATAGGCATAAGAAGATTTCAGACTTGATATGGGAGTTTAAGTGAAGTTGTATGACCTGCCTTACGCATTTCTGCAGATCAGGTGATCACAGTGACTACCTCTTCTCCTATTGCCAGAAACAGCCATTTGCACCCTCCCCACAAGAAGCAAGAGCAGCACTTCTGTCAAGAAGAAAACAAATATGACTGAGGGGTCAGTTCCCAAAGTCCTCGCTCACAGCAAAATGGCGGAGGTGTTCAGGGAAGAGTTACACCAGGGGCAAAACTGAGTCAAGGTCTGAGGAAGACAAAGTTCTTCTCTTACAACAACCTGCTTTTCCCTAAGTAACCAGCTAATCCACAGGTTTAGCTGAAGTGGTCAAAGTATCCCTGACACATACGCTCATCTGTAGTTTGCAATTCCTTTCATGTACCAACAGGACATGCAGCAATGGAAAGGATCTCATTTTATCTTATTTCCTTGCAACACCAGTACCGAATGGAAGTGCTAACGTCACTTCCCTCCAGGTTCTCCTCTAGGCCAGAAGAACCACGCTGTTCATTTGCTCCATGACTGCTGAAGCCGCCTTTTCGCAGCCTGATCCCTACAGCTCGCCCACATTTCTGAAATAACCCAGAATTTAAAAGGTGAATCCACCTGTTGTATGCCTGACATGAGCATACACAGACTTAGGTGAAGACAACCCAGACCTCGGTTCATCTTTTGTTTCAGTGTTTACCCAGATATCATCACACAACCACAACTGGAAATCATGTCTTTTCTAGTTTCTTGTGCAGTGAGTACAGCTTGCAGCCTACCTGACTGTAACAGAAATGCTGAAATGACAGGGACACTCTGTACCAGCTATATGGAAAGAGGGATGTATTTAATTCAGAGGGAAGTTCGTTCTTGCTTAAGTAACAACTAGTAACCCCAATGGGAATTTGGTTTGGGACTCTCTCTCCTATAATTGCATCCTACATTTGCTAGACGGGTCTTTGTTGAAAAGCTGAGCAATTTCCCAAAGGAAGAGAAGCAGAAGCGACCCTTGTATCTCCCTTTCTCTTTAAGGAGAAGGCACTAGAAAAAACTTAGAGAAGGCAAGCATAAATTTATTCTAAAATGTCTCTAGTAGACTGGCTTTGAAAGGTATCAATTACAACTGAAAAGGGGAGGGACTTTTTAATGCTATTTTGGAAGAATATCAGTTCTGAAGAAATGGATGTGCACGAGGATATTGCCTTAGCACACAGGGCAAGTAAAAATGACTATTCCAAAAATTACTGCATGGAATTCTACCAGACTCTTAAGTCATCTAGCATTTTATACCATTTAGAAATGTATTTAGTGGAAGACAAGACTAGACAAAGGAGACATCAAGTTAATTTTAAAAGAGAGAACATCAAGGAAAATATCATGTTCTAGAAGTTGGAGCGGGAATGAATTGCATTTTAATTTCCTACTCATATTACCTCAGGCTTCAGTCCACTGAAATCAGAGGCCTATGGGACTAGACACTGAAAACCACTTCTCCTTCCTGAGATGCTTCTAATTAAATGCAGGAGACAGCAGGACACCCAAAGCGATTTGCCCATAGGACAGTGGCAAAACCAGGTTTAGAAGCCAGACCATGCCCTGTTTCCAGTTCTCTCTGCTCTGCAACCAGCCACCCTGTCAATGCCAGTAGAAACTGGCTCTTTAAAAACAATCAGACTTCATACCAGGGAGAAAGCTGTGAGAAATGCTTTTTCTGAGGAAGGTAGGGAAAAAGGACACAGTCTGCCAACAAGTCAGCCTATTTTAGCAAGTGGACACATTACCCTGCTGTGAATAGGAGGCTAATGTACAAATGACAGGACACCTACTGACTGCAGCTCCTCTTTCTATGAAACATGAGACTTAGTTTAATTTCCTCTCTCATAATGAGCATTAAAAGCCTTAAACTTGCATTTGTACCTTAAGCAGAGTTGCACTTTTAATTTTAGCAAATCCAAATGATCCTCTCATTGATGTCCCCAATGCCATAAGAGTATGAATTATTGATATTGCTTGACTTTAATATTTTATGCCGCTGTGAAAATGGATAGCAGAGCCAAATCGCAGCTTGCAACTAAATTATGAAGGTCATCTGAAAGAATGCCAACCAACCAAAGTCTGCTTCCCCAGATCAAAAGAAGGTCTGCAAATTTTCTGTTGAGTTATACTTTCCTCTATTATTTATTAGTCATACACAGCTGAGCAAGGTTTGAAATAAAATACTGGAATCTGAAATGCATTCCAGGAAAAAGGTTTGCTGTCATCAGTACATGCTATTGGCTACAGCGTTTTGTAATGAACTGTAATTTTCTGTGACAAGCATTTACTTATGTCACAGATTTCAAACCAGCTTCTTGCAAAATACACCAAAGTAACCTCCAAGTGGCACTGCTAATTGCAAGCTTACTAGGTAAAAACACAAAGCGTAGCTGAAGATGGTGACCAAATGGTCATTAACTGCTGAAATGACTGATTCTCAGAGATCTTTACAATTAAGGATCATATTCAATAGCTTACAACACCATCTATGATATCTGAGAAAAAATAGCATCTGTAGCACAGCTGGAGCAGCTGTGTTGGAAAATCAATCATTGCCTGGCAACTGAACAACTGATTTTCCATCAATCAGTACACAAGGCATTCTGTTAGGTTTATAAAACACATAAATTTGTTGCAGTATCTGCAAATGCAATAAGTGGGTTAGAAATGCAAGAGCAATAGATAAAAGACAGGTTTAAAGCGGCTATCAGGCTTAATATGAAGAGAGCTGTATTTATGCATGCTGTAAATACAATATTACAGTAATGAACAGATGAACTGCTCAGTGTGATTAGCTCTGACAATAGATAGAGCCAAGAGTAACCCAGAAACGAGGACTTTTTCCACCGTAGCAAACATCTTGTGCTACACAACTCTTATTTTTCTTTTTGAGAAAATGGCCATTCATGGAAACAGCTACTCCCGGTTGTGCCAAGAACTCATAAATCCCTGTAAATTCCTGCAGCTTAGGCTGTTTTCTAGAATTTTATTGGCCTAACCGAGCCCATCAGCAATACTGCAAATCTTATCATTCTGTTGAGATTACACCACTTCTATAATAATTTCTCCAAGCTTGTTTTTAAAAGGACAATAAAGATTGTAACCGTTCTTCTAACTCCAACATAAAAGAGGAAGCGAGGGTGGGGGAGTTATACCAGAAATTGTACAAGTTAGTACTACAGCTATGATATTTCAATACTCATAAAACATAAGCCTATTGCCTAATATCAAGCCTCAGCAAGGGGCAGAGATGCATTTGTGTGTAAAGTAATAGCCATAACTAGTCACGTTGCTCAACAGACCTGTGATAGTCAACAGCCCAAGCTGGCAATCCTTGAGAAGCTGATATCCTTCCCTTTGGACACTGCTGCCTCCGTTTAGACATGGCCATCTGGAAGGCAATAGTCTCTTCATATAGCCTTCCCACATTGGGTTAGGAGACCCCGTCGCTCCTGACTTTGTTTTATCCCGGAGCACCTCTTATGACCCCAGTACCCCCAGCCTTTCCTCTCTGTGCCCATCAACCATCCCCCAATAGCACCGAGCTGGCCCAGAACTGTGGAATGTGGCATGGCCTTATACAAATGCTGCTAACAGGAAGATCCACCCAACACACCTGAAAAATTATACATTGCCTGAAGCATGCCTGATCGAAGAAAAATTACAATGGTTTTAGATAAACATCGGGAAAACAACCAACGCTTAGCATTGCACAAAGAACAAGGCAGTTGGTTGTTGATGCAGTCAGGCAATCATAGCCAAAATGACAAGGCAGGTGTCGGAAATTCATCACAGAGGAAAGTTACCAAACGCAAAACTGTGGCCAATCTTAATTATCATAAACCTGTTCTTAATCAGTATAATTGATAAAGCCCTTCCCAAAGCAATCTTCCTCCATGTATCAGGGCATACACAAGGAATAGCACAGAGGCAGTTTCCTGTAAAAGTGAGCCATTTTCTAACTTAGGCATTTCGATTTTGATACAGTTAATTCTAATCCTGGTAGGTCTACTGGTCACCATGCCCTATAGTAGGTACTAAAACATTTTAAGGGCAAGAGACTACAATGATATACCAGAAATAAAATGTAAGGCTGGTAAAAGGCAGCTTAATCTTTATATGATCCCCAGCCGTGAAATCCTACCTCATGGTGCCATCACATACAACCCTATAAAAACACAAAGGCTGAAAGTTTCTGACTTAGCCAGACTGATCCAGGTAGCATGTCAGCAATAAAGAGAAATGACTCTCTAGCTTTTCTTTGACATTCACAGGTGCTGTTTTCTAAAATGGCTAAAAATATAGTACTGAGACCACAGCACTGAATGGTCCTTTGTGGAATAGTACTTAGAAAAATATCCGATGCTTGAAACAAAACCAAATTCATTGACTACTAAGAAATTAAAATAATTTCATACTACTTTAATCCTCAAGAACATCTTCCCCTTAATATTTTCAGGAATATTGACACAGCATCTTTTTCTTTTCTTTTTTCTAAATGTGATCTGTTTCTAGTTGCTGTTTTTCTACATATTTGGCTTTCCCCACATTTTATTACTTTGAAAAATGTGTAAATGGGACTGGGGATCTTCAAAGTTGAGAGCAAATCTTTGTAGGAAAAAAGAAATCTTAGGCTTCGAATGCCAAACAGGATTCAAAGTTTCCACTAACTAAAGACTTCCAGTTAGCACTAGGTTTTGCAGCCCAAAAGATAAAATTAACTTGCAATATATTTGTGAATACTTGCAAACTCTAGAAATCTTTGCTATTAGTTCCTACTGTAACAGACAAGAAAATGCAGAGGCACATTTTAATTACCTGTCAGGAACTAAATAAAAGATTTGTTTTATTGAATACTCCCTGTGTGTAATATAACTATGGAAACAAGTCTGAAATCCAATTGACTTTCTATTTACAGGCTCCTAAAGAGCTATTAAAACATAAAAGTGAACTACTTAAAACCTGTTTGAAGTTTTATTCTTCTTTAATGTATTTTTCACCTGTTTGATGATTGTTTATACTTTGTAGCATGATGAACTGTGACATTTTTTGCCATTTCATCATGTTGAAGATTTTGCTATATTTAAGTCAAAACATAACAATGTTTGCCACAAAAAAGCTGTTGTAAGAAACCTGACCATGGCAAAAATGTGTTTTAAGCCTACAGCAATAAAGCTCTTCACATTAATTTTCAAGCTCTTATTTCAGCTCCATTTCAGATGCAGAGAACAGGACACTTGCTGCACTGAAGAGGTGATCATCTAAACAAAGTAGTCAGATTAGAAAAGCAGTAAGAAAGGAACTGCTTTTACTGCTGTTGTAGATATGGCAAATGGAAGCCTAGAAAGACAAGTGACTTGCATGATAGCTCTTCAGGAAGCATAGGGCAAAGGCAGGAATGGAACTGTCTACTGACACCCTAGTAAGCAGATAGTCAGCCATTATTTACGTTCCTATTAGTGAAGTAATGTGTACCACCTGATCATCTAAACCAGAGCATTATTCTCCCTGAATAAACATCGTGAAAAGCCATATTGTGATATCCAAGAATTTGGATTGTATCCTTACAGAAGATCAAATGTAAAATATTGGTCTCCATAGAGTAGATATCTTGGGTCTCACCTTGGGCACGCTTCCAAATCTATCCACAGCACAGTTCTGGTCTACTGAAATAGGCAGAGTTCTTGGCTCTCTAGAGGATCAGAATATAATTTTTCAATTGTAAAATGCTTCACTTATTCATTTTGACCAATTCTTCCTGTTCTGAAACAGCTGAACTGACAACACAAACTCACATGCCAGCGAGATCAAGATTACCTACAGTGTTGTAGTCATTATTCAAGCAGTATTATCATTCATTACTATTGACAAGTCCCAATACCTAGGATAAGCTCATGGGTGAATACCTGGTGGCAGAAGTACATTTCGGGGGCAGAGGAAATTATTTTTAAGTGTTTTGTTTTGGTTAGTTCCATGTCTTAGAAATACTCTGGTGTTTCACATGGATATTAGCTGAATGTAATTACAAACAAATAACGCTTCTATTATTACCCTGTTACTCTATCCTGGCAGGTGATAACCTTCATTTACCTACACCATCCTTTCCTCAAGTATGGACTAGAGCCATGTGACATACCTACACAGGGAGTACTCAGACCTTTGGAAACTCCAGCTGGTGTCAAGTACTAAAATACATGGCCTTGAACATGTCACTTCTCTGAGCAGGGCGACCGGACTAGACAATCTCCAGTGGTGCCTTCTAACCTCAATGATGCTGTAGTAACACCTCCTCACTAACGTGAGTTACCATCAGCATGTCAGCCCTGTTCCAGCTCCCCACCCTGGCTTTCCACAGAACTTGAATCACGTTCAGAATTCCCAGTTCATCTCCTCAAAGGGCTTCCTAAAAACCTCAGGTGTGTATCACTTCTCTCATACAATGGAGCTCTCCATAAAGCAGAGTTTGCCTCTTCAGGAGACAGAAATCTTCTTAGGGACAGGTTGAGCCCATGGAATGAACTCCCATGGGAAGGATAAACCTATTTCCTGAAACTTAGTTCTGCCATCTTCTGGCTCCAAGTGCAGGACGTTTCTTCTGTCTTGTGTTCTCCAAGAGAAATAAAAAGCAAGATGTACACATGCAGAACCAAATCCAATCTGACAAATGAATGTACCAAAACATAATATCCTATACACTTTTCACTCCTTCTGACAGAAGATGAGTGCAGACACATGATGGATTTCAATCATCAGACTGAACAGCTGGAGAACACCCAAACCCAAACAGCTGGAATGCACCCTTCAGTGCATCAAGGGGTGCACTCTAAGAAACTATGTAGACTGGAACTTGCAACCTGCCTAGCACTTATGGAAAACCATCAGTAAATAATAACAATGATTGATCATTGTACAACATCTTCCCTCTGCTAGCCTGAGGAGTAGGGAACAATAAGGTTGATTGTACACTGGGTGGTCCTGAGGTTTTCCTTTAATTACAGTAAAATATATCCAAAATAGAACAACATAAAACAGTCTGCTTGGAAAAATCAAACCAGCAAATCATTTTATACACACTTACTGCTTGCATGTTTTAATTTCCATTTCTTCATTTTATTGCACAGAGAGGAGCAGGTGGGTCAGACATGTTTCTGACTGTGTAACCTTAGCTTTAACACTACTAGCCCCAGGTCTTACAGACTGGAGTGAGATATACAGGGACATTTCTGTTAATTTTTCCTGTTTCAGTGGACCTCACTCAAGTCCCAGAGCTCCTGATAGCCACACGTTGTTGGAATATCCTTTTCTTTTATTGATGGAAACTACGGATATCGTAAAATTGAAGTTCTAGACGACTTTTGCCATTCATGCTCTGCATTCAATTTGCCTTCTGAGCTTTGCCTTGGGTGCTGAGAAAAATGGAGGCATTGGTAGTGGTAGCCACGAGACTTTGTTGGACAGTGGTGTGTGCTCCCAGGGGCTTTTGATGTTTCAACTTATTCCTCCTTTGATGTGCTATAGCCCAAATACAACATTATTCTGAATAAACAACATGTACCCTGCCCATTTGTATCTACACCTGAAGGCATGGATTGAGCACAGAGACAGTCTTTTCCAGTAAGTAGAGGGAATTTCAACGTTTTCTTGGATGTTAACTCAATTTAATTGTGTTTCTAAACAGTGTTATGAGCATACAGACTGAGAGGGGCGGTTAGTTGGAAACCATCCACCAAAATTTTGGAAGCTCTGCATCAGTAGTCTAGAACTATTCAGGATTATGTATCACGTTAACCCCAAGGAAATTACCTTAAGCAATTATCTAATTAGGCAGAGTTTTCTCTCTCTCTTTTTCCACTTATAGCCCATCTCTACCACCATCCTAGCTGTCATCTCATTTGTAACAATCACCCAAGAGGCATATACGATGAGAAGTTCTCTGGCTAAGTCTCCCCCTGCTTATACACAAATGACAGATTTGAAACACATTACCAAATTCCTTCATTCCTGCGTTCCTAAAACAGCCCAAAATACTCAGCCCTGTTATGTGAAATCCGCCTTCTGCTACGAAGATGGGAAAGCCATTCAGCTCAAAAACTGCTGAACAATTGTTTAGAAATTTTACGTGCATATGCTAATACGCTCGCTCTGCTTAGGTGGAGGTGCTCCCTGTAGCATCACTGATTATCGGATTATCTAGAAGACACCACATTTTTAATTTAGCTCCATTTTTTATAAGCTGTGCTAATAAAATCTGCACCCCACGGAAACCCCCTGCTCATTAGCTATTACCCAGCCTCAGGCAGCACAAGTCTGTTTACATTACAAATAAAAGATAAAATATGCTCATTGCCAGCTTCCCCCTTCCTGAGGGACACTTGTCATGAATCTATCCTGCAAAACTATCTCTTCACTACTCTCCCCTGACTTCCCCTTGCCCCAGGACACTTTGCCTTCATTTATCTCCTTCGGACTTAACAAACCACTACAACTACCTTAGATCAATTTCTCAAATCACAGTTTAATTATTTAGAAGGAAGTGAGCTTTTGCTCTCCATTAAAACAACAATCCCTACCCCCAAGGAACAACATTAAATCATTGTTTAATCCTTATTACTGCCTTAGGCCTCCCTTGGTACTGCAGTGTTGTTGAAACTTCATTTCAATATTTACCACTTAGATCACTTAAGGGCTGTCAGCTTTAATAAAATTTTATCAATTGGATACTTATATTCTTCACAGTTTCATAAAAATAACAAGACCTGCCTTGGTATTTCACTCATATATGGGCTAATTCCTTTGACTGCTGAGGGATTTCATTTTATTAGCATTTATATAAAATGTGAGTGATTTTTTTAAACTGATATATATTGCATGAAGTTAGTAAATAGCATCATACTAAGTTACATGAATTTTAATATATGCATCACTAAGTTTACAACTGCAATACACACAAATAAACCAACAAGGCAGATTTCACCGTGCAGCTTCCTAAACCGCCTGGTCTTTAAAGAGATTTTTCTATCTCAAACCCTCTCTGCAGAGTACAGACTAGTGACAACTCTCTGTGGTAGGTACACAATAAAGATATCCCAGATTCTTGGTTTGCAGAGGGTTTTGCTGTCAAAGAATATGTTAAGACTTCCCACATTCAATAAAACAAAGCACAATTTGACAGGGAATGTACCAGCTCAATCAATAGGCTAGCAGTGATACAGTATTACTTCATATTACCTCTCAACCAGAGAAGTGAACTATCCCAAGCCTGAAAAAGGAATTTCCAGAGAGTTTTGATATTTAGCTATACTCATTTAAGTAGGAATGACCAATTCCTGTGTACTCCTCCAAGTCCCTCTTGGACAAGAGAGATTCCTGGAATCATCCAGCTACAACTACAGCCCAAGCACTTCCTAAATTTCTCTGGCAAGTGTATAGTTTGCCGCTGCATCACTAACAATACCATGACCTGCTTAAAGCTGGAAGCTACAGTTACTGTGGTCTCAGGTCTGCAGTATGTTCCTCTGAACATGCACAGTGCTGTAAGACAGATCCCTCTTTGGACTGGTACTATTGGCAGATTCAGCGCTACGCTTTTGAGATGATCAGCTTTGCACAGACTTTGCAGACAACTTTTTTATCATATGGTAGAACTGTATTCTTCCTGTTAGAAGAATGGACAAGGTTTTCCCCAAGTGGATGTGAATTTATACTTTAGAGGCAAGGATACTGCACTTTACATTAAGACTAATTAATGCATTGCAAGTCTGAGAAATTTGCACAAAAGGGATAACGAATACGTCGAACAGTTCAGTGGAAGAGGAGAAAAACCTACATACTTTTTAAAAAGATGACTTTTTTTTCAAAATAAGGTATTACAGAGCAACTAACACTCCTGAGAGTATTCATGTCTACCCAGTCTGCCTTTGCCTGAAAATGTCTCCCATGCCGCTCCCATGCTTCCTTTTAGACTTGCCTCCCCTTACCATCCTTACCATCATCCTTTTAGGCCTATTTTTAATAGGTTCTCTCTCTTCTAGCAGCAGACTTTCTTCTGTTTTCCTTTGCTTTTCAATTTTTGACCTTCATCAAATCTCTTTTGAAAATATCAAAGCACTTGTTTTTTCTTGCAGATAATTTTGGCTCTTTCACCAATTTTAAACCTCTCTGACTGCAGAGCCTATGTATTTAAAGAACATAGGTAAAACTTTTTGGGGAAAAAAAAAAAGTAGAGGACTTAGAAGGTCCTGGTTCATTTTAAATAATGAATCATACACTGAGGATGCTGAGTGTGAAAATGTCAATTATTTAGAGGTCTGGATGCTGTTAAGTCACTTTTGGATACAGGATTCTTGACAGCTTTCCTATACATAGTCAGGAATATCAGGAATAACTATTCAGAAATTTCATGAAACTGGACCAGATTGAATAGGACAAATGTCCTCTTCCTATGGAATAACAACAGCTACTGCATTTTAAATTGAGACTTTGCCACCTTGCTTTAATCTGAATTCACTTTGGAACACAGACTAAGGTGCCAAAGTCGACTGGCTGCTTGCAAGTCCTCTATCACTACTTAGCTTCTGTGAGCAAGGCTGGATTTTTAAATTTAAAAAGTGATGACAAAAGTCAATTAAAAAAGAAAACAAGGAACTACTTGCATTACACTTCTTCAAATTCAGCATCATTTTGAAAACAAACTTTGCCAATTATAAGCGATCAACTCTGCTACACACATACTCCCTACACTCAAGTGTGCAGACTTTCAGTATCTAGCCAGAAACGGTGATTTCAATTTTTACAATGATAAGGAAACAACGCTTGGAAAACATCACTGGTTTAGCTTAGACGGTAGGATGAGTTAGCACCCACGCTCATTTACAAAATGAGTGCCACAGTTGCACCCCATTCCTGTCGATGTCAGTGGAAATTCTGCCATCAGCTTCAACTGGAGCCAGGTTGTGTTTATGAATTGTTTGAATGTTCATTACCACTTATTTTTACTGCAGTAATAGGGAGAGGTTTGAGTTGCAGAGTGGGACCCTCAACATGCTCAAACGAATTCAACAAAAAGTCAAAGAGCTTCTAGTCTACGAATAAGCCATACCAAGGCAACTGAGGGCCACAACCAAGAACTGTGTAATATGCAGTGGTCATAATAACCCAACTGCCTAGGGCTTTATTGTAGTTAAAAGACACCAAGAAAGGCTTAACTTTAAGTGGAGCCTGATAATTAACATTAAAGTTGAAAGAGCAGTAAAGCAGGGAGCATGACAATTAAACATGCCTGAGAATGTAAATATATGGATATGAAGTGCAGAATGAATGTTGCCAATTTTCAAGTCAATTTTCCTAGGGAAAGCTCTAGTGGGGCAGACAAAAAACAGAGCTTATAAAAGAACCTGGTTGCAACCTTAGCCACAGAGTCTTGACCACAGCTCCATAATAAAATTACTAGTATATTAAGCATGTGAATGTGGGGTGATACAGAAAAGAAGATGGGGGGCCCCATGGCTGGCTGGCAAGCCAACTGTGATTTTAACTAAAAGCAGATGCTTTTCAAGAGAGAATAGGTGCAACTTGCTCTTTTATGCAAGTCACACTCAATTCACAACCATTTTCTTAGATGTACACCTTCAGCACAGGAGTTCATGTGGCCTAAATTGAATGTAATAATCCAGATGGGAGTATAGCGATTCTGCATCCTTTCAACTAGAGGGTCATGTTACGCAGCTCTCCTATTTAAAAGCATATAAAACCACGAGCTATTCAGTGTGCAGCTGAGAGTGCAAGAGCTTTAATCTTTACATTATCCATATGAACGCACTTTCTATTTTTGTTTATTGTGCCACACAAACCTAATTGCTGTTGCTTTAGTACCAGCAACCGCTAAAGGGCAACAAATAACTTCAGGCTTTGGTAATGCCAACTTTTACTTTTTGGTCACCAGCTCTAACTTAACCCGGGTCAACTGTAGCCGAAAGCTGTCACCGGCTGGTGGCGTATGTACGGCCAGTGGTCTGAATCCACTTACACATATAAAATGAATACAAAGGAATGCCCGTGACTAGCGGCATGATCGGCTGGCTGAACGGCAGCGTGAACAAGGAAATTGAACTGTACCCATATCTAAGAAAGATCCCTCTAGGCAGATATGGATTGAAGATCTGCCCTCATTTACTA
Organism: Aptenodytes forsteri; assembly: GCF_000699145.1. Classification (NCBI taxonomy): domain Eukaryota; kingdom Metazoa; phylum Chordata; class Aves; order Sphenisciformes; family Spheniscidae; genus Aptenodytes; species Aptenodytes forsteri. The sequence continues at coordinate 352,333 of NW_008795133.1, read as the reverse complement.
AAATATTATTTAGTTATACGAAAGGATTTCAGGCTCTGAAACCTCCAAGCTCAGCCTCCTGCTAAAGGGCAAAGCTCCACCAATATCACCGAGCTGTGACCTTAATTCATGAAGTACTACTTTCTTAACAAGCACTGTGATTTTTAAAGCACTTTTTAATCATTTAATGTGAAATCTATTTGATGAATTGATAGATTTTAAAAGATGTCTTCAGGAGGATGGGCAGAAATCTGGATAACGTTTTTTGTTTACTAGCCTCACACTTTTCATGCTCTGCCTTCCTGAGCTAGATTGAAATATGCCAAATTGCATGAGCTGTTACCTTACGGAGCTTCCTACTCACAGAATGCATCTTTTGTTACATATGGAGGTGTTAATCCCTAGGTAATCAGCAGCTTAATTAGTTCATAACGAAGACGAAAGGCTCCCCGGCTTATGTTGTTGCTGATTCTTATAGGTTTTCTTGTTTTATTTTATTCAGAGAACTATGGGGTGTTAACAACTTCTGCAATAAATCAAATGAAAGTAGTATAAAACAAGGCCTACCAGTAGCTCCATCCTGGATTTTGCTTGCACTAGGAAAGGCAGCTTGGCATCATTGCAGGTGCGTTGTTAGACACTGGAGTATAAAGGAAGCACAGGAACTTTTACCCTCCTGTCTCATGAGCCTCGTCTTCTTGTGTAAATGTACCCAACCATACCAGTGTGTTACCTTAGCCCTTTTCCATGACAAGCGACTGCATAGCTCTGGAAAAAGAGAAATCATTCGAGCAATCAGAAAATAGTTTACTTAGGGTGTAACTCCTGTCTCATATGTCCTCCATCCCTGTGAATCAATCCAAACTTGTGACTGATTACAAAAGCCTGAAATGGACACTGTTCATTCAATCTTTCTGTTCAAAGTAGAAGACGAGGTTGTGTGTTTGCAACTATATTTTCACCAGCTCCACATACATTTACTAAAAAGATCAGAGTTAACCAGGTCTGCTGTCACTTCGAGAACTATTTATCCTTTTTACTGGAAAATTATACCAATTCAATACATTTAATAAAACTTTCGCATCCCTTTTTTTCCACAGCATCCGTTCAAGGTGGTGTATAGATGGAAATCTGAGATACAGAGAGATGGGCTGAACTCACCAAAGTTACCCAGGAAAGGTTTGAGCCTTAAGCCTCTCAAGCTGAATCTCTGCCCCACACATTCCTCAACTCAGAAACACTTTCTACACTTTTTACAGTTAGCACTGCACAGTCTACTCTCCAACCCACGTGTACACTGAGTTTACCCATTGACTTCCAAGTGGATTGGCTTTTTTTTTTTTTATTCCTCTATACATGAAAGCAAACTGATCAGTAATAAACAAAAAATAATATTGTATGCTTCCTACCACATGTGGGAAACCGTAGAATTGCACAGTGCTCTTACTACCTGAGCCAATAGCCATCTGCACTGCAAAGGTGCAAAATAATTCCATTAAAGTGATGTCTCTCTTTGGTTGCCCCTTTTTGATAATAAAAAAAGAAATTCTACATTCGGGTTCAGATCTGCAGAAACAACTCTGCAGCCACTGCAAGAACTCAATATAGAATTCCAAATTTCAAAAGTATGAGATACACCGTACATAGACAAGGAGTCTTGGCGTGGTGACTCATGTTTAAACAGTTACACCATGAAGATGGTTCTATATTTCATTTCCACATGAAAGAAATGTTCTATTTGGATCACTCTTCATTTAAAAGGCAGGTTACAATCAAATGCAATGCAATTTTGTATTATAAAGTGATCAAAATAAAACAAGGGAAAGATAAATCAAAATGCATAAACCAAAATCTATTTATGTTATTTGGAGACACTGTGGACTTGTCAGTTACTCTAGAAGAATTTTATGAAAATATAATTAAAGTCCAAAATCAAATCACTTTTTTCTCTCATTATATATAGGCTGCTTTCTAACAAGGCATATTAGGAATACTTGCCTTGCTTGCATGATGAAAAAAATCCTGTTTACTTTTATTATCAAGCATCATATTAAGAACCCCAGCCTGCAAGTGCCATACCACCTTTTAAAGAAACTAATTGCAAGCCACTTTCAATATTTCTTCTGTTTTTAATTTAATACCCTCAGAGAGACATAATTGGGCTGGAAGGGAGAGTATTCACTGAAGTCATGAATTTGCTGTATAAATACAAACAAGGAGGAAAGCTAATACAGTAAGGGACTGTGGGATTAATTTTGAAATTGTCTGATTAGTGGATTGCTGCCCGTCAATAATTGCCTTAGATTTTCCCAAGGCCCCGTCTTTATTGGAGTCTGGCAAGTGCATCTGCCTACAGATTCTGTCAATCAGGTCTTGCAGCTGGGAGGGTCTTCAGAGAGCACAATTGTAAGCCTGCTGGGGCGAGTTGTTAGACAAAGCAATATATACCAGGCACGATGAACAGTCAGTCTCTGTTCCATTGATAACATTTTACTTACTAAAATTTTCCTATTCCGTTTGGTATAAGCTCCTTCAAGAATTATTTTAGTGAAGTACCGTTTAGCTGAGTCTGAATGAAAAAAACAACAGAGGTGTTTCTGCAGAATACAGTAGGAACACTGCACACACCTAAATGACACAGTACACTTGTGTCTCTTGCCTGGTTTTTTTCCCCCCTTCTTATTTTTGCTGGTGAGATGAGCTTTGCTCCCTTAGGATGCTATTAGGAGAAGCATGCAACATCAGAATTTTACAAGTGCTAAAGCCACTAGGAGGATAAAAGAAAAATTTAGAAAAGTCACCCAGAGAGTCTCGCGTAGATGTTGCTAAGGTGCACCTTCATTTAATTAACTCTTTAAATAAGTAATTCCCATAAATAATTCCAGCTTCAGGAAAATGAAAACCAAAACCTTGGCTCTGTTTTCTGCACCAGTAGAAAACTATGAACCTGCACCCTCAACCAAATGAGATGTGAACAAGCATTACTTGGCATGTTGATCTGCAGAGTGAAGATCTGCTAACCAAAACCATCCTATTTTTAAAACCACCAAAATACATTTTTTTAAAACTCTGGATAGTTTGTTCATGGCATGTCCATTCCTAGACGTATTTATGTCTATCTTGCCAGCAATTAGCCAGAAATATACAAAATAGATTTGTCTACCAACATAGTTTACAAACAGAAATGAAATAACAGAACAAAAATGTCATACATATTTGTATTTTTGTTCTGCGATGAGTATATTGGACATTCATTTTTCAGCTGCAATTGTACTTTTTTATAATCATCAAGATACAGAGGAGCTCCTGGAGTGCTGTAATTGCTTACATGCAAGGCAAAGTTAACAAAGTCTACCTCCAAGGCCAGGATCCCTCATGTTATTATGACCAGCAAAGCTTCAGTTTGAAATGCTGACTAACAACATTAATGTTGTAACTAACACTACTTTTACAGCCCACATCGTTAGCTTCCGTGGGTTTGACAAGGAAGCTGATACCGCACAACAGCTTTGCCTGTACCGAAACACGCCACCTTAACGTAAATCCCATCTGAACAGTCACACTCCCATTTGGATATAATTGAAATCCCAGTTCACTGACGTTGGGTCTAAGCTTGGTGGGGGCCTCCCCCATTTATTTCTTTTTTATGCACAGAATACAATCGTTAGCTTCTGTTGGGTAACATTGCCAAACAGGTTTTAAAAAGGGACTCGATAAGCCTATGAAAGGGATCCTGTGGTGTGACGCCTGTGACGGAACTAGACTGAGGCCAGTGGAAACTGGACTCAGGACTGCTGTCCTACCTTCTGCTCCTAACCAGTTCTTAGTCTCATTTAAAGAATAAACCAGGAAAGAACACTATAACATCTCTGGAAAAAGACCTTCCTTCAGGCTGCAAAGTCAAGCACTCAGACGCTAGGAAATACCATTTATACTTATCCTTGGCCTCTTACAATTATGCTATGGATATGCACTACACCATTGCCTTGCCTCAGATGAGGTAATCACGTAACACTTCTCCTGTAGAACCCACAGCTCGCTTAGCGCAGAGGATGGGGACTCCAAAGGACACCCTTAAACACTTTCCAACTTTCAGGTATCTGATTTGCCAATTTAAGCACCAATCCTTTATTACCTTTTCCCACATTTAAAGATCATATAATGTCAAGAAGTTCTCCTTGAATAGAGACAGATAGTCTGTAAAGAGTTATGCCTTCCCACATGGTTGTGATCGGATAACCACCAAATCAGTTAATACCATAACTGTCACCCTGATTATAAGGAAAGTGTTCTAGTATTTCTTACAACAAACCCGGATACAAGTTACACTTAAAGGACATAGAACATATGCTGAAATAATAAAATTGTACTTACATTTGAAAATAAAGCTCTGCAGTGCTCTGATTTACCTAGGAGTAAATAATTCACTGCAGAGCATTGGAGGGGCGAGGGAGGAAAAAAAAAAGACTAGCATAGAGAAATAATGATAAACCAGTGATACTCTGTTCAACAAAGACAAGAGAAGACTTGAGGAAGCCCCTCCTCTTACAACTGGACAAGGAGAACTGTTTCAGAGGGTTTTGGCTGCGGGCAATCTCGGTTTTGGAGATGAGCTGAAGCTCCACTCCCATAGGAGGGATTTTTTTATTGTTGTTTTGCTGCTCTCTAAAAAGGGACAGATTGTCACTGGTCCAGCAAAGTCTGCAAGCAATGGAAGGCACGCAAAGTGACATTGGTCCCCCAGGAAACACATTACTGCAACTTGATCCAAGTGAGCAGCTTAATACTCTGAAATATGGGAAACAGACTGTGACAGAGACTGTCAAGGATTTCCTACTACCAGGCAGACATTTTCCTTTTATATAATTTTGAATGTTTTTATTCATTTCATAAGCTTTACCGCCTGCCCTTCCCTTCCATGAATAGTGCCCACATAACATCATCACACACAGTAAACTAAGAGTCCATCAACAGGAAGGACAGGAAGATGCTTCTTTCAGCTCTTAGATTACCACTCCCTTGTGTGTCCAAGGAAACACAAGGCCTCATAAAACATGTCGAAGATTAACATACCAGGGCCACTTTGGACCAGTTGTAAGCTAGACAGCCCACAAGAGACAACACCCTGAGAACATGCTCAAATTTAAAACTGAATAACTATGTCAGCCGTGGAGCACACCAGGAGAGACAGTCTTTCAGGTAAGCAAAGATTTAATTTCTTTAGAGGCTAACAAGCACGTGCTTACGTAAAAAAGATAATCATCACCAGTGCAGATCTCAAATCACTGATGCCGTATGCTCTTAGAAAAAAATTCTACCCAGCATACCAATAGCTGGATTTTCTGCTATTTTCAGCTTCTGATTGGCTCTGCATCTATCCCTGTGCACGGAAGATAGCAGCACACTAATTTCAAGGGATCAAAGAAAGCTGTGGCAAACTGTAGTCTTTCAAGGACTCTTCCCAGTAGGTATAAATGAGTAAAAATTCTGGTGGCTGCAACTGCCCACGGCGCTGGAGCACTCCCACCCACCCCCCGTGTCGACGGGCGACACATGTGCTACGCACGACAGCTGCGCTCTCTCAGCCAGAAGTGATGAGCAAGGATTGATCTACTCGTCATAAACTAGTTAGAAACAGCAACACTGGGAAATGAGAAGCAAATCAATTAACAGCACATACTTCGTGTTTCTCCCACTTGAAGCCAAATGGTTCCATACTACTCTTTAGTAGCAATATGCACTGATATGAGATATGCAATTTCCTTTAGCTATAACAAATACTTACACTTACTCTTTTTACCTTCACACGAGGTACAGGGAGTAAGAGATAACCAGGCTCAGATTCCATTACTACTACATTACCGTTACATTATTACCATTTGCATTTCATCATCGTAACTTCATTCCCATAAAACCATTTACATCTCCAGGATGTTCTTCCCCAAATCCCTTCATTTCCTTCCATTTCCCCTTTCCTGCCCCTCCCTCTTCTCATCACACAAAAAAGCAGTCATGGTGCCAATATACAGCCTCTGGTATGTGGCAGTTTATGCTCTCTGCCAAGCTATTCCACACATTTAATTCTGAGGTGAAAATACTTTCCTAAGATTTCACTTCTATTCAGTCTTTTTAAATGACCCTCAAGCATAATAGTTCTTCTCATGACATTATTTCCACATACCTCATTGTGAGTCACACGCAAAAAAATTCACCGCTTGACCACAAATAAAGGCATAGCCTTTACTAGAAACATGACTGATGATGAGATATGAGAATGCAAAACTCCAGCTTAGCCGATTGCATATTGAAAACACTTTTCATTTAGTAACATTGTCGTGGTTTAACCTCAGTCGGCAACTGAGCACCACGCAGCCGCTCGCTCACTCCCCCCCACCCGGTGGGATGGGGGAGAGAATTGGAAGAGCACAGGTGAGAAAAACTCATGGGCTGAGATAAAAACAGTTTAATAATTGAAATAAAATTATAATAATAATACTAATATAATAATACTACACAAAGCAAGTGATGCACAGTACAATTGCTCACCTAATAATAATACACAAAGCAAGTGATGCACAGTGCAATTGCTCACCACCTGCCGACCGATGCGCAGCCAGTCCCCGAGCAGCGGCCCCCCCGGCCAGCTTTCCCCAGTTTATGTACTGAGCATGACGTCACATGGTATGGAATGTCCCTTTGGCCAGTTTGGCTGTGCCCCCTCCCAGCTTCTTGTGCACCTGCAGCCTTCTCAGTCGGTAGAGCATGGGAAGCTGAAAAGTCCTTGACCAGTGTAAGCACTACCTAGCAACAACTAAAAGATCGGTGTGTTATCAACTTTGTTCTCATCCTAAATCCAAAACACAGCACTGTACCAGCTACTAGGAAGGAAATTAACTCTATCCCTGCTGAAACCAGGACAAACATACAAGTGTAGTAGGATAAATGGTTCTGTAAGATAAGGAGAAAATAACACTTTGATTAATTTCTCTGAGGTGGTGGTCTCCAGATTACTTGAAGACAAACAGCTTCTCCACAAGTAAAAGCTGGAACTCAAACAGGTTTAATAAAGCTACGGAAATCATGTGGCTCCCCAGCTTACTAAGTGTTCCCTTCTTTGTTGCTCCTTGTGAAGGAGAACAAGAGAGGGAGACAAAACAAACAAACAAAAATTTCCAATGAGATTACTTGGACTGCTGTGTTGAGCATGCCTTAATCTTCTTCAATTCTAGAAGAAGCCGAATAAGCTAAAAGCTCTAACCAATGAAACGAGGAGTAAGCAGGCCAATTTAAAAAAGCTTATTGGCTCCTAGTCCGGGACAGAGAGCAGGTGAGATGAGATTTGAGTGCTTTACTCTGAACTTTTGGTTAGACTTAAAATGATCAATGGGATGAGTCATTCTGCTCGGGGCATGGCCACCAGTGCTCTCTCACTTCCCAAGAGTGGAGTGGAGAATCTCTTAGGATTCTTGATGCAGCTAGAACTTGCCCAGAGGAGACCTTACAGCTATAGGAACAGCATAAAACCCAGCAGATTGATTATCAGCAGCAAGCCCCATTGTACAAGCTCACACAGAAGCAATACTCCAGCACTGGTCCCTCCCAGACTGAAGAAATTTGACTGTTGATCAAGTTGCAGAAGCTGTAATAAAGTCTGTGGTACAATACATAGACTTCTCATGATTTGCCATGCAACTCCAGCTCTCTGGAAATTGCCATCAGCTGCAGAAAAACTTTATGAGAACAAGCTGACCTGTCACAAGTGACTCATGTCCGTCTGGAAAAATACCCAACCAGTCAAAGTTCCAACACGGATTAGATGGAAGCAACTGGTAAGCTCCTAGAGACACCTCTGAAGAAGCAGCACTCTTCAACAGCCTCCTGGCAGGAGGTACCTGTAGCCAGCACACTGTTGCAACATCCACTGAAAGGACTATTTAGAGGCTCAACTGGAAACAGGCAACCGAAGTTCTCTAAACTAGTCACTGAGGTTTGCTGTAAGAAATGCAGACATATCAGTTACTCGTGAAGGTTTATGGAGTATGGATTCACAAGGATTTCTCAAGATGAAACACTTCTAAACATTTATAGCTTCTACATGCCTGTGAGGAGGGTGAAGAACAGCTGGGACTAGTAAACTGAGGTGCTCTCAAACCTCTAGAAGGTCTCCAATGGGGAGGAAGGGAATTACTGACTTGCCTAGCTTTTACGTATGCCCAGAGACACACCAACTCCCTCGCAGCTCTTTAGGAAACCTTGAACAAAAGGGAGTGACAGAGTAATACAGACTGGCTTACCCAACTTGTTCCCTCCACTTTCTCACAGGACTGATAGTCTTTAAGCAAAGCCAAGTAGTGACATAAATTAGCCTCAGCAAGGCTAGAAAAGCAAAGGCACTATTCAGGCTGAATCAAGAACTTGGCGCCCACTTCAGAGCAGGTGAGGCTCCTTATATAGAGCTCTGAAATTAGGCAAATGCGATTCATGTTTTGTTTGTAGCTTCCAGGCATAGAGTTTCTAAGTGTATTTGTTGTTAAATAAATACAGACACCAAGTTCAAGACGCACTACTACAAAGCTGTTAGATTATTTGTTCTCCTGAATTATGCATTACCTTCTCTCAGTATGCAATTTTTTTAACACAAGTACCCCACAAAGCCCCAAATTCCAGCATGTCTATATGCCATATGGACAAGCTTCTCCAACCGTCTGCTCCTCATGGAAATTCTATTTGTTTTCCTATTGATTTTATTATGTTTAACAGCATACTAAATCATTCCTGAGGTTGACAAGTTTCTGGAAAATTGATATATGCTGTCTAAAACTGCCTGGGGCAGGAATAAAACCAAAACAAATGGCTTCTTTTAAACTCTTGATTTGCATTACTACAGCCAGGCATACAAGTGCCATCTTGTTTGGTAGAAGAATTCTTCTCCTTTGTGTAACATCTAAAGCACAGGAAATCTTTAGAAGCTCTTCTTACGGGTCTGCATATCGGAGGAAGGCGACTGCAAAATACCAGACTATTTGAGTGAGGGTGGGACTAAAACAGCAGATTGTCAGCTAAGATCAATGGGCTAGATTCTCTTGTGGAGAGGTGGAAGGGTGAGTAGATGCCTTGGAATCTACAGCTTAAGGCAAAAGTAAAATTTTTAGTGAGACTTTAAGACTCGTATTTAATTCTTCCCCTGAGAAACTGTACTTTGAAGCATTTAAGTAAGATCAGCATGAAGCAGGGGGTTTTTTGTTTGCTTTAAATCTTGGGGGCATCACCATTAAGCACTACAGAATTTGTTCCAAAGACTGGACTGCATCACAAAGAGCATCTCAAATGGGAAAAAGCACCCAGCCAGTAATTTTTTCTTGGTTCAGAAACTAAAGGGGGAGATGAATTAGAGAAAAGTGTCTTGATTCTTTGATGTCAGAAATCTGAAAGCCACAAGAGTTCACGAGGAAAACTGATGAAGAAGAAAGAATTTTAAAATCTCCAGACAAAGACCTGACAAAAACTGAGAAGGTCATATCAACACATATTCATCCTTGTTAGACTCTCATTAGGCTGTTATAACGGCTGTGTTCTGGCAAAGAAAAAAAAACTTGCAAAGAAAAAATATTTTTGTGGGAAGTAGTTAAGACACTGAATTAGCTGACAAATAATGGGATTACATTTGCAGAGCTGCAGACATATAAGACATTAATAGTCATAAACTTCCCATTTTGGTGTGATTAAAAAAAATTCAAAGATAGAGATGACATTTTCCAATAGTGCCTGTGATGTCACCAAATAAGCTTCTGAGTTCTGCTAAGGAGAAACCAAACTAGCTCATGAGTATATAAGTCGATTTGTAGGTCAGTCCTCTGAGTAAGCAAGAAGCCTCCTGTGAATTAACAGTGAGAAAAACAGTCTCAAGGAGATGTCTTTCATTTAGAGAATTTTATGATCATCCAAGAGATACACATAAAAATGCAGAAGATGCTACAGTCCTCATGACATTAAAGATTTAAAAAAAGAATTTCTGTAACAAACAAAATAGTACAAAAAGAGAAAATAGTCTTCATCTTAGCCATTGAATTGAGCTTCAGGAGAAGATCAAGTTTATCTCCTTCTTAGAGAAGGCCAAGCAAATTTAGTTCATTTGCTAAGTGCTTAGATACTGTAGAGTTCATATATAAAGCTCAACAGAACTTACATAATTCTACTGATGAAGATAGGAGAAAATATTGCAGCATTATCAGTGAACGCATCACTTGCAGAAGAAAAAATAATCTCATCTTATTTGCTTTGCACCTGTGTTTTCAGAGACAGTAACATGGTATCACAGTTTCTAATTTCATACCAACAAAATCTACTTTGCAGAAGTATTACAGGAAAATTTCAAAAGGCCTGAGAAACATGATTCCAAGCTGTGCAGACCTTCGCATCATAGAGAATGGTCCTTTTTTCTTCGGTAGACAAAATGCAGTGAAGCTAGTAAGATCCGTCTCCTTTTTTCCATCTGCTAAATGATTCCATAATCTCCAAAATACACTGTCTATAGCTAGCTCTTAACTTTGAAAATTAAGGCACAGAGCTGGGAGATTAAATGATGCCGACCTTTTCCTAAGCAATATATAGTCCCTGTGCCAACAGCTATTTGGACATTTGTAGTTAGAAACCTTGTCATCAAAGATGTTTGACACTGGTTGCAGGTGTTGTCTGTGCTCATCTGTTAAAGACAGAAGTTTCTGCCAACTTACAGGCGAGTTTGATGACTTCAAAGGAAGAAACCTCCAACATGCCAAAAATTCCCTGGAAAGGCCACATACATCTGCTGTTGCTGGAGGCTCTTCTGCCACTGTACCATTGCCTGCCCTTTGCAAACTTGGCCAAATTGGTAAACCCTTTGAAACACCATCAAAACACCACCAAAACAAAAAGTCTCTAGGTGGAAGAAACAAACCTCATGCGCTAGGCACTCCTAGCAGGAAACAATGAGCATTCTTATTAAAACAGAAGTCTAGAAAAGCTTTTTAAGCATCTACATACAGCAAGAAGTTTTTTTATGGAGAATCATGCCTTCATGAGCATAGTGTGTGAAGACAAGCGTTGAAAAATTGTTCTCCACTCAAAACAGGCAGAAAAATACATTATCTCAAAGATGGAAAAAAATTAATGTCAAGTTAAAGGAGTCCAAGACAGACTGGAACTATTTTATTAAATCAGGAACGATACCAGGCCATGGGCTGTAGTCCGGTATTAAAGCTCAGGAAAGTGCATACCATTCAGAAGGTCAGATAAGTGCATCCTCACAAGCTGCATCCTTAAGCTGAAGTGTTACTGATGGAGCACATGTTGGAAAGAAAGAGAACTAGGGCTGTTAAATCACTTGTAGAACCAGTACACTGAGAAAAGACGGCCAGAAATGTTTTTATTTTGCACAAGTATAGAACAACATAAATGTCTTTTGACACCTTTGAGCAAAGTTCCTTAAACCCCAAGGTACATCCAAGTGTGTTAATCAATGATAACTGAACAAGCAATAATAAGACAGGTAAACAGACGTCCTTAAAATGTTGCTTAAATAAATTAAAGCCGAATATTTCTGAACCATCAATAGTATTAGCAGATGCTCTTTTTTCAGTCTACTTTTGAAGCGATGTCATCACTGACTAACTTAAAAAGATCACTTTTTTTTCCTACAACTAGGTACCCTCTTTTAGACTCTCAACCAGAAAACAGGCAAACTGAATGGGTGTTTTTTGAAGGGGAGCAGTAGATGTGTCTGCTCATGCAGTACTGACTAAAGATTGAGACAGCAAATCTTGCACAGACAGAACAGATAAGAGATCTGTCTGACAGTCCACTGGAATTTCGTTTGCTCTGCAGACAAAACAACAAGGTTGCTTGGAGGTAATCCAATAAACCGTTCCAACAATTATGAACAGAAAGGATTCAAGAAACGTGGAAAAACTGTTAGATTAAAAAAAAAAAAAGAAAAAGCAGCAAGGCTGAAGGTTTCAAAATTTGTTCGTTTTCAACATGCTCATTAAATGCCTGAATCTCCAGAACCTTGCTGACATTACTTAACCTTTAAAATGAAGGCTCAATCATAAAAAACCCTCTCATAAAACACGAATAAGATCCAACGTTATCCTCAATCGAGGAATATCGACATTAAGAACTTTAACTTCCACTCTTTCTCCAGGACCTAACCCCAGGCTTCTTCTCTTCTTCACTTTAGAAAGTTTTGCTTCTGTTATATTTCGCACTGGAATCAAACCTGCTTTTCCCACACCAATATCAACAAAAACTCCAAATGGCGTTGCATTTTCAACTTTTCCAGTCAGAACAGCACCAACGCTTAAGTCTTCAAAGCAGACTATGCTTCTCTTGAAGTCAGGTTTATCAAAATCTGTTATAAGAAACAAGAAACAAAAATAAGACACTGGAGAAAAAGCTTGCAATATTTTCTAAGGGTTGTTTCCAGCTGATAGTTTCTAATTAAGAAGTCATCCCAAGGTAGCTCTAAGGTCCCAAATACTGCTTCATTACATTTTTTAAATAAAGACCCATCTGTGACAAACAACTACTTTTTTGTATTTTATGAATCACTTTAAAAGACACCAATTAATGGAATAATAAGTATAGTGAACTCCGTGGTATGAAACTATCACAAGGGGATCAGAAGCGTGTAGTATATGAGCTAGTGACTGAAAGGTTCTTTAAATTTTCTTGGAGCTAGGTAGTAAAGACTTGAGGTGACTTACTTGAGCTACATAAGTTATACATAAAATTCTATTCCTATACTAATTTGTATACAGAAAGGTGAATACTCAGTCTCATCACATAATAAAGAGAAAAAAGTCAACAATGCATTGTTCTTAGGCTTGCTGTTCATCTGCACCATGACATCACACAATCAACTGTTTTCCATGACATGATATGCTCAACTGCTTCTATGCACTGGCAACTTAAAAAAAATCACACATGCATGATTATAACCAGGTAATATCCCAATATATTATATATATATATCTCACAGATAGATCTCTTAAACTCTCTTGTTACTTGCTTACTACTTTCTGCTCCTGCAGAAAACCGTTCTGACCCATCTCAACAACTTCCCTTTCAACCTTTTCCTACTGCTGTTTTACCTTTTCCAAGATACAATAGGACTGACATTTTCCACACAGAGCCTCACCAAACCAGGATTGCAACCATCTTCCTATATTTGCCTTTGAGAAATAAAATACAGCCTGAACAAGTTTATAGCTAAAACGCACTGGAAATTAATCAGTCTGTAACTTCACCAGGCTGTGGGTCAGACCCCAATTGAGTACACAAGCTGGCAAATGCAGCAATAGACTTTGAATAACATCAGATTTTTCTACTGAAGGAATGTACCTAATTGCTCAAGTCCAAAATGGTTAATCCTTTTGTAACATTATACTGTGCAGTGGCACTTCAATGAAAAAAGCAACTAAACAGCCATTCAGGGCAACGAGCGTAAGAAGATTCAGAGGAACGATGGGAGTCTTTTTACATGTTTGCAAACCGGTTTTTTTTCCCCATCCTGGCAGATTCATTACAGTTACCTGATTAGCTGTTCAACTTCAATGTTAAAAAGACAATTTCTTGCAAGAAATGCCTTGCAAGACCTTGGCTAGAAAAAGATTTTTAAAATAATATGATACAAATATTCTATTCTTTCCCTTTCCCCAAATAATGCTTCACATTTTTCTTTGTACTAAAATCATTCAGGAAAAATAAACATAGAATTTCAACTAAATTTAAGAGGATACATAGGAAAGCTACTCTTTGTCTGTAATACCCTAACATCACATCTCTACTGTTGAGAACAACAACAGAACTGGATTCTCAACCAAGATTATTTTTTGAATCAGGGTAGAGTACAAACCATTCAATCTGCCTGAGCCCTGTTAGATGCGATGCATTTCCTCACTGACAGTCACTAGCAGGGTTGCAAAGACAATTAATTACAGCTATACAAGGCTACTAGGTTGCCTGCTCCAGTCACAGCCTGTCTATGGTAATACTGAATGTACTGGATCAGCAGAATATGAATATTTCCACTGAAGATTTTCTTTTGCTTTTCTATCTTCATATGTTAATAGTCTATCCTACTGTAATTTAGATGCGAGACCACCAGAACAAATGGTGACATAGAAAATACACATTTTCAAGATCAGTAGTGGGAAATATTTAAAAAGTCTACAAGGAAACTACTAATGAACCCAAACAAGGGGGACAGAAGTGTTATTTTTTTAGGCATAAGTTTATTATTTGTTATTACAAGCCTGCATCTTTGCTGCCTACCTTTATCTTTTGCTGTCATAAGAGAATCCAGCTATAAGTTTCATTAAACAGCAGCATCTTCAGATGTTTTACTTCACTGCTTACCTCATCTTTCTTCCCTTCCACCTCAAACTGTTCAGCGCTACTGCAAAGTTTTAACCAAGGTAGGTCATGAGCCATGTGCTCCTATTACACTTTTCTCCAGGAACTAGTGCAATAAAAGAGCAGAACGACACACTACTACACTACTGCTCCACAGACCCTTATTACTACTGTTTCAGCTTGGTCTCAGCACTCCCCTCTGCGATGGAGAGCCAACGCAGATTTAATCAGTATAGAGTCAACATATTGAAACTATTTCATTTGTTAACAGCCATACAATTCCCCTTCCTACGGTTGAAAATGCCATGATTTAAGACAGGATTCACACTCCTTACCTACTGAGCTGGAAAGAAACATCTGACTATGATATAGCCTTTATCTTGTCTGAGAAAAGAAATGGAGTTACACGTCCATGAAAATCACTACTGACTTTAGAAGAAAAAGTGCTGTTTAAAACTGGTATGCAGAACAAGCAAACAGATTACAACCTTCAAAACAAAGGTTTACCTGTTCGGATGTCAAAGCCTTCAGGCTGAGTCAGACCATCAATGATCAGCTGCAGTGTGTGCACCGTCGTATTTAGCTTTTTGGCTGTGCCTTCCAGTCCTTCCTTTTGAATTACTGCATTTACTTTTTGCTGCATATCTGATTTTCCTATGTCATTTGCGTTTCCTCCAATGAAAGATAAAAACCTGGGAAGTTCAAAACAAAGATAAAGGGAGATATTTGTAACATCCTTCAGTAGGAACTGAACCTTTGCTATACTTAGGGGTTTTAATTAGTTTTGCACTGATGCATGAACAAAACTTCGGACAAAAAATATGAACGGTGAACAAACAGTTTCCCAACTTCATATCCTCTCAACTCATCACTGATCTGAGACAAACATGAAAATTTTGAGTCTATCTGTATACATGTATCTCCTGGAACAGGCTACAAAACTAGATGCAAAATTTCAATATGTAAATCACTTCTCAGACCGATGATTTATGTCATGCTAAAACCAAATCTGATTATGACTGAAAGATTTATCTTACCATGAAAGTTCCCCAGAAATATGTGAGTTCTATAATACTGTCATTTTTATTGTCACTCTCATTCAAATCAAAATGAATGGCAATTTAGTAAAACAACAATTAACATTTAAAATATTAAATTAATACAAATAATCTTTAACCAAAATTAGGGATAAGAAAAACTTTACATAAAATACTTCTCTTGTCTATGAACTTCATGGTTAAGAAAAATTAGTTTTTCAGAAACTAAGGAATGATCAAGTCAAAGCAGTCACACAACACAAACACCCTCTTCCTTCTCTATTGTCACATACATACACACATTGCAGATCGAGACAAATTTGGACTGACATCTAAAAAGGCTGAAAAGAAATACTTAAAAATAAATACATTTTGATCTGGGGAATCTTTTGGGGTTTTTTTATTTATTTAAAAAAAAAAACCACTGAGATTTTTAGTTCAGCAATGTTGGCACATATGCTGAGAAGCACAGAGAATAGATGACAAAAATTCACATGCAGTAGTGATGCCTTAGACAATGTTTATTTATCACTGAATAAATGTCCTTATTTTACTGAAGGACTTGAAAATGCAAACGAAGTCTTTAATGGATATAAACCAATGAAAATGAGGATGCAGCTCATAGAAGCTGAGCCACATCATACTAAATAAAGCAATTGGTCCTTCTCTCAGTAGACACTTCAGTTATCTGTCCTGCTGCCCTGCTCTGCATCTGTCCTGGTTTCAGCTGGGATAGAGTTAATTTCCTTCCTAGTAGCTGTTACAGTGCTGTGTTTTGGATTTAGGATGAGAATAACATTGATAACACACCGATGTTTTAGTTGTTGCTAAGCAGTGCTTACACTAGTCAAGGACTTCTCAGCTTCCCATGCCCTGCCAGCGAGAAGCTGGGAGGGAGCACAGCCAGGACAGCTGACCCAAACTGGCCAAAGGGACATTCCATACCATGTGACGTCATGCTCAGTACATAAACTGGG
>NW_008795133.1:299156-335751 GCF_000699145.1 Aptenodytes forsteri | reverse complement strand
AGCTGCCTGCCGGGTTAAACCACAACAGCGTCTCACCATGAATAAGCCTTTTCCACTTTGCTTTATCATGTCCCTTATCGTCAGAGGGAGGCACATGGCTTTTTGCGTGTTCTCCACCACAGCAGACAGGTAGAATTGTTGCCCCTGTACTCCAGAGTGTGAGTAAATGTTCCTTCCAAGTTCCTAAAAAAAGATCCCTCCTTTCTGTCCATATCCTACTTCACAACAGGCATAAACTACAAGCCGCAAAAGAAGTCCTGACCAGCAGGTTCATGCCCTGCACTTGGGAGTGGTGGGAGACATTCCAGCTTCATAAGAAAGCAAAAGCCCCAGGTACTCATCGTCCTTTCCCCCCCTCAAAAATACATGCTGTGCTTTTATCAAAACCTGAAGCTAGTATTTCTTTCTGGCAGGAGACACAGTGCAGGTTTCTTTGTTTCGTTGGGTTTTTTAACCTGAGGAACCCAACAGACATTATTTCAGGTGAGGAGTGATAAAAAGTTCTATGCACTGAAATACAAAATTAAATTTCTTTTTGAGAAAATATAGATTGAAGGAACATAATTAAAGCAATATCCAACTTTCCATAAGTTACAAAATTCATCTTTGAGCAAAAGGGCAAATCTTCACTCCAAAATGTCCACTAGTTTCACCAAAAGGACATCCGTTAAAATTGGCTGTCAGGACTTCCATTTTTTTACTGAATTCAAGTGCAAGCATGGCGATTTAAGTGTACTGTTAGCTAGCTAAAACACATACATTTTTACTTAATAGTGATAGATACAATTTTCACGTTAATTTTATTAATGCATACAGATCTTTCACATGGCAATGTATGAAGAAAAAAATTAATAAGGATTCAGTGGATGATGCTGTTCTCAGGACTTACTAAATTTTGTTTTGATTGACTGCATTTCAACTTTTGACATCACTTTTTAAAGTAGTTTGAGGTGGTTTGGAAACGAAGTAAATATCAAAACAGATGCAAAATTGTTTATAATATTAAATACAAATTTTTATTTTCCATAAACTAACAAGAAAACACTACTGCTACTCAAATATTTTGTCTAATAAGAGCCTATATATGAAAAATATCAGACCTTCTGCGAAACCATCTTCTGTTGGTCTCAGAAGAGCACTAAAAGTGGTTGCAATGATAATACTGGAAATACACATAGGTCCAGGCAAAGTGTTCTTCACAAAACTCCTCGGGGCTGCTGGCTGCTAATGTTGATGGATGGACAATGCCCCACCAGCACACTAGTGACAGGCAGCAGCTGCCCCAGCTTTGACTGACGTGCCAGATGTAGCATGACAAACCCGACCAGCCTCATGACTCAACCTTCTAAATAATGTATGCTTTACTGTACACCCCTATAAACAAGTTTGCTGACACTCACGTACTTGGCTTTATTTCACTTCAAATGGAAATTCAGCTCGAGTACCTCCAAGTAACATTTTTTCACCATTAGGATTTCGCAGAAGTGCGTTCACTTTGTAAATCGACAACAGGGTGGGTTTCGCTGCTAATAAGTGCAACCACATGGAACAGCCACCAATGTATAAAAAAACCCGTTACGTACAAAACTGTCAAACGTGTGGATAATGCAATCAGAATGCATGGCGCTACGTGCAGGCTGCTGGAAAGAAAACCAGCCCGAAACAGGACACAACCCAGGTGCCTGAGCCCTCAATTACTATTCATGAAAGTTATTTCACCCCCCGCTCCTTCCTCTGCCTCCCCCGCCCTCTGGAAATCCCAATGAAAGTATTTATCTGATATTAAAAAGGATTCCTCATCTAGGCAAGGGTGGTAGGTTTGGGCCCTATGTTAACAATTACATCTGTTTAAATAACTTATTAACATGGTTACTGCTCAGAATAAAATTTTGGCTCCACCTGAAGACGATGCTTAAACATGTGCCCAAGTCCAAGTACATGAGAAGTCCCACCGACCTCAGCAGAATTATTAATGTTCTAAAAATCAGGCATTTGGTTAAGAATATTTCAGAATTATGTAGTATATTATAGGCAGAACAGAGCACTGTAACAAGGCCAAGTGTGCACATGCACACAAAAGAAATAATCTTTAACAGATACAATGTATTTCTATTTTGGAAATTCTCACCGTTTTAGGTTAAGTTTTGGTAAAACCTACATATTAAAATATTTCCAAATAAAAGCAATTTCTTAGTGATTACGGATATAGTTTTTAAAAATACTGTTGAATCTAGTTATAAATTTAATGTATCATTTTCACTCAAATGAACATAGCCTGAAAGCACTTAGAATAAAAAAATCAATATAAAGCACAAATCTCTGACTGAACAGTGGTGCATTATATTGATGATTTTTATTTTTAAATGTCATTGCTTAGAACAAAGTTAAATGTTTTTATTAAAAAAGCAACCCGACAACTTCCTTTGAGAGTTATTTCAAGGTCAGAAAAAAGGATATAGTTGGTAATAAGACTGGGATATGGCTATGGGGGGAAAAAAGAGGTTTCCCTTAATTTACATATTTTGATCTTTGTAACGTTAAACTATCTCACTACAATCTTTGAAATATCTCACTTATCCAATTTGTAAATGACAGTTCCAGCTGCACAACATAAGAACATGAATGATCTGTGCAAAAATGAAAGCCCTCCAAGTATTTTCCTGGCTACATATGTGAACTAAATAACATGTTGCAGTAGTTCAAGTGCTGTGTTTATCTACTAGAAAGATAAAACCTCAAGAAAAGTTAACAGAAATGGAACTGGGAAAGACGAGATTTTTTTTCTAAGTGAGGTCATTCTTGTAAGATATATCCTTATTTCCTCAAATGTTGAGTGTCTGAGTGAATGGCGAACTTTCTGTTCAAGGCACATCAACCCAGATAAAAGCTGCCAGAGTCTTAGGAGGGTCAGAACAGAGCGAAGTTTAGCTGGTTTAGAGTTTTACGGTTTTGAGATTTAGAGGATACTTGGAAATCTCTGCAACCACCTTAGTTTTAAAAGCAATCTTTGCAGTCTTACAGGACCTGCAAAGAATGGTCATGGCTAAATCACTGATGTTTTTATTTAATACATGATTTCATCCATCTTACCCAGATAAAGAAAAGTAGCATAAATGTAACAAATAAGCACATCATGTTCACTTAACATACACATCTGCACAAAATTATAGGACAGCCCTTGCAATACTTGAAAGATAATGCAAATTTCAGTGGAATGCAAAAAACAGTCAGAAAAGAGTAAAAGTATTACCAAGGGAAGCCTTCAGTAAATTTTTTACGAAGTTACTTTAACCCCCCCAAAAAGCTTCTTATAATGTGCGGGAGTTCTAAAGCTTTGCAAGGGTTTTAGTCACAGTAATTTCTGTTTTATGTAATCATTTCCAGCAACATGACTTAAGAGCTGGGAGTACTGGATTCATTACATTAAAGCAACATGATACGCCATTACATCTTGTCACAGTGCACACATGAATTAATGGTAATGCAACATAATCACTCTGAAAACAAAACAACTTTGCATTAGCATGCGCTTTGTTAGGTAAAATGTACATTCATGACAGTAGCAAACTTAAATTATGCAGACATTTATGTTTTAGTAGTGTTTTGAAATGCAAAAGCATTATTTGTATAATGCAGATGTTGACTGTTCTTGTTCTCACTAGTGATATGGATCCTCAGTTTTCAACTACTGATGCAGATTATATATCAAACAATATTTGTCCATTACTCTCTGTAATTAGTTGCTGGACACAAAAAGTCAAAGTTTCAAATATATTTAAAACTACTTATGTGGTTTAGCCAGATAAGGATATTTAAACCAGTATGTTTTTCCTCAAATGCATAAATTATTACTATTCTAGATTATCTGACTGCATGCAGAAGATCAGAAAGCACTCAGATAGTTTATGACATTTTGAACATATAAATCTAAGAAACAATGAGTTTCTAAATGAGAAAAGAAATTCAGACACGGTTACATGGCAGCATAGCCACTTTGCTACCATACCATTAGGCATGCTGTTGTTAGCTGTTTTCATGACTACCGATACATCACGTAACTGAAGCGTAACCCGAGATACAAAATAGTGAAACATGATTAGTTATCCACAAAGAATTAGTACTACAGTTAAAAGGAGATCAATCCATTAAAAAGTTCTTTTTTTTTCTTCATAACTTTTTTTTTTTAAATGCAACCACTAGGAAGTTATGTAAGTTTCAAAAATTTCAGCAAATGAAAAAATACCACATGATTTATGGGTCTAGTATTTATAGTGTAACTGGAGGATAATTCTTTGTTATTTCCAAGTTCTTCTGATCATTCTTGTTAACTGTATATTTTGCATCACATAAAAGTTTTAAAATGTCTTTATCAGATGGCAATTAGGAGTGAAAGCCTTTTCTGCTGTTCTATTTACCGACAAGATTACTTTCAAAAATACGTACTCTAAAAATCCAGCTACCGAGTTAATAGTCAGACCTGTGAATGAACTGGCCTTCTAAAGTGATGAATATGAACTATTATTTATTAGGCTTAATAGCCCTAATTCTGCAAGTCGTCTCCTTAATTAGGGTTAGCCATTTCCTATCGGAAATAGTCATAAAGATTCATTAATTTACCGAGCTTAACTTTATTTAGGCTTTTAAAAAAAGAAACTTAAGAGTTTACTAAAAAAAATATTATTTTGCACATTAAACAGCTTGAATGCACACACACATGCGGGTGTACATGCAAGTACAGTCTTACTGAAGTGGACAAAAGATGATTCTGATGACTTTGTAGTGAATTTAAGGACAGGCATCCTACCACAGTAAAAACTCCTATCCTCTGTAAAATATTCACATGTAGACTGCATTATTAAATAGACCACAACAATTTGTTTTCATTGCTCAGACACCATACCAAGTAACTATTCCCTCCCTGATTTCTATTCCCCTTAAGCATTGACTCAGTTGCTCAGTGACTGGACAGACGCAAGCCAGCCCGGCAGAGCGCTGGAAATGCCGTCAAAGGACAAGTGTGCAGTTGCATAACAGGCAGGAGAGGAAGACCTCTTTTTTTTGGTGGTCTCTCCCTAATCAACCTTTTTCCTTCTGCATTTTCTTATGTGTCAGTACTTGCCTTCAAAGCTAGCAAGTGCAGCTTTTCAGCATAGCAACTGAGATACTGCGGATCAGCTGCTACATCCACCCGTGTAAAGAGTAGCAGAAACACCAGAGAGATTTGAAAAATGATCAGTCCCTCTACAATGGAATATAAAAAGTTATCAACATACATGCTTTCCTGAAATGAGCATCAAATCCAAATGTTTTACTTCGGCAAAGAATAAGCACATGAACAAGCGCTTTGCTGAATCCTCTGGGGATTCTGAAGTCCTTTGGGGGATATCAAGCAGCATTATCAATACACAACGAAGGGCGAGACATGAATCTTCACTGCAAGTTACTCGGCTCAGTACGTCAAAAACTTCTCTTAAGGCATAATCAGCTGCAGTGAGCAGTACTATCCTCTACCAGGCAATGTCCTAAACCGGGGTAATTAGCCAAGGAAGATCCTCGCCTGCGTTACGCTAAATCACAACTTTAGATCTTTCATAAATATTGGTAAAATATTTCTAAGTCAGACTGAAACACAACCTGTCTGCCAGATGCTGCAATCTGTGACCAGCAAATACACATTCTGAGTGCAAACCTTTAGCAAAGAGCATTTTTATGAGATTTAAATAAAAATCAGTAAATGTTAAGATTCAGTCATATGAAACCAACTGCACCCAGCAGACTGACACAACAAAGAAAAAACATTGCGTTT
The DNA here is from genome assembly GCF_000699145.1 of Aptenodytes forsteri. Taxonomy (NCBI): domain Eukaryota; kingdom Metazoa; phylum Chordata; class Aves; order Sphenisciformes; family Spheniscidae; genus Aptenodytes; species Aptenodytes forsteri. The sequence continues at coordinate 329,945 of NW_008795133.1, read as the reverse complement.
TCTTTCCAGCATTTTGGTTTATAAGCATAACCCGGTTGTAACTTCTTGGGATTTCCCAAACGTTTCCTCAGTTTTCCTATCAGTTCTTTTACAATATGTACCAAGAAATTGGATATGCTCTACATGTTGTATTAATTGTATGTAGAAGATTCTGCCACTATAAACTGGTTTTCACACATAGACTTTTCAGAAACTTAAAACACAGCTCTGCTTTGCAGGAAAATACGCTGCCTACAAAAGTTTTTTTTAATTTATTTTTTAGGAAATTCTGATTCATAATATTTAGAGGTGTTCATAAGCTTGATTGCTGCACATGACAAAGCTAAGCTTTGACAGTGTGGAAACCATGAACAAAAATGTTTTGGTCATCTGCAGAATGTGTTAAATCACCAGTACGATGTTTTCCAATTATTTTACAGAAATTGTACAGATTTTAAGTTAAGATGTTCAAATGCCATAAATCAATCATACCAGCACCATTTGTGCCACTGTAGTAAAGATTGCATCAGTATTTCCATTATAAAAACCCTATTTTTCAGGGGTTTCTAATTCAGTCATAAAAATTGGCTCTGGCCTAAAGCTTGGCAACCAAAGTCACCACTTGGGAGCAATTCTTTTATTCTTTTTTTTTTTTTAATGGATTGGCCTTTCAAGCTACAAAATAGTTCAGAAAAAGAAAATTACTGGTTTTAAATTTTGGTGAACTTCTATCCCTCAAAAACATTTTTCTAAAAACTGGTAATTTTGTATGTCATAAATCTGTAATGTGGACTGCTGCTTTTGGGTAATTTGGCTAGAAGCAGTGGATAAAAATCACCAGCTTATTTTGTTTAAAAATAAATGTAATTTCCCATGAAAACTTCTAATCCAATAAAATTTTCACAAACGACTTTCCTATGGCAAGATGTGGCAGACATTGCATGAGGAAGCCTTTATGACTCATTTATGCAGAAGCTATTCTATTGATTTTAATTTCTGTGGTAAGAGGTATGTAATACTGTATTTTGATGCCTTGAATCAAATCTATCCATCTTCAAAACAACAATTCTGCCCTTTGGTAGCACAGATCCACCTGTGAGCCTGACATGGTCCCTGACAAAGTCCTGTGTAAGCACAGAAAAAGAAGACAGAAATACTTTGGAAGCAGCAAAGCAACAGAAGTCCTTTAAAATGTATTTTGTTTAAAAATATATATATTAAATACTGATTCTAACCCACTTCTAACAGCCTCAATTTTTTTCATGCACATTAATTTAAATTGTAAGAATTATCAATTAGGTTTTAAACCTAGTTTAGTTCTAACATGTTAAAAAGTCCTTCGGATGTTGGTTGATTTCAGTAAGACACCTCCAATGAACAACACGAATATGATTTGATCTTCAGGCTCTCAGAGAAGCTTTCTCATGAACATCGGCTCAGCAAAAGGGAATTACAAGCCCAGTTCCATCCACTGCCTATCAAAGTCAGCAAAACTCGTCAACAGCCCCGATAAGTTTTGGACTGAATCCTCCATGCAGTCTGAATTCCTAGTAGAATTTTTTTTTTAATTAACATTTAGGCAGCAAATTGGTTTGGAAAGCCATTTCCATAAGTTCTGAGAAGCTTAACAGCTCATACACTTTTTTTGAAAGTCATTTTAAATATATAATCATTGCTAAATTGTAGCATTAGTTGCTTGAGGGGAGGATGTCTGGTTTATATTTAGCCCTTATGTCATCAGTGTCAATTTTTAATACTACACTTCTTGGCTTTTGTCAGTTTGCTGCAGAGCTGTATTTTCTTTTCTTCAAACAGCTATTTGCAATGAAAAAGCATTAGAGAGATTTGCCCCCTTCCCCACACCATTTTGTGATATCAAGCTAGTGCATGTTAGTACAATCTATACCATAAAAGTTATCACCTTCACATTTAACGAGCTTTCAAGTAAACTATCTTTTGATTGCAAGAAAAAATACTGTTGAACATAGAGTACATTCATAGAAAGCACAGAAAGCACTCTGAGACTCTTTTTTTCCACATCAAACTATATGTACAGATACTCATAAATGCAAGAAGTAAGACAACAGAGAAAAAGCCCAAAGAAATCAGAAAAGACTGATGCAGTTCGTTACAGAGACAGATGCTACGCTTATTAGTTTTGGTGTTCCATTAGCAGATATTGTTATTGTGTTTTTATATTTGTTTTGCTATCAGCTGATATTCTTTTGCATAAAAAACCTGTACAGTACAATACTTAAAGCGCGCACTTGGATCTAAATATTTCACCTAAAAATTCAGTCTAGGAAGGCAAAGTGTTTGGTGAGAAACAGAGAACAGATAACAGCACAGCTGGAAACTTACTTTAAAGTAATTGCATTAGCATTGCATAGAGAAATGACATGATAGGTAGCACTGGTCTGTAGCCACGTCATACTTCTGCAATGGCTTTGCAGCTCTCGAAGTCTGACGAGTTTGACCCTGAGCACATTTTAAGAATCAGCAAGGTACCTTCTACGCAGTGTTGGCTGTGCAATAGGTGGCAGCCTCCTCTCTGAATCATGCATAAGCCTGTGACTCAAACCACTATCTTTTGGTGGAGATGTAAAACTTGTGCCTAGCCAAATTCCAAATCACAATTACATGACTCGTGATACATACTAAAATTGTCTCCAGAATTTCCACTGCATGTGAATATCTGAGCTACCCTATGCAGTAATAATCCCACTCACCACTTCAGATATAAAAGTAATCTGTGCTGCTCTGGAAACAAAGTCACAAGTCTTTATTTTCTGACCAACCTTTGTGATGGTATTGTATGTAGATAAATTCCTGTAGTACTCCACCATTAACTGGCTACACTTCTCTGCTCCCTGAAGCAATCTTTCCACATCAGCCTTTAAGTGAAGCTGGTAACACTGTAAACACTTTTACTGATTATTTTATTAGTCTACTAGGGCTGGAAAGCTAAATGGACTATTAACCAAATCCTGACTACTTGATATTTAAATTGAATGAAATACAATATTGAAAATCAACATCAATTTTGAATAACCAATTTTTATTTTTTTTTACATTGACTCACTCTGACTAATCTCCAGTAGGGGTGACCAAACTTCCTCACCCTGTGAGCCACCTACCAAATGTAAGATCATTAAGATCAGGACCTTGCCTGATCTTTTTCCGCAGCTATGCACAGGGCAGAGAACTAGTAACAAATGCTGATGCATAAGAAAAAAAAAAAGGGAAATGGTCGTGGAAAAGGAGAAACCAAAGTTACCTACATACTGCACAAAGAGCATGGAGTCTAGTAGGCCACGGTGGCTGCTCTAGTAATTGCACGGTGGCCCTAGAATCAGGCACAAAGAAGAATAAACTGTGGCAGGGAGAGGATGGAAACAAAAGTGCACTGCATGCCTAGCAGAAGGAAAGCACGCAGACCTATGCATAGGAAGTTGTATGTATATGCAATTATCTCCACCGGAGAGAGAACAGAGCACACGCTGTAGGGAAGGTGTCCTAAAATGCAAGGTCCTGTAAGACTTTTTTAGATAAGAAACTCAAGCTTCAGGAATTCAGAAATTCAGCATATCTCTCTGAGGCTTAAAGATGGTTTTGTTTATAAAACAGGAAGCACGACTCTGTTTCTCCAGGAATAATATTCTCAACAGAGATCATAAGAATCCTAAAGCATCTAGCTACTGCTGAAATTAGCTCCAGCACATTTGAAGAAAAGAACCTGTTCGCCGCAAATCACTTAAAAAAATAAATATGTGCTGGTTTATGGTAGGAGATAATGTTTTCTCAAGAGGACAAGCAGAGTCCAATTTCAACCAGGGCTGATGATAGAAAAGATCACAGCTTATACTAGCATTTACCAGCTGCAGTATCCCCTAACCAGAGGCACACATGGATTCCTAATTACTTTTTTCTGACCTACACAAAAACCATTCTCTTCTTTTATAGCCAAAGGTCACTTCGTAAAACCACCATGGTGTTCATGTATTTGGGAATTTAATACATACATCTTAATTAGATCTCGCAATATCAGAATTTAATTTTAAAGGCTCATAATAAAGACACATGCTCACATACGCCTGTGCACTTGTGTGCACACTCAAACACACAAATAAACAAATTCTGGTGGTCAAAATTCACTAAGTGGAAAGTTTGTTTGGCACAAGCTGAACATAAGCAACAATGTAAAAGCAGTTCTTAATGATGCAGAGGTATTAAACTACTGCTGACTGAAAATTTACATGGCATTTCAATTAGATTATTTCTAGGAACAAATAAAATTATGTTTTAGTTATGGACTTTACATAATATATGGGGTAAGGCAGAAGAAAAAACCCCCAGTTTTTAGACATTTTTAGAACAAATGATTTGTCTCCACACTTTGTGAACCAGAAGTCCAACCTGAAAGTGATGTATGGCATGAAGAGAGCTGGCAAACAGAAGGAAATCAAGAAGAGTGGCCTCAGTGAGGCGTGAAGTGGTGATATGAAGAAGACAGGGTCATGGGAGGAAAGTCTCGTGAAGTTTTGAAAATTCACTGATTTCCTCACTGAAAAACAACGTGAAAACCAAAAAACCAAAGAATAAAACTAAAAACTTGCATGCGCATAAGAGGCAAAACACACCAATTGAAACCCTTCACTTGTAAAGAACTTCTGAAGCATAACTTTTTCTTGAAGAAAGGGGAGAAAGGATCAGATTAATATAAGTACTCCTGTCTCAAAAGGCTGAGCAGGCTGTTGTCACAGAAAGATCAGTACTTTCATTTTAAAAATTGACAGCGTCAGTGGTTCAACAGCTTTCCCACTGCTTACCTCATTGCAATGCTGTAAGACTCTGGATGAATACAAGTCTGGTCCAAAGGATTGGGCTGTCGCGAGGCACATGGTGTTGGTTTGCTCTTCTTTTTACCCTGTGTACCTGCCTTAGTCAAAAGTGCATGACTTCCAAGTTCAGCTTTCTTACTACTGTCAGAAATAAAAAATGGACATGTCATTCTTAATGAACAAGATCCTAGCCCAGTGTCCACATGTGAAAAATGCAGTCTTTTATATAATGCTCATTCTTTAAAAATAAAAAAAAGTACAAAATCCCTAAAAGGTCATTGTGGGTGAATCTTAACACAATTATAACATATATAACATCAATATATGCATAAATTAATTTAAAATAGAAACAAACATTGGGAAGGGATTCTGTGCTTCTTCAAAATTTCTTCATGACAAGATTATAAAGGAAACACTACACAACCTATTGTATCATTTGCAACCTGGATAGCATCTTCTGTCTGTAAAATGGGGACAACTGCATTTACCTACTTGATAAAGATCTTGTGAGGACACTTTCATATTTAACTGTTGATTAATAGTCTGCATCATTTTAAATTTGAAAAATTTATAAACAAAATTTCCTATTCATATTATCTTTAGGTAAGCAAATTGCATCTCAGGCATATGTACAGAACAAGGAAGTATGTGAATGCTTAAACATCAGAACTCATTAAACCACATTTATTGACTTCCTATACTTAAATTTCTGAAGAATTCTGCTCAAACATGGGCCAGGTCAAAATATGAAAAATTTCAAATCAAAAGAACTCAGACCAAGATTTGCTTAGAACAGAAAAAAGCTTAAGGTCAAATCTATCACTATTTCAGAATTTATAACTGTTTTTCCAAAAGTATCTTAATACAGCTTTCCTTAAAACTTAGTGAATACATTACTGACTCCTAATCAGTTAGCTTCAGTTAGCATTTGGATTGGGCTTTTTTTTTTTTCTTTAATTGGCTGGATAATGAAAAGGCTCCAAAGTCTCAGAGATCCATGGACAGATTGCCCACATTGGTAGGAGGACTTCACAGAAGGCAGGAGAGAAAGAGATCTATCTTCGCATGTGCAGCATATTTACAACTGGCACACTTCTTCCCTTAAAGTTTCCCTTAAGTAAAAAAATGCTCAGGATACAGTAAAGGCATCAAATGACTCGTACTGGCAAAGCCTACTTTCTTGCCTCTTTTTTTTGTTTTTGTTTCCTAAATCACGAGTGGTTCCTGCTTTTGCAGGACAAAAGAACACACTGAAGGACCCAGAACTAGCACTCGCACTTTGGGCTCTACCTATGCATCGACCGTCAGCAGAAATGCAGACATAACTTTCTCTTTCCATATAATTTTTAAAATAACCATTATTTGTTAACTTCCAAGTACAAAGCACAAAAACCAATTCAGACAGCACTCTATAGCCATCAACATGATTAGAGAGGACAAAAATGAAACCTTCTCAAAGTCCATTTCAAAAACGTTTGGTTTTGCCACTGGGCCCACAAGAAATGTTGTAGAGACGATAGTGTTAGAGCTTTATTTTGGCCTCAAACTCCAAAGTTATAGCAGATTTCTCAGGTTATACAGTGTTCTCAAGTTTTATGGAATCTGACTAACATCAGAAGCATGTTCCAGCAAGGGGAAAAAAAAAATACAATGTTCTTAAACATTTCACCAGTGAACTTTTGGAAAAAAAAGGCATCAGCCTTTTCTTCCTCGGTTGTATTGCAGCATTCACTAGAACAGATCTGTACAACGTAAGACCTATCGATCATCTACAGCCTTGAAAGCAATTTCTTTGGTCTTCTGGTGCTTACAGTGCACACCATTTGGCCTGCAGCATGTGCCTCCCTGCCAGATGGGCAACCAATCTGTATACCTTCCACCCAGGCAGTAAGCCAGTCCTAATGTGCCTACCTCCTGCCTGGAAGTTACACATGTGCTGTTTGGCCAGCAGCAACTGGGAATACAGTATGGCTTCTGAGCATTAGTTTGGCTAAAAAATAGCATATGCTTCCCAGGAAAGTATTTTTTGAGAAGAGTCAGTGGCAAAAGGGTGGGGATGGTGCTACCACTGTGCCCTTTCTTAGTTCTTTATGTTGGAAGGAGAAATGGGAAAGACAGGAGAAGAGACATTGCCCTAGAAAGGGCACTTTCAGTTGTGGAGAGGAAGGATTTCAGGTCAAGAGGAGCACAATGAATGGTTGCAAGAGGGAAAGGCTTGGTACAGAAACAGGGAATGAGATGGCAGGGAAAAGGATGACCCACTGTTGACAAACTAGACTTGGGAAAGGGCCTCACATATTCGAGACAGAAGGCAGTCACATCACGCTTGCTAGGCACAGGACTGTAACACAGACAAAGTTTGATCCAGGCAGCTATTCAAATCTCTCTCTCCAGGTAATGGAATTGAAACTCTCTGAAAATCCACTCTAGTTTACTACCATTACTTTCTGCAGAGTAAACTTTACCACATTAAAATGAATTTACAAATTTCTAAATTATGCCTGAAACACAAGACTAAGGTTTTAATATCTCAGCTCATGACACTACTGCATGCCAAATTTCTTCTACCAATTCAGTGGCAGAATTTATAATTAAACTTACATACTTATCGAAACCCTGACTTAGAGTACTAGGCTAATAAGCCATGATTATTCAGAGAAAGAACCATCTTCAACCATTGACTTCAAGAAGTTTATTTGTTAAGATGATGTCTTTCAGAGTGCAAAGGCCTAGGATTCCTCAATTCTCAAGCCTGAATACAAAACAGAAAAGGGGAAAAAAATCTTCTCATACTATTTTGGATAATTAAGTCAAGATAGCTAACATCTCTACTACCTGCAGAAGGTCTTTATATATTCTTGATTGAATCTGATGAAGCCAGCGCACTGTTGGAAGGATTTGGGACCCAGACCTTTAACTTCCTTGAGCTGTTCTCGGTTTATAAATGGTCCATTCTTCTCTCGCCATTCAATTATATTTTTAGCCCTGTTAGCATTCAGTCCTGCAATGTGTCTAAGAGAAAAGTTTACAGAATACATTTATTACCATTGAAGTCATTAATACAAGTGCTATCAATCACAAGGATACACATTACCATAGAAAATCTGGTTTACAAAACTTAAACAGCTAAGAAATTTGCAAATAGACTCCCAGACCAAAGACATCGTCTGAAAAAGGATCCCTTCTCTTAGTTCTATGGAAGGAATCCACTCAAGTCAACAAAACTTGGTACAGCAATATGGTTCTGCACATACCTAACTAGTAAGCCAGGGACGTGTAATTTATGATCTGTTGGCTATTTCTGTAATGCCAATTCAATTTGTCATGTCTTATGGCCTGCCCCCAGCTGCCCTCTTCAGGAAACAACGTGGGAGGAGGGTTCAGGACAGATAAATTGTTCCTGTGAGAACAGCCCCCTCTCAGTTACTCTCTTCCAATGGTACCGCAACACCTTGTCCCAACATGAAGGGCTGACGTCTGCTATCCAGGAGAGTGGCTGGGAGCAGCTTGCCTTCCTCACACAATTTAACAGATCCACACAGCTTGTTCCTTTTCTCTCAGCTGTTCTTGAGATAAAAGAGCAGCTGGGAACAGGCTGCATGAGTCGTTCTGAGGGCAACTCGGATCTGGCAAAAACTTACTTGTGAAGTGCAACTGCAGCTAGCCAAGTTCCTTCAGGAAGCAGTGGGTTTGCTGCACATTTTCTGTATGTACATGTGAGTACAACTTTCTGTGTATGGAGTATGTTAATCGCAGAAAGAGGTAAGAGAGCTATGGTGGGCAGTTACTCCTAGCACTAGAGAAGGAAAATGTCACCCATCTGGCTCTATGTATCAGATGCCATTGCTTTAAGTCAATGGCAGCAGAGACCCGTTTGTGGAATGGCACGGGCTGATTCTAGAAAAACACCACCAAACCTGGCAAGAAGAGTCAAAAATCAGGGGGGAGAAAAAAAAAGTCTTTCCATTATTCTCATCCTCAAGAAAAACTTAAAAAAAATAATCCAAAGTTGGTGAAACCTCAGAATTAAATTGGAGAGGCACACCTTTAACCATAGACAAAATAATAATCATTAGGAATGGAATTTTCTCAAGAAATTTCTTAGAAACATTATGAAATCCAGCTTATTTACACTGACAATGGAACATGACACAGAGTTCACAGAATTTTCCACTGATGATCTCAAGTCTTTCAAGTACAATACTCAGCAGTAATGCAAGTACTGTAGCATTGTCACCCCTTCCACACATAATATGTGTCAACAAGTGTATTTGATGCATCAGAAGCATAAGCAGCAAACCCTGTTCGCTTTCTAGCTAGGGTGACAATTTCATACACTGTACATCTGAGGAAAAATTAGACTCCATCTACACAGAGCAGCAGAATTGAACTGCTGAGGATCAAGTTAGATCTAGAACTTGACGCAGCATGTGCATACGAGCATCATAAGACAGGTTAATTAGACCAAAGTATTTAGCCAATGTGGTTACCACCTGTAACCATGACTGGACAGTGTCACTCCACATTCACAGTTTTGTGGAGGCACAGCAGCACCTCAGCCTGATGCCCTCTGCTGAACTGCACAACATAGCTGTACCCTGCAGAAGGCTGACAGTGCTCACCCACTGCACTTGCTCAGGTAGGGTTTTATTCACAAATGAAAGCTGGTCAGCTTTATTTACCAATAGGTACTGCTTTCTTTCTTACTAATAGCTGATCTAAGTCTGAAAGAAGTTAAGACAGAAGGTAAATCAGGAGTCAGGCTAAGAATTAGATACACACAGAAAAAGAATATGGAGGACAAAGTGGAAAAACAAAAAGAATAGACAGAAAGCCTCTCCAAAGTATGGAAAGACGTTTTCAAGAATGAAAATAAGGAGTTAAAAAAAATTAAAGAGAGCCAGCAAGAACACATTTTTCCTAACTTTGATACCTAATATAATTGTCACTACCTAGATTATGGATGTTCTTTTTCTACCCCTCCTACTACAGAGGATGACAGCAACACTTTGCTCTTCTGAGAGGCTGCTCAGCTAAACGATTCTCAGTGCTATACACTCAAAAGAGAATGAGCTTTTAATTTCTAACCAAGAGAAATAAAATCCAGAACATTTTCCAAGTAAATATGGCATAATCACTTTAAAAAAAAATCAGTAAAAAGGGATACATTTTTCAGCAGTTTCCCCTTAAATCTTTCCTCTTCTCCTTTCCTCACCCAACTTTTACAACCTGTTCCACTTAGCAGTACCTATAAAAATACCTAAGAGACAGAAAGTATATTTGAAAATCCCTTTCTCAATGTAAAAATACAAATTAATTATATCAAGTTTTTCTAAAATTGCAGTGTTGGTTCAAAATTTTAAAATATCTGTTTATCTCTGAAAAATAGTTTTACCCTGGATACATACATACATGTACCCTTAAAAACTGACTCTTAATGATCCAGTGAAATACTGTCTTAATGTGTCATTTTCATGTAATTGGCAGTTTAACACAAGAGCCATTTGCTCCAGCTGAGCTTGAGTCAGATGGCAGACTAAACAGAGACTCTGTGATCCAGAGCCATGTAATTACTGGAATAGGAAAATGTTTGACTCACCTTAATAGTATTTCTGAGCAGATGTTAATATCAACTCCTACAAAGCTGACACACTCTTCAACCACACTGTCCAGAGTTGCTTTGAGCAAAGTCTGTGATACATCATGCTGAGAAACAAAAATGGAGATACTGGATTACTGAAATATTGAAGAGTACAAAAATAAACTGCAAACAATGCTAACATTAATAAAATAGTTGAAGCTTATCAGTATCTTATGTGAAGGCACTAGTGAAAAACAAATTGTAGAACATATTTTTAAAGGGTCTCCAGTACCTCTTTGCAACATCTTTGTCATGATACAAATGACTCAAATAAGACAGTCTTCACATTACTGCATTTTTTTAATAACTATTTCCCTGCATCATGTAAAAACAAAACTATATTAAACACATAATGATTACTCAAAAGGAGTAATGCTTCTGTTCATCCACTATGTCTTTTTTTTAATCTGTTTATTTACCTATAAAAAAATAAGACAATATTTTAAAAATAAGAAGAAAAGATCACAAATGCTGCACTTCTGCACCTGCACACATAAATGTTTGCAAAATTGTCCTATTTATGAGCATCACACTACAGTAGTTACTATTTACTAAGAGAACAAGCCAGTTATTGTATGAGGGTGGGCAATACATAAGGTACCTATCAGCCCTGTAGCAACAAAATGTTTCAGATTTTGAACAGATATTTCTGGGAAGATTGGCAGGTCCTTGACTGTAGCACCACTAATGGAAACTCTTCCAGGTTTTCCAGTATTGTTCATAGTGTTTCCCCTTCCCCCGCCCCCCCCAAAGAAAGTCAGTCACACTTGTCAAAGATAAAAGTTCTGAAGCTCGAAGATTTCTTTTCCTCCACAATGTAGGCAATACTTCAATCTATAACTTTTAGTTTCCCACAGAAGCCCATCAGTGCTTAGAAGTCTGACCTGGAGGGAGAAGCCTCTAAATGCAGGAGCTAATTCAATCACTATGTTGGCTTAGCTTCAGGGCTCTTATACGCCAGTCATGTAAATCTGGGTTGATCTGTTGTGGTTTCGTGATGCATTCATTTAGGACATCAAGCTGGATTCGAGCCAATACACCAAACACTTCATCTACTACTTTGTTTTACCTTCTAAGCCATTCAGACCTTTTAAATATTTCACAGTTAAATTTAACATGCCAACAGCATCAATCCCAATCTACAAAAATTGGTAGTTCATCAAGTAGTGGTTAATAACTGAAACAATCATAAAACTTATGGCAATGTATTTCATAGCCCCCTCATTTCAGGTAATGGTAATGTGATGTATTTTCATGATGCGATACATAATGAAGCTACTTACAAAAAGGAAGCGCAAATTTTGCCAATATTACTCCTCCTATATAAAGTTCGTATGCAAAAAGCCATGTATATGCATAAGTACTTGCATTTGCACACAGTCTTGGCCTTACAACCACAAAGCTTACTTGTACACTTTGCAGATCAAATGTCAGTTTCTACTTACTAATGTGTTGCCACTACAACACAATGGCTTCTTTCCTGAATAAAAAGAGATAAACAAAAAAACCCCACACCCTAAAAAGAAGTCTTATGTTTCTGTTTTTCTGACTTACTGAAGATGCAGCTTCTCTTAGTGAGGATGTTCTATATATTCCCTCCTCCTGCCATCAGCTGGGTATGTACTAGAGATAGAGGCTTCTAGCTCTCACACATGCTCATGCAAGGCTGCATTTATATAACACAGTACAAGAACCAGAATAAAACTGCTCAGAAACAACACCCACATTTTCTCTTCTTTGCCAAGTACAGCTGCCAAATACTGGGCTAGATTTTCCATGATGAACCACAAATTAAAAATTTAATAAAATAAAGATACTACTTTAACAATTGTTTTCATTATGATGGAGGAAGGAAAAAGGAGAAAAAAATGCAGAGTTCTCAAAATTTCCGTCTGCTTTTAGGAAAGGCTACCGACTCCAAGGTATTTGGAAGTTGATTATCATACAGTTTCACAAGTTCCATTAACAAGTTCCATTAACAGTAGCAGTTCTTGGCCACCTCTAAGAAAAGCGTAGTCTAAAATAACTATTCCGAATATAAAGTAGGGTCTGTGGCAGAGATGGGGGTCGACTGCTGTTTCAGTCTCATTCCTTAAGATGATGATCATTCTTCAGAAGGAATAACATGCAGTTACGTGATTCAAAACTGAGACATTCATCATCATCTCTACAATGCCTTATAGCATAGGGTGTAGCAAAGAAGGTAATCCATAGATTTGGCCTAATCTTTCTAAGCAGTTCTTTGAATGAGACTTGAGTCAGCAGAAGCTTCATTCCCAGTCTGCTGAAAGTGAACTTAGATAGCAATTCAGCCAACTATACTCCCCCAAAAAACAGGAAAGGATATAATCACAATCAAACGCTAAGCATCCTGAAATACCTCTGCCAGTGGAAGAAAGACCAGTGCTCACAGATCCCCAGTTTCAAATACGAAGTTGGCATTTATCTGAAGATTTAAGTTTGTGGATGCAATAGTTTGTGTAAAATTCAGGTGACAATACACACTTTTTGGAAAAATTGTGATATTCAACTGTGGTTTTTTTTTTTTTTGCCAGGAAGACAAGGAGCTCTCAGAGCTGCAAAAGATGATTTGCATCTTTTAACTTTATTGCTGCTTGACAGTCACCATTAAAAAAAACAAACCAAAACATGCACAAGTTGTTCTTTATTACTCCAACACATAACAGTCGTACCACTTTGAATGGACATCACAGCACGTATGTGAAGGTATGGATAAAGAAAAAGTGAATGGGTAGATCTGACAGAACAGGATAAGCATAAGACAGCATGGCTAAAACAATCCCTAAGCAACCCATACCTTACAGAGGTAAGGTACATTCAGTTAGTGAATGATGTTCACAAATCTGCCTCCAAGATGCAGCTACGGACCATCACAATTTCCTTTTGCTATGAAGAAATTTCTACATCCCTCTTTACATTGGTACAAAGCACACAGAAGTGTTATGAATTTAATTTCTAAAAGTAGTTAATTAAAAAAAATATTATCCCAATATCATTGTCAAGACTTCCTACTGCTAACAGGTTACACTTCAGAAAGGTTTAAAGTGCAGTGCGTTTTCCAGTCTTCCAAAAATTTCACTCATCTTCTCAAATATCAGAGGTTAGATGATATTATACACTTCTATGTACTATTTATATGCACTGGAGTGGTATCAGATTATTCAGACACTACTAGAAGCACAGATACTCCACACTATTCACTCGCTACAACAGGTCTGTAAAGACAGGAATCCCCCTCAACTGTTGCATTAAGCACATCAGAATAAAACCTGCATAAACAAAGCCCAAGTCCAATACGCAAGGCTACTTTCAAAGTGTGCTTATGCAGAATTTTATGCTGCACAGCCTCCAACAACCCCTCCACACACCAACGTGGTAGGTTGTTGCATCAGCTGATCCCCTGCAAATCGTTCTAAATAAAACATTTTCATATTAACACTAACTCTGAATGCATCCCTATGCATGAGGGTGTCCCCACTAAAACTGTAAAGTCTTGTCTTTTCTTTTAAATAAGAATACTCTTATTTATTAACTGTCTTTATCTGTGGAACAAATACCACAACTGCCCCCACAAGTCCCCTTACAAAACCATGAGAAACTAGCTCCCTCAGCCAGCTGAACCATTCATACCAGGAGCTTCCTTGGAGTCAAGCACAAAAGGTGCCCCAACAGCTATGTCTAACAAGAAAGGAGCATGACCTTTTGTGCGATTTTCAAACATCATCTTGAATTTACCACCCAAATAGATCACTAATGTTTTATTAAAAGGATACTCAGAAATGACAACCATTAAAATATTCACTGCTGGAATAGTAGATCTGGAGCCGAAGACTTCATTTTGTATGATGATCTCCAAGCAATAAAAAGGATAGATACCCCCAATTTATGGAAACGAAGGCCAGCAGAAATACAGGACTTGCCACAAACTGCAGGATGTCCAGTGCAAATGTGCACACTTTCATTTATCATCACTCTCCAGAAAACAAAGCCACCTTGCTTCACGGACAGCATTAGGAAGTACTTAGATATCTGTTTGGTTTGAGTTTTTTGTGGGAAGGACTATATAAATTACTTTGCCCTTAGAAATATCAGGCACTGTAACCGTACTTTAGTATGTGTTTTCTAAGGAATTATCAAGTAAGCCAGGGAACAAGACACAAAATTAAACTACTTGATTAATTGAAACTGCTACAATAAATAATTGTAGTTGACCAATAAATGAAATTCAAACATTACATTTTTCTAATATTTTTATAAAGAGTATCCCAAATATCCCTAATGTAACTTACATTCATGAACCTGGAAGAAAATCAAGGGCTGCTATTTTGATTTCTGGTCATGATTACTGGTCAAATTAGTCTGTGGTAAATGTGTTAAAATTACCAGAAAAAGAATATTATATTGCATACTTTAAAACTACCACCCTGCAAACCCGTGCTAAAAAAAAAAATAAATAATCAATATAAATCCATTTCATGTACTTTCATTAAACACAGCACAGAACGTTTAACACTAAAGAATAGTGTTTATGAACACCTGTCTATTATGCACATGATAGTTTTGTCCTATTATTATATCCCCCAATACTTCAGCTATCTTTTCTTTTTATGTGGTATGAAGCAGAGAGCAAGGATTGTTGTTTCTCTTGGTTTCAAGAGCTACGAACACTCACTGGAAACAATTAACATTACTAAAAAACTATCTGTTCCTTGAGAGGGTGCTACTACAACTGTAACTGAAAGCCATTTTCCAGTTTCAAAAACCTGTTGATGTACACAAAAGGAAGGCAGTATTTTAAATAGCCTCTCGTCTCAGTTATTTCTAGCAGTATACCAGTACAGACACTGTAAAAATACATTTGTCACCAGCACGACAAATTTATCAAGTCAAAGAACCACTGTTCACATGAAGCCTGGAGGCTGTACTTAGTCAATGTGCATAAACATAGATGGTGGCCCAGTAGACTGACTAACTTTGCCTGACCAAACACACTAAATACTGTATTAGTAGTGCTAGACTAGAACAACCCCAACCGGCAGCTTTTACATGGAAGCAAATCACAACTTCAAGCTCTTTACCTTTGGCAACCTAAAAAAACCCCACAAATACTAAAACAATACACATAACTATAATGCATTTGGTAGCCTTTTCCTGGTCCCTATAAAAATCATAATTTCAGAAAATACAGTATGATTGCATGTCTCTCAAAGACAAATTCAAACAGCTTAAAATTCTAGTGCTACACACAGCAATTCTTAAATACTTATTATTTTACATTTACAAACATTAGTAGACATGAACACGACCAGCCCGCGCATCGTTATTACTTTACAATGCCCAAAAGCCAAGCAAGGCACCTTCCAAAGCAGTTGAACAAGAATTATTCTTACCCTGCAGAGCCTACAGATGTAGTGCAGACATGACCTAATGATGCTGGTCACAAAGCAGTGGGGAGGGGAAGAGTTCTCAAGTCTGGGCAGCAACCTGCAGGTTCTTGACCCAGGCTCAGCATTACAGTATTATAACAAGATCAACATTCATCCTAAATAAGACCAAGCTGCCCGTCAGACAATCTATCTTGGTTTTTGATCAAGTTATACCTCACTTGTCCTTTGAATCCAAAAGTCAACCTTCAATGAAATAAATGCAATTTAATTTTTTCTGTCTTTAAGTCCTGAAACACTTCTAACACCTCATAAAACATTATTTCGTTGGTACCTACCATTAACTTCTGTATCCATGAATTTTAATACTGGCATGTGAGACTAGCCAACACGCCTCCTGAAAAAAATACTTTTTTTTTTCTTTAAAAAGTGGTATAACTGTGCAGCCTGAATGACATTTACTGAATGAGAAATTAGGTGGGACAACATATCCTAAGCAAAGTTCAAAACTGTATTATTTTACAGAACTCAATCCATGGAAATGTGTTGTAAAATTTAAAAAAGGGAAAAACATGCTCTACTAGTGCTGTGGCCTACATACAATCAGCTGCATTTCAAATGCTTGTGAAACCACAAAAGCAAAATGCATTCAGGACAAGCCCTTAAGTACAGCAGGACTAATGTAACACAAATAGTCTAATGATAAGTACCTTTTCATGTGCAGAATTAGAAAAAAATTAAAAACGCACCTTACATGTCAGGTGAAAACGTTGGAAAGTTCAGGCAGAGAGGTTTAATCTCTAGCGTCCTCTGGAAAATCCCTTTCAGTTAGATTCTAAGAAAACAAGCTTATCCCTCTGATGTTTGATAAAAGGGCCTAACTTCAAGAATTTCTTTTGAAGATTGTTTGTGATTTCTCCGAATGTTATATTGTTATAGGATATATTGTTATCCTATGTACTTAACTCTGACTCATTTCTTGTTTTCAAAAATCCAAATTCTGTTTATTTTAACAGCATATTACTATTACTGAAATATCCCAAGAGAGAGAAATGGATTTATATTTTCAAAGAAAATGATAAAACAAAAACAAAGTCTGTCAGCTCTGACATTAAAAAAGAAAACAAAAATGCACACTTGATCATCTAAATGCTTCACGTTACTTGCAAGTTGCTGGAATTCATCTTATATTTACTTGTGCTTGTGTCCTAACAGAAGCAGTAATACCGCTAAGCTTGTTACACAAATTCAAACCCATTGCTAATATGTCTGATTTCTAAAGCTAACTTCTTTGACATGAGCAAGCTAGCAGAAAATGCCATATATCCAAAAACATCTTCCTCTTCCCAGAGCAGGTACCAGTTTTCTCCATGCATATTGTTATGCGACTAAGGGGCAGCAATCTGAATTGTAATTATAATCAACTGCATAACTCCTGGAGATTTCAGTGGGACATTTTCTTTTTCCAGTAAGTGGCAAAGGTGATTGCCCAAACTGCTAGGTGGAAAGCCTACATTTCAATTTCAGTCCAAAACTGTATTTTGGGGCTGTTAAAGGTCTGCAAGTATAGGGGATACCCTGTAATACTAAAGAAAGATAAAGCAAGGACCATCAGGAGTAGAGTTTCATAGATCACATGGCTGAAAGGCAACAAATTCAGCTGGGGATTTTCCTGAAAAGTGCTGAAGGACAAGAGGAAAAAAAAAAAGATTACACTAAGAGGGAGAAGGAATAGTACATTTCTAGAGGGACAAGACAGAAGTCATGAAGCCCAGGTGAGTCCAGTCATCTGTGGGAATTCTGTTTAGTCTGAAGTCAGTGACCATCAATCCCCCTGCAGCAGATGGGGGGAAGGAACAGTACTGAGGAACAGCAGTTCCTGGGTATAAAGTTCCAACTCAGAGCAAGGGGAGCCCCCACGAGATGTGAGGAGCTTGGTAAAAGTCTATATAAATACACACACTTCCTCCTCCTCCACTGAAGACAAGTTGGGATTCCTCTCACTCATCTCTAATGAGGAATGTGGTACTTGCAATATTATTAAAAACAACAACAAAAATGCAAGTTCATTTAAGGGTATTTTCTAGAAAGGAAAGATTTGTACAGTTGATACATATTTTATCATATCCTAGTTGTCTAACATAAGCAACTTCTTGCGCTCACTGGCTTTCTCGAAGTTAGTATAAAACACACTTAGCAACTGCTACACCAGGCGACTCAAATCAGCAGTGCACTGAGAATATATTTAATACAATGACATATCCATTCCCTCATTAGAAAAGAATGTATATGCCAATGACATTCAGCACTTTTTTTAATCCCACACCAACAGAATTAGTCATGATACAGTTAAGAGGGATATATTTTTTTTTTTTAATTTAATGTGACACCACCTCCTGAAACGCTTTCTGGAAAAAGCTTTTAGGTAATTTGTCTTTCCTCAACCCCTCCAGCCCCCCCCCCCCCTTTTTTTTTTTAAAAAAAAAAAAAGTGGATCAGTTCAAATTGAATATGCTTAAAGAACACTTTCAAATCCCGCTGTTCAGTTCTCTCCCTCTCTTCTATTTGGCTTCTCCTTTGCTTTCATGGGGCACTCCTCCCCTCTGCATCCCCAACCTCTTCCTCTGCACAGCTAAAGGCAAAAATAAGCTAGGAATGAAACAAAATGCAAGACACTGTCCTGCAGAAGTCACAGCCAAACTCAAATAAAGCAAGCTTATTTTCTCTGCTTACTAAAAAGCATGCACTTCATTTTGATTGACATATGGCAACTCAAAAAAGTCACCCAGGGTAGTGTTTATTGAATGACCCATGGAAGACTGAAAGCTGACAGAAAACCAGGAAACATGAGAAAACAGAAGTTTGTTCAGTACCAGTGTTTATGGATTTGACAGGCAGAGTACATAAGCATCCATTGTGTCATTCACATCTTTGATAACTGAAACCAATTTCAGCACCACTTATTACATATAACAGCAAGTTATATTTAAAGCAAAAGCATAAATAATTAATTGGAAAAAAAAATCTCTATGATGTAGTAAGTTTGTGCCTTTTTAAAAATCTGCTCTGCACTAAGCTTAACAAAATTTGCATTAGAACACATATTTAGTACTTTTCCTATTACATATGTAACACAAGCAAAATGTTTGCACATTGGAGGTTGAAAAGTTGACAGGAGTGAAAAGTAAATTAGCTGCACTAACTTGTCAGCACTGAAAAATTAAGTTCTCAATGACAATTTTTACAAGTGAATGAGAACACCAACATTTCTCTCATTACCAAGTGACATTTCAGAACCACCATCGCTATTGACAGTATATGATGGTTACTAATAAAGTGATTAGCATAATGTAAAAAGTGAGAATTCAAAATGAACTAGTAGAATGGCATAAACAAGAATAATGCATGTACCACCCTGTACGTGGAAATAGCAATTGAGTACTCTTGCATTATACATCCTTTTTTAAACAAGTAAGATCTCAGCAGGTAGGAGGGAAAAGCACAAATCAAAGAGCACTTATTTTCCCAGTATCCCTGACAGACGCTGTGATTTGTAGCCTCCTAACATAACCCTTACTGTTATTCAAGGTCTGGAAATTCCTTCAAAAGGCTTGTTTGAAACATTACAAAAAAACAGTGTTTAAATTATTTGTAAACATATAAAATAATATAAAATTTTGTAGTGTAACAAATTAATAAAACTTGCTTGGAACATAAAGTTTTCTTCGGTATTCTCTAGTGGAAGATTTGTAAATAATCATTGCATTACTATTACTGACTTACAAAGCTTACAAGTTACTTACAAAGTTAGAGCTTTTAATTTTTGCATATATGAATATATTAATTGCAAATGTGTAATCTGATAGCAGATTACGACATCATTCATTTTAAAGATTGACCTCTCTTTGCCTTGCAAAATCTTTTTTTCACAAAGGATCTAAAGCTTAACCAAAACAAGTTTTAGGCTAGCTTGGAAAATCAAAGAAATAAAATAAGAAATAAAGTATTTGAGAATTTAAGATTTAATCATTTAGAAACTTCTGAACCCTACCATTTTAAAACCAGATATCTTTATGAATTCTAATTATAAAAGCATCCAGTCCAAAAAGCAACTGTACTGCCACAGGTTTGGTTTTGCTAAAATTAGTAAGGTAGGAGGAATAGAGTTCTCTATTTGTACAAACATTTACAACTGCAAGCTGGTGTATCATCGAGCAAGAAGGGATTAAAACCATCTCTGATTTTGCAGCACTTATGTCTGCCTCCCACCACTTGCAGAAGTATACCCTTACTTTACAACATGAAGAGCAAGAGAGTCAAGGCCTGCTCCATTGAAATTACTTGCTGATGTCCCACTACATTAATTAAGGACAGAAGCTCAATAGAAGTTTTATCTGTGCTTTGCAGGACTGGGAGTTAAGAGATGAGGTACCAGATGGATCAACCAAATGATTAGATAAGCTTATTCAATGTGCATCTGCTTTGGCAATTTATTACTTATACTGCAAGAATCCAGAATTTTTAAATATTAAAAAACCCCAACACCTTTATTATTGGATGTTCCTTTCTGTATGGAATTTGTATTTTAAGAACACCATAAGGCAGCTGTTCTTCTAAAAAACCTAGAATAAGGCATCAAGCTTTGGACTTTTCCTCACACAAGGCAGAAGTTGCTCTGATCAGAAAATAGGCAACTGAGACACCTTAGATCAGCTATGGCCAAGCTTCACCTTCTGAAACACACAAAGCTTGGCAAGAAAGCTCAAGTGCAAGTCTTGTAGTGAGGTCTACAGCGCATGGTTGACTAGGCTGATGCAAGGAGCAGAGTTAATCTAAATCACGGCAAGATGAGGAAGACAGCTATGCCTGGCAAGTCATCATCACTAACTCTGGCCCAAGCAACTTCTACCTTCTGATGCGAGAGAGGGATACATGGACAGCTAATGCCATTCCCAGCCTGCAAACTCATCTCAGAGCGAGATATAACCAAGGATGCAGGTCTCAACCACACAAAGATTTGGTGTGTACCACCTGAGGTTCAAAGGTAGTTCTTGCATCCAAAGGCAATCCCGCAAATACACACTTCTAAGTTCACTCAACTGCAACAAAGACCTATCAAAGTTTACTGATAAGGCACTTCAATATTGAGCATATGCTTAAGAGTTTGCAGGATTCAGTCATCTTAATTAAAAAGAGAATCTAGTAGGAGATTGGAACTTTTCAGTAACTACGGTAGATAGTTCAGTAGACTTAGAACAACAAAAATAATTAGCTTTTCATATGATTGTAAAAACTAAGAAAAGTTCAAGGAAGACAAAATATGAAGCGGAAAAGTTTCAGAAAACGAAAACACAACCTAAAAAGTAATAGCATTGGTGATTCTGTGCTGCCTGGAATGCTCTTCCATCAGAAAGCCAGAAAAAACCCTAGTCAGCCCACATCCTAAGAATTAATTTTTTTTTAAAAAAAGCATTTGATGTGCAGGTTAAAAAAAGTTATACAAGGGTGTTTTAATTGCAATATTCAGCCTGCTCTGTCTTCAGGTACATTTCAGTGCCAGGCAGTAGACTCCTGCTTTCTGACTCACACAGGCAAGGATATAATGCTTTCAGCAGATCAGGGCTAGCTGCAATTCTGAAAAGGGGTTAGCATCATGTCACAACAGAAAGAAATCAGAGTTCAGAGATGATGTGGAAGCTTATCAAATCTCAGCTTGCTAGTTTCCTACTATAGCAAAGCTCTCAAGTTCATATGCCACAGTTGGAACACACACAGTTCTGATACAGGTTTAAAATCTACATTGAACAATATCATCTTCTGTTTTAAAATAGACGTAAATATTGAGAGGTTTTAGCTGAATCAGGAATTTAGTGTTTCAATATTCCTTTCTAAACATTTACATATACGAATAATTCTACAAGTACATAAGGAATTCATTTGAGGTGATCTGCTTAACATGCTTCTGTCTTCATTTGAGTTCTATTTTCAAGCTGAATCAGGAATTTAGTGTTTCAATATTCCTTTCTAAACATTTACATATACGAATAATTCTACAAGTACATAAGGAATTCATTTGAGGTGATCTGCTTAACATGCTTCTGTCTTCATTTGAGTTCTGTTTTCATTTCTGTTAGCCTTTTGAATACAGAAAGACAGAGAAATTTCTGAGTGTTTTACAGTATAAGCATAATTAGGACTAGACATCATTAGAATATGCTGCTAGTCTAAAATAACATGTATATGACTGCCTATCATGAAAGACATAAGATCCAGTTATACGAAGTTCTATGATTTGTGCCTCACTGTTATTAGCAATGAAAAATGCTGAATTGACTTCAATTCAGTCTTCTTTAGGACATGAGATCATTTCAGTTGGGAACTTGTAAACAGAGTTGAAGGTTTGGAGGATGGAAAGTAAAATCCAAAGTCATTCAATTAATTTATTTTTTTAGTTACCAGTAATTGAACACAACCTTTTAAAGAGGTTTAGATTTGGGTTTGGGGCTATTAGGCAACCTGAAAAGACATACCAAATAGTTGCTGTATACAAGAATACACACGGTATTTTTCCAGTTACTCATCCTGTAACTAAGAGCAAACCAGTCACTGAACTCAATCTCCAGCTACCACTTTTTGATTCCCTAGATCCTGCTCTTAAGAGTCTAGGAAATCTGCACATTAGAGTAGTGCATTGTCAAAAACTCTATAGTCCTTTCATAAAATATTAAAAGTACTCTCAACTTCTCCCAAACTTGCAGTGGCAGAAAATACATAGCTGGTAGTACAGAGTTAGAAAGCGGTGAATTTTGGTTTTGGTGTACTTACTCAGACTACTTTGACCTGTAGGTGACAGAACTTCTGGGAGATATTGTCTTACAGTAACAGTTCTGGTTTTGCTAGGATATTATCAAATTAGAACAGCAATAACCTCCCCTGCCACAGCCACACATGCACAGACACTGCAGAACCTTTAAACTTCACACTACTGAGATATAGGTACCTGAAAACAGTCCCAGTTTTACAGATGACAAATCAAAACCACAAGAATTTCTCTTAAACCAAAGTAGTAGTAAATGAAAAAGAACGGACTACAATTCTTCATTTCCTGTCTACAACCTGAGCATCGTTACCCAGAAGCAAACAGCACACATTTTACCTCTCCAATATTTTATGATGTTCACGCACTGATCGCTATGTTCTCCAATTGCATGGTCCAGGGTCAGCTTACAAATGTTTTCATATCTTTGTTTTGAGTTGTCCCATGCATCAGCGGGAAACAATTAAAACATAGTTCTAAATACCCTTCACTTTAAAAGCTAATAACCACTTCTAATTAAGCAGTTGTCTTAGTTATCACAGCTGGAGTAAAAAAAGTGCTGTAACTGAATCCATTACATCCTGTTCCAGAGGAAGTGCTCATATGCCCAGTTCAGCGATGAAAATTAAGCTGCTCTCTTTCATAAGTTATTTTCGGGTAGGAATCAAGATTTAGATGCAACTAGGCTATCCCCTCAGACTAACAGATTTAAGGTCTGGACAAGAAGTTGGAAAACAAAGCTATTTAATACCACAGATGTAGTGAAATCCTAGCAGTGGGAAAAAAATGTCTCCAAAAGCTGATCCCAAGTTCTCCTGGTGCTACTTAACTGCTAGCAACATCGACTAGACCACCTTACATGCACAACCAAATAGGATGAATGGCTCCAAAATTGTTCCAGTTAAGTATATTCCTAAGATACTGACTTTGTAAAACAGGTATGTGGAAAAATTAAAAATGGCCTGTACTTCGGTTTGTTTTTGTTTGCCCTTTTTTTTTCTTTTAAGTTAGATGGGATTTATGAGGAGCAGATTTTTATTATTGCTTGTATGCCTCTAAGAGAGAATTGGAAACCAACATCCAAATGGTTCCAGTTATATGCATACTGATGACCTCCAGATATGAGGTATGGAAACCTGGTCCAAAGTATACTGAAATACGGATAGTTAGGAAAATGAGAAGAGAGCATTGCACATAGACTCTACATTATGTCACATCACATGAAAGAAATAATTAGTTCTTCTTGAAATTCTTTCTCAAAGGAAGACAAAACACTCCTAGCCACATCAGCCATTTTGAAATTTATACTTGGAACAAACAAGAAGCTGCAACTGATAATGTTCTTCATGATGGCTTATGCACAGGTATCTTCTTTAAGTACTTTCAGTCTTTTCCATCATTCGATTCTAATGCCTCAGAAAAGAAATGGATACCTCATGATTCAGATTTTTCAGGAGAGTTTAATTTCTTCCTCTTTATCTTCCCATCTGCACACGCTGCACCTCATTGCACTAAAATATGCATTTTCTCAATCTGAAATTCTGTCTGCAAGTCCTAGCTTCAGCTCTCTCCTAGCTGAAAAAGAGTTCTCCTGGAGAGCTGCAGCACTAGAACACTTCCATTAGCTACTACCCCAGAAGCAGCACAAATTCTGCAAACAGATTGCTATGCAAAAATTACATTATTATACAGCAGTCTGAAATTTTAGCAACAAAACTCCTTTATCACATACAAGAGTGTTCTAACAGAGTCCAGTTCCAGCTTGCTGTCTCTTTGGATATCAGGAATGTAAATCCACACTGGCATTTTCAGAAGACTCTTGCACTTGCCGAGAATTCACTCTCATTTCCAACTGATTCAAAGGTTTCATAAAGCATTCATATCTTTAAATCATTTATATATTAATCTGTTCTCTATTTGTCTTAGTTATGTACCTTGCATTTTATGACTGGAAGAAAAAAAAGGCACAAAACCCACTCAGAAAAAAAGCCATTCTGAAAGGTATCTCTAAAATTCAGGATGCAGACACTCGGAGATAGAAGCCTTAGCACACTTCTTCCCAAAGCCCTGAAAAACTAAACCCCGCAACACATTAAGATAAGCCATTTACTTGGGACACTGGCTTGTCAGAAAAGATTATGGAAGAAGCATAGTGGCTTACTAAATAGAGCCGGGAAATTATATGGTAGCTAGTAATAGCAACATAGGATCAGATCTCAGGATATGATAAAACAGAAGGACAGTCTAACGATGCGTACAGAGGGGGAAGGAATGCTATGAAAATAAAGAGCATGGACATACTATTTTGCACACACTTCAGGCCAAAATCTGTACCATTACCCTTCTTACCCGCACTTACAAGTGTTTTCAGCAAAATACCTGGGTTCTTTAACAGTGCTACTCAGAGTAAAGTACTTCTAACAATGGCACTCGGGTAAGTACAGAAAAGCTATGGCAAAACCAGATTTACCGGCGATATCCCTAACATATTCATTCATCGTAACATATATACATAACATTCATCAACATGGCTTTACTACACCACAGTAGAGAGCAGCAGTTGCAGAGACACAGACAGCAGGCAACCCTGCCAACTTACACTTTCTGAGAAGACAAGACCGAGAGCATGTTCAGGAACGCTGCTTTAGAACAGCCTTAATTAAGATTGAGAGTAGTGTTTCGCTATAGTTTAGGAATAAATGGGACCTGTCACTGATACAAACCTCTTCCACTGAAGAGACAGAAATTTAGGAGGACATAATGGAAATAACACGTCCTTAACTTCCCCCCTCTAGTTCGTTAATATATAGTTGCATCCATCAGCCAAATTAAAATAAAATGAAGGACAACTACACAGCAGGAATAAAGGGTGGGGGAAAAAAATACCCAAACAGACAGGGAGGGTTTTAATACTTACAAAGAATGTCCAGATTATCAACCCACCCACTTTGAGGTTTTGTGATGTCTAAATTTATGCTAATCTTAAGGGAGCGAACAGGTACGAGATTCTTGATTTACAGCAGCATTTCTATGCAAGTTGAGGAAGCCAAATTGAAATAAAGTATAACTTAAAACAGTGAATTAGAGAGAGAGAGGGGAAAAAAATGTTATAAGGATGTTTAATTCTTCTGCCCAGATAAATGTGGCAGAAAAAGTCCAGGCTCACCGAAGAATTTTCATTTTGCTCTGTAATAATAATAAACAGTACTTACACCATCGCAAGTATTACACTTGCTCTTGTAAAACAAGTGAGTTTGAAGACCCTAAAATGTATGCTTATCTGGTTGAAATGAGTATTTTTCTTTAAAGCTTTATCCTGCAATCCAAGATTTCTGTGACAGCAAATCATTCGAATGTTTCAGTCCTTAATATATTGATAAACATTGTCTTAACAGATCCTTCTTTAAAAAAAGGACACCATATGAAATGACTATAAACATTATTGAAAATTTACCACAGAATGCTAAAGAAGGAATACCAGAAAAGTTACCATTAAATATGTAATATAAAAAAAAGTATCAATTTTAAATGTTTAGTCCTACTGCTGAGAGAGTCATACGAAAAATCCAACCTATTTTACTCTGCATGGGAACAGTGTGAAGCAGCAGCACATTAGTTAGTCTCTCCTGCTCTCTATATTCTCCTACCCATTTTTAAATGAAGAATGTTCATTTGCAATCAATAACACATGAAAAGAATGTTTTCCTATAGAAAATGACATGGAAGACAGCATTTCAAAATGGTAACCACCTTCCACTGCATCCATCAGGACAGTAGCCATTTACCTGTACCCCTTGTACTTCCAAGTGCAGTTCAAGGTCCCCGTGCTGCCCTCTGCATTTTGCACAGTTTGGGTCAAACTTCACAACAGCTCAACTTTCCTTTGAAACACTGCCATGTTTGGTCTGCTTAAGAATGAAATCTGCTTGCCCTTAGGGCCTGATAGAGTTAAAGGGCAAAATCCTGGCTCCATTTAAAGTCAGTGGGCAGTTTGCCATTTAATTCAATTGGTCTAGTATTTCACAGTGACCTTAAGGGTATACTGAAAAGCTTGTACCTATGTATCCTGTCTTTGCTTGGAGGAATAGTGGTGGAGGGTTATTAGTTTTTAACAGTAATGTCTGGGTGGCAACTAGGATGCTTTCGCTTTTACTTTAAAAGCTCACATGAAGCTTGCAAGCATTCATTCAAAATTACGGGACAGAACTGTAAACATTGGTTCATCAACATAAAATTTATCTTCTGGTTGGTACTCAAAAATTAATTCTAAAATTTAGAAACTACAGAACATTCACTTAGTCTAGATCATTTTAAAGAAAAGGATCGAGCAAATAATTTTATTTCACAGCAAGAACACACGTGGGTTTTAACGTTAACCAAAATGTGGCTGCACCAGTGCCATATCGCAAATGACAGAAGACTCTTGCAGAGACAGCATAAGCAGGACATATTTTACATTACCATCTCAGCATCCTACACAAACTACAGTGGCATGGGGTTGGATGAGTATATCAATTTGCGTATCACCATGAGTAGGTAAAAATCTACAGAGAAGCTTTTTATAAAAGTAATTAGCCAGCTAAGAGAAGAGTTGATCAGAAATTCTAACTATGGTATGCCAAAAATAAGTTTTTTAATCAGCAGCTTAACAATGTACAATCACTTGTAATTAATGACACTATTACTCACCTCCTTATAAAACAAGATTCAAATTCTCCCTCATACAAATTATACACATTTACTCTTACAGGACTGTACAGTTAACCTGTGAAAAACCCAAAATATTTCCCATGTTTTACTTCTCACACTCGAGTAAAACAACAGCAGACATCAGCGATGGATGCCAGGATCTCTACTTTTTTCAGTTCCCTTATGTAAAAAGTAATCTGTTTCAAAGTTAAAAATACTCCTCTTTGTCTCAGCTAACGTGTATGGGTACTTTTATATCCTTATTTAGAAGCCTGGCAAGAAACGCAGAGGGTAACTGATTTTGCACAATGTCTCCCTTTCCCATTTTCAACATTCTGGCATAATACTAAAGACCAACTCAGTAAAGATGAGGGCAGAATAATTATGTTATGCACTGCTTTCTCAGTTTTTGACAAGAAATTAAATCAGTAATCATTGCTCAGAAGATTTGTTAATACCATAAGCTTGCCCTCGCGCCCAAAACTTCAAAAATAAATAGTAATAAAGGCTGCAGATAGTCACTTTTATCTTAAGACAGACACTGTAGTACTTGTACAGTCATTAAAAAACATTTTCCATTTATTTTCATCATGTAAAATGGAATATATTCCATCACTCAAATTATGGAAGCACAACCTAGCACAACCTGCTACCCCAGGAGAGGGAGAAAGGAGGAGAATGCCAATTAACCCAATTACTGACAGAAGAGATATCAGGATGAGTACCTATCAGGTCAGGTTCAAAAACACATCAGAAGCACCAGTGTTAAAAAAAAAGAAACAAAAAAAGAAAAAAGCTCACGCTCCCTGTGCTGAGTAGCACTATTAAATTCAGATGCAGGGTTGTGTTTAGGTTGGACAGGCCCCAACAGTAGAACAAAGTCAGTCTGTCTTAGTACCATAACCAAATTCTACAAGTTAACAGCTTTTCATGAAAAGCTGCCATTTCAAAATGTCAATCAAACCTGAATATAAGTGGGAACTCCTGCAGAAATAACCAGCTGCAGGTTTGAAAAACATTTTTCACTGAAAGTGGAAACACAAAAGATGTTTGAATGAGATCTCTTTTCATTCCTGTAACAGTAGACGGTCATTTTCACAACATCAAGGACAAAAACACAAGACAAAATTGCAAATAATGTCTTGAAAGAGCCATTTGCAGGGGTGATGAATGATTCAAGTTACAAATGACAGAATTATTGGCAAATGGCAACTCATTAATATGAAGAAGCTTCTCTTATAAGATTGCAGTTTGTCTCCACTTTTTCTTGTTGCATCTGAATGATTAGGTTGTACGTATTCATTTCAATCCATGTTTAATATTCGCTTTCTCACCTTGAGGCAGCAGCTTGCACCAAGATAATCCAACTTGCAATAAAAGTAGTATGTCTTTATGGGGTTTTATGTGTTTATTAAACAAAGAAACCAGTCTCGGTTAATCAAAATGCAGATTCTAACAGAACAAAGTTAAAATTTGTTATCCACCCACCGAAAGAACTCAAGTTTTCCAATTCAGTTCTGTACATCCAAACCTAAGTAATTTTTACTCAGTAAACCAAGGGGAAAATATTACTTATACAAGTGTGCATTATAATGGAAAAGAAGCTTACCAACACCACTTTGGCCACATTCTCTTTTTTTTTTTTTTAAGAATATAGCAGGAAGAAAGCTATTTTTTCTATTCTCTAAAAAATGCATACTATCTCTGAAAATTAGTTTGCTGTCCAAATACCAGCTTCATCAAGTTCTTATTCAATAACCAGACTGATGTAGCACTGATTTATTTCACAAATCTCATTCAATGCTGTGAAACAAATTTAGCGAGTAGGGAGGCTTACTGAAGAGTTATACCAGTATTTGAAAGATTCTCCCCCCCGCTCAGAAAGGTAGCACCTGTACTGTAACATCGACATTCATTAAGCAGTTTTCTTATCAAATAATAAAAATAATAAAAGAGAGAATAAATTGCATGGCAGATGAACACCTCAGCATGTCTCAAAGTTTAGAGTATTAACGTAGACATATTGCCTTATACATATTTACCTCCTTCCCAGCGTGATTATCAATGACTTATGATCATCACGTGAATGAGATAACATTAACTCCTTTGAGAGACACCACCTTTTTCTTGTTACACTTTTCACCAAAATGGAAACACATTTATGAGTTACATAAAATTTACAAATTGGAATGAGATGAAGCAGCACAGTTATATTAAAAATAACTGAACATATTTATAAGACTTAAAAGTTTGAAGAGTTATCAAAGTTGGAAAATAACATACCATTCTTCAGCAGTGTTCTCTGAAAACTAAGATGCTACACAACATAAAACTCTAACAACTCATCACTATAGCCTCACTGTACTGAAATATCAGTTATATCATCTAATGTCACACTGTAGCACTGTTTTCTATAATATACATTAAATTTCTGATATCCAAAATCTCAATCTTCATACTATATCAAGCTGCATTTCTCCAGCTGCAGGCTGCAGCACCCTAGCAAAGTTGCCCGAGATTTTTTTCTTACACTCAAACTTCACTTCGGTAGAATCACAGCAGAAGTTTATCAATAATGCTCCCAACAAGACGACAGAAATATAGTGACATTTTTCATCACTAGTTCTTGTTCTTATCACTTTGTATCACCAGCATTTGTTTTTAAGTAAGCTGGAGTATACACAGTCTACTCTGAGGTTTTGGGGATGAATAATTAGCTGTATGAAGAAATAGCTGAAGTAAGATTAACTTGAGCATAAAATGTTGCTACCAAACCATTTAAAAACAGAGAGAAAAAAGGAAGGAAGGAAAGAAACAAACTGTGCCAAACCTAGTGCCTTAGCAAGCAGAGTGTTTTCTGAACATTCTCAAAAGCATAAGGTTTCCTATTTACTTCAGGAAACAGCTTACAAGTCAAAACGTGCTGGAGGTTTTTTTTATTTTGTTTTGTTTCAAGCTGCCAATTGTTAGTCAAGATTACTATTCATTTTACAGGAGTGTTAAGAATGCAAATGGTTAACAGTAGTATAAACTATATACTTGGTTTAAGTTTGAATGTCTAAAACTATTACACACTGCATTCATCTGCATTCCCTGTTTATGGGAATGAAATATGTAGTCATTTGAAGTCCACAATATGTATACTGTGTTTGTAATAACTGCAGATACAAGCAGCACATTATTCTTTCCATTAGGATTAAAACCTCACCGAATAGCAATTTGTGAAAGAATTCTAGCAGGGCCCTGAGCCCAGAACTCTGACCTCTGATGAGATGCTTGGCAGCAACAAACTCTAGGTCTAAGCAAAACATCTGGTTTGAGTTAGACTTCCTGAAAAAATAGCCCCTGTACTGGGGAAACTGGTATTCGCTCAGCTTTGTCTGTACACTTTGACTGACTTCAACACTTTGCCGGCGC
>NW_008795133.1:206682-299111 GCF_000699145.1 Aptenodytes forsteri | reverse complement strand
TGGCCTCCAAAGAGCCAGGCACTTACACAAGGAGACACTGTACACATTTGTTCATGCTTCTTGGGCTTTTTCCTATTGTACTCTATTGCCCAATGTTTTTTCACAATTAGTGCCAACTCTGAATTATCTAATCTAAAACTACAGTCGAGCTCAAAATACAAATTTTGCCTGAAGAGAGAGTTTCTGCAGATTTTTTTTAAAACAGTAATTATTTTAACTTCATTTTTCTTGCAAATTTAGACAATCACTGTCATCATAAAATGAATGGGAATATTCCCAAAAGAAACACAAACTCCCCCTGCCAAGAAATTTGTAAGAACAGCA
The DNA here is from genome assembly GCF_000699145.1 of Aptenodytes forsteri. Classification (NCBI taxonomy): domain Eukaryota; kingdom Metazoa; phylum Chordata; class Aves; order Sphenisciformes; family Spheniscidae; genus Aptenodytes; species Aptenodytes forsteri. The sequence continues at coordinate 298,787 of NW_008795133.1, read as the reverse complement.
ACAGCTTTTGGTTGGCTCCCAAAATATTTTATACACGCCACCATTTTTACATACATTACACAGATAACAGTACCACAGAAGGGTAACTGTGACAAGAATGCTAATACACTGGGGCAGGGTGTCCTGAGCCTGCTGCTTGTATGCGTAATCATCACAACCTCCAGCAAAAAAGGATAAGAAAAGGATACAGCTGGTGCTTGCTTCTAATTTTCCTGAGATGGAAGGTAAACCGAATCACAGAGTAGGTGAAAATGAAGAAATTAACAACTTTTGCAGGCTCGGTAAGAGTTGCACTTTGTTAAAACTGACAGCCCAGGTAAGGAAGACATGAACAGCCCAGTGCGGTAGGTAGGATTCAGCTTCAGTAACATACGTGACTGTCAAGGAGAATTATGTGGCCAAACTTAGTTCACCAGACTGATGTTTTCTTTGCAGGAGATTTTGTATTTTTAAATATCATAGTGAAGCCTTTTGAAAGTAATTAAGCCATAATAATGAAACAGCTAGCAATACCTACTGAGACCTGTTACATTAACAGATACACACAGTGGCATTAAGTGTCCTCTGTAGAACAGGAAACTCAAAATAATTGAATTTGAAAGTAACAGAAACAGAATTCAATGGAGATCTCTGTCAACACATTCATCGACGTTGCATATACATGCATGTATACGAGATCTGTGATAATTCTTTGTACAGAATTTTGCTATGTACAGATGGATTTACCTTTGCTGGCACTATTAGTAGGACCTAATTCTATTAGTAGAATACTTTTCTGTACACTCCCTACTTGATAAAAACTTGTTGTGGTGAAAAAGCATCTGAAAAAGTATTTTCTTCCATCTACTGCTCTATTTTACACAAGTCTGCCATACCGCTGTATATTGTCAATGTGCTCATAGTTTATTTTCTTCCTGTGATTACTAATGCAATAATATTTTTATGCCTGATCTAGCAGTAACTTTACACTGGAATTAAATGTCAATTTCTACTTTCCACCCCCAAAATTCTAAATTAAATGCCACTGATACCAACCCCCTGCATTCAGGCAAAATGCAGCCAGCAACCCACAAAGGGACATTTATAAAATAAGCCTTGCTTGTTTGAACTGCAACACTGCCGTCACTGGAGTTTCACCCGGGAGACTTAAATAAATAAAAATAAACCAAAGTAATAAACACCATGTTTTATGGAGCTGCACAGAAGAAAAAAAAGGTCCTCCTGGCAAACTTGAAAGATTAGACTTAAAAGCTGCCTCTCTCATTCCGGAAGACTTCTGGCCCACACTACTCAATGCCATCTCTGAAGGACAGTCAGCTGTGGGCAGCAGGGCCACCCACACAAGTGTCCGCGCTCCCCTTTGGCGCTGCAATGAGCTGCCCTTCTGTACACGACAATATAGGAAACAAAACAATGTTCCAAATTAAGTCAAGTTAGAAATTTCCGAGTGCAACAGGAATAATGAATCACCTACTAGCGTCTCAAGCAACATAAGGCATGTTGAAAAAACATTGCCTCTAGCCCAAGGCTTTGTAATATATAGTTATGCTCTCCGAAGAGCTAAATTTTTCTACTACTGATGGCATTCCAGTGGCCATGTTATCCAAATGTCTGACGTGAAACAATTTTGGGTTGTTGTTTTTTTTTGAAGGAATAACTCACATCTGTCCATAGACTTTAGTTTTCTGGAAGACTGAATATAATTTTAGAATCATCATCGTCAGCTGGTTGACAGCAATAAAGACAACATTCACTTTAAATAACCCTGAATTATATACAGTTGAGTAAATTTGAATTTGTTTTGCTTTAAGGTCTTCCAAAGTTGAGGCCAACATGCTGAACAAAAATATTAAACTATCTATAACCCTGTGTCAACATATGATGCTACTGGGAATGGTAAGTGAATTAATTTTCCAAGGAAAATTAATTACTTATGACTTACAGTTGTAAAAGCAAACAACGTAACTCTGGATTAGGGCACATTTAATTTCTGTTTGGAGTAGCGATTAAATTAATTTCATATAATTCATGGTATGTAATGGAAAGCAGAACAAAGATGAAATCTTAGACAATGACTGACACAGAAAAAAGTGTATATTTATGTTCCTGACCCAAAAATAAAGGTCACAGATATTAATCACTGTCTAGCAAAACATGATTTTAGTTTCTAAAATGATTTTTTCAAAACTGTTTGTTAGAAAAAGTGTTATTAGCAAGATAAAAATCTAAAAAGCAAGAAATTACAAAACATCAGAGATCTTGCATGTTATATTGTCTCAGTGAAAAGAGACTACAATTTTCAGTGATATCTATTGAATGACATAACTGTCACAGGATTATTATGAGGAACAGCAACACTAACTTAAATTCATCCTACATTAATATAAGTTCATCTTACTTTAAGGAAGAGAGAAATTTGATCACAGATCCAATATTTAAACAAATATGTACACTAACACCACACCACAACTTAAACATAAAAGGTAGGATTTTTATCACTTACATTTTATAGTAAACAGTTACTGAGAAAAATAAATCCATAGCTCAAGTGAACCTATGAGAGAGTTCTTGCAGCATTCCATAATTTGATATTTGTTCAAACTAAGTAAGAATAACTATTTTACGTATTTCAGTGCGAAACATATCAAGTTCTTATTTTACATAGTATCTACCACTAGAACCACACATATTAACAAACCATTTATAGGTTTAAAATATCATCAGAATTTTAATTGCCACTTATGGTCTCCTACTGCAGGTGAATACAAATTTATTGCTGATTCCAGATTTTTGGATATCAAGTCAACAGCTGCTATGCTATGAACCCACACGGAATCACTCAAAAGTACGATAATATTAGTATTTTTCCTTATGAGTCAAATGAATATACTGTTAATTCATGAAACCAAAACAACAGATGACCACTGCACAGCAAGCAGGAACTACGGAATTCCACTCACAAATAATATTTACATTCATGATGTTTAAATTGACCCCCCACAGACATTCAAAGCAAGTGATTCACATCCCCACTGCCACTTTTACCTGACTTTGGACACTAGAGAGATGCTTTTACTATGGTCATAGTTTAATCAATTTTATCATTATAATATTTACATTAAAATCTGACTAGAATTCATAACATAGCATCTTAAAGATCAACTTACTTCACATAAAAGATGAATGTTTGAGCCTGAAACGCAAGTTCTATGAACACAAATATCACTTCATGGATATAGATAATGCCAAGAGTAATCTGCGGGGCTCTGGCTGGTTTTTTACTGTAGTACCTTTAAGAATGTTTCAAAAACATAAAGAACTTAAGTTATCAAAATTTAAATCAAACCTAGATGAAAGGAGCAGAACAATTATTCATTGCTAAAATTGTGTATTTTCACTTAAGGCTACCAAACACTTGAAATGTAAACAGGAAACCCAACAGCATCTCACACATTTCGGAAGCTGTTCAATCAAAATACTTTTGAAAAGATAGACTTTATCTTTTTCTCTTTCAGCTTTTAGCCAATCAAGCATTTCCAAACCAATGTATAGAGACGCCATATCAAGCCGATTTGTAGGATCCCAGCCTCACAACTCCCATTTTGGCCCTCTTGCCACTTGGCTCCCACGTCAACACAGTCTCTCACAAGAGTTTAAATCTGCCTGGCTGGATCATAATTCAGCTTGCCTGTGTTTGAACAAGCTCTGCCCAAATACATTTACGGAAAGGCAAAAAAAAAATCAAACTGAAATATTAAACAAGCTTGCATAGAGGGTACCCTATACCTGGGCAATTCTGCTCAGGAGTTCCTATCTGCCACTTTCGTGGTAGTCTGGAAGTAAACAACCCTTACACCTATTTTTCATGAACAATAACACGTATAATTTTAATCCAATTAGAGCACAAATCACACAAGAGAGTTTGCACCAAATCTGTTGTCATATGGCAACAAAAAAACCCTAACAGACTTCCACCAAGAGAGCTGGTAATTAGGCAATCAGAAACAAACTGACAAGGGAGGGCAAATCCGTCCAGCAGCTGTTTCCTATCAATACCCTTAGATCATCCCACCTCAGTATACCAACACTTCTTCCAAAACTTCCCTACTTCTGCTAAAACCTCAGCAGCTCTATAAAACCCCACAGACACAGATACAAACTCTAATAATAAACAGCAGCAATGCGAGAGGGGGATTATTAGCAGTAATGTCTAAAATTTACCTGCAGTTCAGGTTGCTTACAAAGGCACATCTCTGACAAGTTTTCAAATGCTGTCTACAGGGCATTTTTGGTGACAGCAGTGAAAAGAGATGCAGTCCAGGGGCAGCTTCGTGAGTGACATGTGCAGATGTGGTGATACTGCTGTGCTCTTGCACTCTTTGTAAATACACATGCACACATTTTCCTTCATTTCCTTAAAGGGGCAGCATCTCACCTCAGTGAGCTGGCATGTTTTCTTGAAGATGTCAGGAAATATATACAGCGTACTAGCTAAAATCATTAATAACACAACTGTTATCTTCTTTCTATATCCCTTTGTTTTGTTATAACCAGCCATAATAGACTAGCAAAAGTTTATTGTGCTTTGCTGACAGGACAGTTGATTTCTCTTCGCCAGCCAGAGAATAGGTAGACACAACCAGAGAGACTCTGCCAAGTTACAGGATATATAAACCATGCCTGGCAGCCAACAAAACTGCTGCTGAAGATTAAATTACACAAACTTGCCAGAGGTGTAACTTACTTGGAAAGGAATCTTAAGTTTTGCACACCTACTTCACTGGGGTGGGGAAGCATCCAAAAAAACATTACAGGGCAATTACCTCTCCCTGACAAAGCTGTCTGCAAAGATTTTGCGCCCGTGGATGTCAGATGGCTTGGTTCACAGGGCTTTACTTTTCAAAATGAAAAGCACGTAATTTACACTAAAAATGATGTTGGGCAAAAAACACACATGATTTTTGCTTGCTTTCCTCACAGAGCTAATGCTTCACCACTATTACAGGACAATTAAGGATTCCTTAAATTGCTGGGTGTTAAAAATCCTGCATTAAGCACAAACATATTCACCAGCCTACATATACACTTTAAAAAAAAAACCAAAACAACACACCTTTTTCCTACTGACAAGACACTGGGGTTTTTGCCTGCCCTTAACAATATTTTATAGGTAAAGCCACCACACTCCATCCCTCAAAAAGCTTTTGTACACCTTAAAACTTTGAGTACTCCTCTCTCTTCTCCACAAATTTCAAAGCAAGCAATCCCTTGCAGTATGCTGCAAAAACGTTCTGCGACAATAGTCTCTTTGCAGGAGACTACAGGTTCACAGGAGAGGTTTGAGTTTCCTTTATTGAGGAGCAGAGCTAAGAGCACTGTGAAATACTATCCCACATGTCCCTGTCTTTCAAGTCCCAGTGAGTTCATTCACAGACAAGATACAATACAGAAGCAGCCCAGAATTTGTCCAGCTACCACCATAAATTTTTTAATTTACAATAATGGCAACATATCCTTTAGCCTATGTTGTTCAGGAATTCCTTTAATATCAGAATAGCCAGTTTCTCTCACAATACCCTACAGTTTCAGCGAGACTCCAGTCCATTGTATTTCCTATTATAAATCTTTTCAACTTCAGGTACACCCATAATTAACCGGTTGCCATATACTGCCAAAAAGGAGTGATATACATTCATTAATAAGGGGTCTGATTATTGTGAGATACACAGAACTGAGCACTGGTATCCTTAGATGTCTAGTGTTTAAGTAAAGGTTCTCTTTATGCAACCGTTTCAATTAAAGTACAGAAAACCATAAGCAAGCTCACAAAATTGCAATTTTATCATAGGAGGTTCAGTTCTCCGCCTAATTGTACATATAAATTCGGTGTAGTAATACAGAAGGAATGCTGAAACATTTTGTAGACAGGCTGTTCAACTGGGTGTTGAAACCTGCAACCTACAATTCTGACAAGCAAACAACATTCCTGCTGAACTGAGTTTCCACAGGAGCTACACGAATCACACAATATAAAGCACTGCTCACCTAATAAGACATCACATTTTCTTAATGTAAGTCACAAACCAACACAGATTTGTTTTAATAAGTTTAATGAAGCAAGCTCAAGTTTGAGGTTGTTTTGACAATCACAACTCGGAGACTTAAAAAAGACCCTCCTGCACATCGTATGTCATCACAGTCTCACATCATAGATGAGTGATTCTCCTATACTATCCAAGTAACACACCTAACTACTCATATACCCTATGGGTTAGTTAACCAAAAAAATAAAGAAGTGAAATACAGTTCTTAAATACTCAGTGAAAAATGTACATTTCTGACTGGAAAAATCAGCCAGCTCCAATACTTTGCTCCATGTTATTAAATAAGAGCATACTACGCAAAGGATATATAACCAAAATCAGATACCAAGAAAGATACAAAGTCTCTTATATTTCACCATTAAAAACTGTGTACACATTCTAAGGAAAAATGAAGACAAATATTTTCTTAAACCACACACTGATTCTTTGAGATGGCCAATGTTCAGATTATGACAACTCTTGTCCGTACTCACCAACTACTTCGCAGCTTTTTTTGCTAGCAGCTTCCTATTTAAACACTAATTTTCAGGTTTCCACTGTTAGAGAAACAATACAACATTTAGTTTACCCAAAATACTGGTTTAGATAGTAAAGAAATATCTAAAGTTTGTTAAGCCTCAGAATGGCTTAACAAATAAAGCTACCAAGTTATCTTCGCTAGAGTTGCGTAAAAATAGGCTGACAAACACCTACAGTGCAAGGGAGAAGTCAGCTTTTCCTGCGGGAAAGACAAGAAATGGAAATAGTGCTTGTTCAGCCCACAGTTGCATCAGGCTGACCCAACTGTATTTGATCTTACTCTTGCACTTTGAGATACCCTTGAGGTCCCTTTGATCCCTGTATTTCTAAAATTTTGCAATAGTTCACCTCCCAAATATCTCCAAAATTAGTAGCTATTAAGCATTAATATACAGTCAGTTTGCCTCAGATAAATAATTTTCATGATGGGTTTGCAGAAAAGTAGTAAGATTTGAAATTATACTACTGTCAAAAATGAGGTTAACGCCACACCTTTCTAATACCCATCCTGTCACTACAGGCAGCCACTGGAGGCTTGAAAAGACTCGACAGAGGTGATGCCACACACATGCGATGAGGTGATTAAAGAATGCAGCAAACTAAAAGGGCAGTTTCAGCCACGTGCAGGAGAGGCCAGTAACATCCTTCCACCGCTGCCCACCAGTTCCACCTCATCAGCATGAGTACGGCATGGCACTGAGGCAGGGAAGGAAAGACCCACGCAGGGATGGCCTGCGACAGCAGAAGGCATTCTTCACGGCCTTCTAGGAGAAAGGGAAAAAGCCTCCCTCCATTCCAGCAGGAACTGAGATATGACTTCAAGTGAGATGCCTTGCTATTAACTAGCTGGCTATAGATTTTAACCTGGTTTATATCCACAATACCACAATTATGACAGAACCGGTCCTATGAAGGAGGAAGCGTATCTGATTAAAAATGTTCCCTAAAGTTGCATTGTCATTTAATAAAACACACACATCTTTTTTTGGGAAAAACCCAAGCCTAAAAGGCATACCAAACTGCAACTGAAATAATAAAATATCCTACAGGTAATAATCAAATGTAAAACTGATGCACTTCAATAACGAGAGGAACATGGGGAGGAAAAAGGGCAAGAGGGACAGAGAAGGCATTTCCAAATTTAATTATTGTTAGGCATTCTGATTAGGCTTTATGAAACTTTCCTTTGATCAGGACCTTCCAGCATTATATAGAAAAGAAACCAAGAATTAGCTCAACCATTTTTTTTTCCTGAAGGAATTGCTACTTACAAGTATTGTTTACAAATTTTATTTCTTTGACACAAAATGTTCCAGCTACATCTGGAATCAAGTATCCTCCCACTTCAGAGGTTACAAAACTACATATATTATCTCTTGCATCCTTTTGTGATGTTAATTTTCCAAATATGTTAAACAGTGAAGATGTTACCACGTACAAAAATATATCATGAAGGGATTTTTGCACTCCAAAAATTATAAAGACCAAATAGGATGTTGCTTTTTCAAGATCAGACATGGTGCACATTTTTTAATATTATACATGACTTGTCAAAAATTCTATTCCTTCAACACACACCACATATTTTGTTCTTAGGCTACAGGTGAGTTTGAGCTCCACCTAGCTCTTTCCCTAGAGGTTACTGTTTTTTTAGCATCCAGGGATTTTGCACATCAAATGAACAGCAAAAGACCAACCAAACTTAACATAGTCCCTTAGCATTATTTCTCCTTTCTCTGCCTTATAATACGGATTCACGTTTTGAATTTTTAAAAGTTTATTAATTTAATTCCCCCTTTACTCGAGGCAATTTGTCTTCAATGGGGACTGGTGGACACAAAGTTTATGCTAGTGCTGTTTTATTCTCCTATGAAAAGTTGGGTTTCTATTTGAGAGGAGGAATTTTTTTCTTCTTTAGGCATCTGTTTTTCACTTTTTATTCATTTTCTTTGCTCTGGAATTCAATTCCCTAACCACAATCTTTGTGAAGCAGCTTTGTTCTCAGCTCTTATCTACATCTTCCAAGATCATTACAACTGTAGTGGTAATTCATCAGACAAAATTCAGTTTGCAGCATAATAAAGTCTTGAGCCGCTAACTGCTTCTTCACTGATAGGAATTTAGCTTTGAACTGGCATGGGGAGGTGGCAAGGCAAACATATTCTGTATCAGGCAGAGTCTGGGCATCATCTTCATGTTCAACTACAGAAGAAATCATAGTAATACGGCCTGAAGGTGATAAATTAATTTTGGCTAAGTTCCTGTCTGGGAGGAAAGAACAATTTTCCTAATGAGATAAAGATGAAGGGAGACAAGGACCTTTAGGCAACTGGAATTTAGTCTGAGAGAGGCCCTAATAAATCAGGTTGTGCTTCTCTTTAAGGAATACCTGTTAGGAGATCTGGGGCCTGTTTATTTTTCTCTGACAAACCTGATTTGCTTGGTAGTGCACAAACTCAGAATCATAACTTGAAATGAGAATAAAAGCAGGTGGTCAAAGTTCCAATTTTTTTTGTCATCTAAAATAAGTAAACACAAATCCCAACTGATGGGACTCAATTTACAGAGATCTCCTGCTACCTGGAAACTCCTATTTCCATACCCAAAGTATCCATACCCAAACGAGCACATTTGCTTGGAAAACTTGCACTAGTAAAACTAGAAAACACCAGTATTCTCACAAACATGCACGTGAAGTACCAAGAGGCCAGGTGGGAGGGATCCAAAATCCCACGGAAGCAGTGACTACAGAAGACGCAGCCCCTTCACACAGTACTCTTGGCAGGGGGGCACACACTCCACAGACTTTGAGAAAGCTCATCTTGTGAGCAGCAGATTTAATACATGACCACCTCACTTCCCTGTAGCGCTACTGTCATTGCTGATAGCAGGAGCAGCTCTTGCTCAAGGGGGTCACTCAGCTGAACATACAATGTTCCTGTGCCACAGTTCCATTACAAAAGCTACAGCCTCCGTCAGGCAGGTCCTGCTTCGCTCGTCTCTCACTGCAATGTCTCAGAAAAAACTCCCAGAAGAGACAGACGTTAACATCTCTTGCCTATTGCCTTTCAAGTAGAGTTGTTTGGGACCTCTGGCTGTCTTAAACTGATAGAGAGGCCATGTCCCAAGCCAATCAAAAGTCAGGCTGCTGTGAAAGCAGTAGTCCCAGCTGGACTCCTCCCCCAAGCTATGCATTGCTGCCCCTCCCTTATGCCAACCCAGGACATCACGTAGCATTACCAGCACCAGAAAAGGATCAGGGCACTTGGGCAGGAGTACCAGAAAAGGCAGGACCACTCCTTCAGGGAGCCTGCACTTTGATCAACACACAGTAAGCGTGCAACCGTCCCTCAGGAAACCACCATCCTGCTTGTGCTATATAGCTTCCATAGTCATCGGCAGCAGCACACAGCCTCAGCCTGCCTCTGCCTGGAGAAGCAGAAGCTGAGTGCAGGACTAAGCGCTGTCTGTCCTTCAGGACAAGGATACCAAAACCTGGATTTGTCAGATTCCTAAATCAAGGTGTTGAAGAAAGGAGAGGTCATACCTAAATGCTAGGTTTATAGTTACAGTGGGCTAAGAAAGTAACTTTCTCTGTGAAAAGCTTTTTTGATCTCGACTGCAAATTGCATATTTCATCCCAGAAATTAATAAAAAGCTACAGCTAGCAATTAGGTTATAAATTAAAGTATAACAAAACTTTTCAAATTGACTTGGATAATATAAAAATCTGTACCTGATATACTCTTTATCTGAGGGCTTATATCAGCTATTACGCTGTGACTCGCTGTATGACACAACAGCTTTCCCCATACCTGCCCTCTGAGATGCCAGCAAGCGACTGTTCTCTCTGAAGGAAGATCAGTCATAACAGCTTAATTCCTCTTCTCCTCCCTTCCCCTGCCCTGCCACGAGAGAGCTCTCACAGCCAAAGGGCGGCAGAGCTTCTGACTTTGCTTTCAAGAGTGCAAATTTGCTTTCAATAGTGTCACATAAAGCTCTAGTACCTCAGAAATTTCTGTATCTTTGAATGAGCACCTTATAGCTTCTGTGGTGATCATTAAGAATTCTGACAGAAGGTCTATCTATCTCAGAAGATTTATCCAAACCACGATGAGACTTAAAAGTGCAGATAGTGGGTAAGAACAATTTTTGGGCTCTACCTTTAACCAGGCTTTTAGGAATTACTTCTCCGAAACTTTTCATATAACCAATTTGGACACGAACAAATAACGCAGTTCGGTGTTCACTTGTAAGAGTGGATCTAGTGGATCAAGAAGCTTCCCTGAAAGGGCCAGGAACATGGTACTTACCCTGCTCTAAGTGCAAAGTAAATGACGCCAGCTTCAGTCACTGAGGCAGTAGTGAACTGCTGCAATACATTCATTGCAACATTCATCTGACAGTATCATACTCCCAAAACCATACAACCACCACCAATTCTGTGCCTTTTTGCTTTAGATGTGTGCTTGTACGATGTGCACGTGGGCCACAGTAGACAGTGTGCATCTAAATGAATACCTTCCAGCCACAGCGATGCAAGTTCTTAATACTTACAAATTCACAGTATACTTCAAATAGTAAAATATTCAATTTTCGAATTGATTTTTTAAAATTTTGGTTAAAAAAAGCAACCAGCTTCTTCTCAAAGTGCTGACGTAGCATTTCAAGATTTTTTTTTTTTTTAATACTTTTTTCTTACAGCAAGGACCAACAAAAATCTGTACCACTTTTGTTATTGTTGTTATTGCTGCTTCTGTTATAAATAAAAGCAATGGGTAAGGAAAGTAAGGAAACGAACTATACTTGAGATTGAAGCTCCTCTTTTTGCCCGATGACAATGATTTATAGCTGTCATCATTAAAGCACATTTTTACTGAAATCTGAATACATACGTTAAAGAGATCTACAGTATTTCTGCCCTTCAATCTAATTTTCCTCAAAAACTATGGTATATAGCATGGGTCATACTGAAAGATTTCATACTGAAAGATTCATATTTCAGTATGGTTCATACTGAAAGGTTAATTATATAAGTTAGTTTTACTGATAAGTAACACAAGTACATTTTACAGTCTGTGGCAATACAAGCAGGGCTTGGAAAAGCAGTACTGAGCGCTACCTTAACCAACTAAAATACTGACCTCAGTTCTTTAAAAAAAAAAACCCAACGAAAAACCAAAACGGGATATACACTTCTTCAAAATTTTTCATAGCACCTTCCTTTGTCACACCCCCTTTAGCAGTGGCAATAAAGGATTCTAGGCTGGTAATTGCATTCTATCCCATTAACTCTCATGTGCTAACCTGAAAGCACAGATCCAGATCGTTCTGTGCTTTCTATTCTGACTTCTGTTCCAGCCTTTCAAATATACTCACGTTCTATAGTTTCAAAAATATAGAGAAAAGCACATGCTGAATTTTCTATTTTTTTCACTTCTCTATTTGTTGGGACTTAAGCACATGCATAAATGCTTTCCTGAATGTATGCCGATGTGCTATAAAATGACAATAACTTATGTACCACTTCTCAATACCATTCACTTTGTAAAGACACTTTGAGGGTAAAAGTTACTTCTCAGAAATAACCTACAAAAATGTATAAAAATAAGAATTGTCAAACATTTTCCAATTCAGCTTTAGTAAATGAAAAACTTCAAAACAAATGCTTTTATTACAAACTTCTAAGAAGGAATGCATGTAATAGTACAAATTAATGGCTTTTAAATGGAGGATCAATATCTCATTGTATTTTACACGAAGAGCTAAAACCCTATTGCTGTAACAATACAAAAAAAGAGAAAGCTGTTCAGATCAGGTTACCTGTCTGATTTGATGTTTTTAATAGACTATAAATCTGGCTACAGCCATTTCAGAGTCTCAATCACAATCGTTAAAAGCAGAGATTAAAAAAAGGCAGTCTATGACTTTAAGTATTTACTACCATTCTATCAACTCTACAAATGTCTTTTAAAGGAGACGTAACTAGCTGACAATTATAAAGCAGCATTTTGGTGTTGCTCTATATCATGATAGATTACTTAGATTAAATGATACATATTATCTTACCTGATACATTCCAACTCCTATGTGTTTGGGCTCAATTTTCACTAGCTCAGCTAATGGGTCTTGGACGCGTCTAGCTATGGAAACTGAAAAATAGAATTAGAAAACAACTATGGGTTTTGTCTGAAAATTAGAATCATGTAATTGCTTTTGCTTTTTTTTTTTAAATCTTCTACATATTTAATCTCTTCTTTTACCTGGAAATAATCAATAATATAGCAGAATCCTTTTTCACTGTTAGACACAAGACATGAAATGTACATTAATCAAACTTTTTTATTGAATAATTCAAGCAAAGACCTAAGGAGATTTCAAACTGTAATCATGACACTAAAAAGTTTTCAGGCCACAGAGTTAACAAATAAAACTGTGTACACTAAATTTTTCCCTTGTATCCATACTAAAATGCATATGTAACATTTAAAATTAAATTCTGAAATATCGTTTAACCTTAAATCACAGATATGTAGAAACAAATAAACATTTAAAAAAGAATGGAGTAACTGTTCACAGACTTATTTATCTAATATAGTATTTCCTAAGGTATATATTATATATTTCTATAATTCAACCATAAAATTCAGTGTTCACTTTGAAAATGATTCTTGGACTTTACTAATCTAAACTGCATACCAAAACACATCAATCTGCAATCTGTCATCGTTATAAACACGTTTAGAAAAAAACAAAGCATTTTCCAACATTTCTGGTGCCATTTAACAGCACATTGGAAGAACCTTTGGTCTTCTACATACAAATGTTGAACCAAGACTGCATTTTTGAAGTCTATATTACTGACAAATCCTTTACTTACTCAAATCTGAGAACAAATACTTATTTGCAAAATGTCAGTTTGTAAATTCTCAACCTTGGTCTAATTGTGCAGATATTGAGTTTCATTCAGTGTTTGCAACTGTGTTCCCTCCCATATATACTGAACTAGAAAAGTTCCACTCTACCAGTATTACATTTATGAACTTTTTTTTCTCCTGAGTAAAGTAAGGACAGGCTGGCTGGTTTAGCAGCTCTTAGAACATGTATTCTACCTAGTGAAGAACAGGAGTGTCTGGAAGTACTGCAAAGGTCTATCCAAAAAAGGACCAAAGGCCTTCCCCCCAAAAAAACCACCCAAACAACCCAACAAAACAAAAAAAACCCCAAAAACAACAAAAAACCAAGGCCAGGCCTCATTGCTAAGGCTGCTTTTCCTACCACATCCACTTGTGCAGGAATGAGAGAAATGGGGTGGGACAGAAAAAAGCTGTGATCCTTTATAAGCTATCTCCAGAAGCACCCCCACAGCTGGCATTAGCTGACAAGAGACATTTCCTAAAGTTTATTTTACATTTAAATTCATTTTTAAGAAAACCAAGAGAGGGTCAGAGGAAGAATAGACAGGAGTCAGGAGCAAACCACCATGCACATACACGTTTAGTCAACAATACATAAATAATGTTTAAATAGGAAAGCTGGAACTATCTACAGTGGTCAATAGCTGATTTTATACACACACACATATATGTATAAAATCACGAGCATGATTATGATTATCATATACATATGAGAGAGAGATATATATAAAAAAAATATAAGCACCTTTACAGAATCACAGAATTGTTTAGGTTGGACAGACCTCTTGAAGACAGACGACATCTTGTCCAACTCCCCTGCCGAAGCAGGGTCAGCTGCAGCAGGTTGCCCAGGATCACGTCCAGTTGGGTTTTGAATATCTCCATGGATTAAGACTCCACAACCTGTCTGGGCAATCCATTCCAGTGTTTGACCACCCAGAGAGTAAATAAGTGTTTTCCTGTGTTCAGATGGAGTTTCCTGTGTTTCAATTTGTGCCCATTGCCTCTTGTTCTGACAGCGGGCACTACTGAGAAGAGTCTGGCTCTCTTCTTCATTCCCTCCCATCAGGTATTTATACACATTAATAAGATTCCCCCAAGCCTCCTCTTATCCAGGCTGAACAGTCCCAGTTCTCTCGGTTTCTCCTTGTATGAAAGGTGTTCCAGTCCATTAATCACCTTTTCAGCCCTAATTTAAACAGCAACAACCACTACTGCAGGGCGTTAAACATAGCACTTCAGAAAAGGACTCGACTAAACATTGATACTTGAAGCCAAAACACTAGATAGATCTAACACTTATTTATTAGCTATGCAGACTTCTCAAACCACAGATGCAAAGTTTAATTGATTAAATACAGCATTAGAGATTTCGCTTTTAAAGATCTGCACTGTTAAACGCACAGTTAACATGAAGTTCACTGCTCGGTCATGCAAGACTTTTCATATCCTTTATTATCCATTTTAACATATGCTGACAATGGCAGTTTGCTAGCTAGGCTCAGAAAGCACTGTGCTGGTGACACCTGATACGCCTGCCTTTCTGATAAAGAAGCTCTGAATTCAAAGGCCATCACATACTCCTTGTCAAAAAAAAAAAATCACAAAAGGTTAACCAGTGTAAGTACACCGGTTATTGCTTACACAAGTATAGCTTACTACAGAAATGCTTGCCTATAACAATCATTCATATTAATTACTTTGAAACACTAGTTGTACGTATCACCAGTCACCAACAAACAAAAGTGGAACAAAACACCAATGAAAGTATTGATCCAAAGCAGGAAACATAAACCCATGTATTTCTTCTGAATGCATTTATGCCTATGTATAGGTACTACACTTGTCTTTCAGCAAGCTTTCTTAAACTCAACAATAACTATATGATGTTTTAGAGAATTTTCTTCTAGTTCCACCTAATGGCAAAACATATTTCAAAAGTTACATTTTAGATAAGCTGAGAGCAAATATCTCTCACTGTCCACATCTCCTTTCATTACATCTTTTAAAAATAGACAACTACACGGATAGGTTGGATACAGGAATTTTCCAAGCATAACCTTCTCACGGGAACCTTCAATTAAAAAGTAAAATTCAGACTCTTCTTGTCATAATAGCCAGGTTGACAATGCCGTCATATCCCTAGGAGGCTTCCAGCGGAGGCGTAGGACCTGATCCAGCAAAGCACTTCAGCACAGATGCATGTCGGTATTCCCACCGGAACCAGCAAAACTATTCACATGCATAAAGTTTCATAGACACTTAAGTGCTTTCCTGGATCAGGCCTAATAGTTACAATATCGAAGCACGAAGATCAACTAACAGTCAGTTATACAGTTTAAGGGATGCAGCTCCTACGGCCGTGCCAGCAGGATAGCTGACCTGCAGAATTCCCACTAAAGCCGCAATTTTACTCCAGAACTTTTCAAATTCAAAATAAAAGAGAGCACAATAGGGAAAAGGGAAAAGTCATCCACATTCGCACCAATTCACTCAGGATTAGCATCTACTTTCTCTTGTACAGGCAAAGCCACCTTTTCTTTGTTACAGTACTAGCACACTGCAATAGATAGATCTTTTTAGGGGGCAATGAGACTCCACTCCGGCAATTTGATCCACGTGGCTGGACTCTTGCGATCCAAGCAGAGTCTTACTGAAATCATGAGGGCTCTGCAGAAGTGCAAGGTCTGCTATCAAGGACCAGACTGCAAATTCAGAGACAGTAAAACATGATGGTCTTACATTTTCCCCATAAAAATTAAATCAATAAATTTCAAAAGTTTTTTATATTAAACTACTTTACACTAAGACAGATATTGTCTAGAACTATTTGTATGCTTAAAGTACATTTCAGCAATGGCTAGATACCATGCATTTTTAGAAGACTGAAAATGGAACAGGCAGTGCATTCTCACTTCTACAGTTATTAAGGTATGCTTCACTTTTGCTCAAGCAAATACAAAATAAATTATATGATGGCATGCAGGGCAAAAACAGAAAATCAGATTTCTCAAAATAATCAGCAGGGCCAAGCAAAATGTTTGAGATGCCATTCTTAAAATATGCTAGTCTAAGTAAAACGTGACAAAAACTTTTCAAGATTGAACAGGGTATTAAGATCAGGATGACATGGCCCTCTATTAGAAAATCACCGCAAGAATTGCACACCTGATAACTTGAAGCTTTGCATCTGTCAATTAAGAAGAAAACATTATTGCAATATTTGGAATGACAGTAACATGTTGTGCTGCCATGCAGTAAATCGATGTAAAATTTTAAAGCTTGGGGGACAGGATGGCCCAGGTGGTCCTCTGACTTTAATGCAGATGAACTTTGCCTCCAAATGGAATCAGAAATAAAGAAGGTTACAGAAAGCATATTTACTGAAATCCTGTCTCATCATTAGGACGTTTTCTGACATTTTGTAAGGAAGGCAATTTAATTGGTCTCGATTCACTCCATACTTTGGTTATTTGACAAGACAAACCCATTAGATAGTTAAGTATTTTTGCCTGCCAGCGATGAAGTACAATGACAGTGTGGTGGGTGAAAAGCCTCCGTAAGAGTTGCTTGTACAACTCATGTCAGTCTCAGTGTCTGATCTTCATAGAAAATAAGGAATTATATGAAAATGCTTTGTTTCCTAATGGCTAATGAGCAGATGTGCCCTCACGAACTTCCAAACATACTTAATTATCTGGCTTCTCCTTGCTTAAAAAGATCAAATCTCTCTTAATTCCAAACTGACAAATTTAAAATTAAGACTATTTTCCTCACACATACACATCATATAACTTTGTTTTTACTAGTACTTTCTATAGCAAGAGATATATTTTTTCACAGGGATTAAAAAGGAGGGAGTTTCCACTCTGGAATACTGATAATAGTTTTCAGGCTAAATCCTTTCAGACTAAAGACTGAAAAAAGTGCCCACTCTCAACAGTGAGGGGCAAAAACAATATAGCAGGCTTCCAACTATTTCTCTAGATGGTATCTATACAAAGGCCAAGTCAGCTGCCAGCCCTAAAAAAACAGAATTTGTGCTAACTTCTTAATTAGGCTACCTGCCTCCCCTCAGTAACGGAGCAGATTTAAAGCAATCATTATGGCCCAAATCAGACGTGCACACTATTTAGGGTGCAAGAGCAGCTAGAAATCTTGTTGACTACACAACGAAATTCATTATAAACAGTTTCAATTATTGTGCCTGCTTCGGAGGCAGCCTGCCAATTTCTGTGTTCAGACAATCACATATTACAATGTTCTCCTTTTGCATTGCTCTGTGCAAGAGCCACGCCATAAAGTGAAAGCTTAATGGCTGTAGATAGGGAAAGAGTGAAAATGAACATACAAAGTTCTGCCAAATGCACTGAGATAGACTGCCAGGAATGATTACGGGTGGAAGAAGAAAAAAAATTCACTTTCTTTTAGTTACAGTTGCATTCAAATATTGCTTGCCACTACAAGCAGAAAAACATTCTTGGCCAAAAGTCCAAGTTTCATGATGATGGCATTCCTTTAAACACACGGGTCTTTATATAAGGATAAAAACGCGTCCCAGTCACTAACTGTGACAGTTTAGCTACCTCATATGAGTGGGAGCATTTGTTTGTGTTTTGAAACAAAGTGAAGCTTCCAGATGTGAAGGCAGTGGATAGTTTTACAAATGTTTTACAAATATATGGCAACCACAGGCTATTAGGCTATGATTAGTTCAACCTCAATTTTGTCATAAATGAGAACATTCTGTAATTTTATTGTAAAACCTCAGTATTTTGTTCTTGCTGAGACATGCTACTATAACATCCAAGTAACTCATCCCCCCTCCCATTTTAAATTAACCTTTGCACCTTAAAAGTCTGGGTTGAAACTTCAATGTCAATGAAATAAAAAAATAATATATTAAGGTAATCACAGACTAACTCACAAATGCATATGTAATTACTGTCAATATATCATACCAGGGTAGATATGGAAACATTACAACTTACTTAAATCCTTTTATAAAGCCTATTATTGTGTTCAAGATCAATTACTCTCCATAAGTATCTGCAATAATGTTTACTCAGTGATCGATTGTTCAGGTTTCCTGAGTCCTGGAAGCTTTCTATCCTGTTGACCTGAATTTCACCCTCCTTGCAAAGGATACAGTGAAACGTACAGTAGTCTTTTCATTAAGCATTCTTTCTCAGTAGGTCAGGATTTGTGACACAGTTTTGAATCCTCATATATCTTCTTGGTGGGTTTAAAGTATGCAATTTATTTTAAGCAACTGCTCAACAGCTGCATTTCATCCAAAATTCTTCTGTGGCAAGTGAGCAGGTTTTTGTTTTAAAAAGGTTACATTTTAGTTTACTTTTAACTCCATAAAACTGATAATCTGTTATTTGCCTAAGATTAATGAAATAATGAATGACAATGTTCTATGTATTTACTACAAAAATCTTTAAAAGAGATGGCTTGAAGACAAGAAGGAAGTAAGAAATACATTTAAAGAGAAAACCTCAACAAGTGAATATTACAATGCAGCTTTTTAAAGCCAATATTTTTTTCTTAGAAACACACTGTCAAAAACACTTCTCAAGCATTAGTAATTTCTGTATCACAGGATAGTAGCACTTTTTTTATCCAAGGTGAGATGGGAGACATATAATCATTTAATTGAAGCCTGATGTGATTTTTCTGTCACAGAAATGAGTTAGTCTTACAGGATGGTATAAATTCAGAAAAATCTTTCCCCATCTGCTCAGCTTAAAAGGTAGATATCGTCGGTATGCATTTTCACATTCAGACCGCTGGTACTAATTTTAACTGCATCACCACACCATTGATTACTGTTTCTACTAAAAGTAAAAAATTACTTGAAGTTCTGTACTTACAGAACTTAGAGTTATTCATTCATAACAACAACAAAAATTAACCTTTCATAAGTGACCATAATGTCCTTTCCTATGCCTATAGTAAGAAAAGCAGCTTTGGTGAGTAACACATCATACTGCTATATTAAAAGCAAACCAAAACGCCTTGAATTGAAGAGCATCCTTCTAGTCATCGTTCCTCTGGCTCCACGCTTCAAAGCAGCAACAAAGCCTTCTAAGGAAAATACACAGACACACACATGCACAGAGTTATATCCAGAGGGAGGGAAGTAAATCATTTTCATAACCCTTTTATGCGAAGGGAAACGGGCTTTACCAGAGCCCAGACTAGCACTCTGCTTCTGGAGATCGCTTTTAGACAGAACTGGTGGGGTATTTTCAGTTTGTTCAGCAGCGCAGCAAATGATGCTCTGTAAATAAATGGCCAAGTCCATCTGCTGAACTCAGATCCATCTGGGATATAAGAAATGGGTAAATGAGAGGAAGGCAAGTTGAACATCACGGATTTCCACAAAGCATGCAAAGATTACACTTCAGTTGCAAGCATTAACACGTGCACAGAGAACGATGCTCAGTTAAAAGCTATACACGCACACAACTCAGCATAGTGAAAATACTGATCCAAAACAGCCAGACAGAAGAGTTTTCACTGGCTCAAAATAATCTCCTGTTTTAATTCTGTAACAAGGCAGAAGCCTAGGGGAATCTAAGTGGGTCTTGATCTCGCAGATTACAGAAGACCAAACTCCTCTACTCCAGCCTACTACTACACTCTACAGCTTCAGAGGAAATACAGTGCCGATGAGCAGGATGTTAATGATTATATACCATCTCTCACACATGCCATGAAGTTTGCACAAATTGGAAAACATTAGATTCTTGTCTAGAACAAGAAGAAAGTAAAGACTACAAACTTCTCTAACACCTGTGTAACAACCCATTCAGCATCGTGCCACTGGTTTTAGGCAATTCAAGCCCATTTTTCTGTCTCTCAAAATCCTGATGCAGGCACATGTGTACATGCACAACTGTAGGAGGCCCAGTCATTTCCAGACTATCTGCAGTTAGGGACTGTTTTTTAAAGTTACCCACAACTATAACTTCTGTTTAAACTCTAGAGCCTAGCCCACACCTTGAGATGAGTTTCTGCTCATTAGTAGGAACTGGGTCCTATGGGGAGAGAAAGCACAAGCCCCTCTTTACCGATGACTGCTGTTCACCATCCATTTTGTTTCTAACCACTGCATCTTTTCCCTTCCAACAGTATAATTAAACTCATTCTTAAATGCTATAGAATACAGCAGATGAAAGACTGAGTACAATTTTATTTTGTACTACTGTAAGTGCACACAACCCAACTAAATGGGCTGGCAAAATGTTTTAATGCATAAGAATTCAGCGCTTACTTTCCTTTCTTCCAACTTTCTGAAAACTTGTGGAACTTGCACCAACCCTCTTCGATTAGCTGTAGAAGGAAACTTCCACTTAGAAAGCAGTGCGAATGGTTTAACCATAAGACTTCTGTCCAATAAAGTTTTTGAAAAATGACCTTCTCTCCTGAGTAGCCAAGGGGGAGTAGTGCTCTTTTAAGAAGATGAAGAAATTAGCTCAAGTAGACATCAAGGCACTATGTCCCACACATCTAATCATCGAATTGTTTTACTTTCCTTAAGATAAAGTCAAAAGAAATTACATTTTTTCCAATTTCTACTTTCTACTTGCTGGCCAGTGTGACAGCTCTGAACTGTACGTCTCTATCTTTAACAGCACCCTAGGGAATAAAACCCTTTAGCATGACAGTCTCAAAGTCCTAACAAGCCCCCAAAGCCTATAAGGCTTTCTTTTGCAAGGAAAAGTGCAAGTGGTGTGCTGAACTTTGAGTGTACAATAATCCAATGTATTCTGCCCTGTGGAGAGGAGACAAGCAGATGGGATTTGACAATGCTAAGGCAAGCTGTGCTGTGTGACCTTTTGCTCTCTCAGATTCTTCTTTATCCTCAGAAGCAACACAGTTTCTATATTGGATAATATTTGTGCATGCAGCATGACACACATGCTTGCCCTGTTAGTATCCCAAATCTTTGCAAAAAAGTAACTTTAGGGAATATTTTATCTACATTTGTTGCTTTCCTAAGCAGGTGACAAAACTATACAACCTTGACAGAGGACCCCAGGCCCTTCATGTCTGGGAGGAAAATGAGCATTTCTTGGAGTTGCTGCATTAGACAAGCCCAAGTATGTTGCTCTTGTTTCAGTGTCTGAGCACAGAATTGCAAATTAAAAGCCAAATGCATATGATTGCATTAAGGTATGGAAATAAATTGGACAGGCTTAGCGTGAGATCTCCTCTAACAAGTGATTACACAAATGTGATGTCTGAAAAGACATAACCCCCTTTCCCACCTCATCCTGTGTTTAAGGAATTCTACGTATTCAGGTCTGCTTTTTTTATAAATCAATGCAATGAAGTGCATTAGGTTCTTATTTTGCTTTTTAAATAGTGAAAGAAAGAAGAGATTGCTTATTTGTTAGAGCAGTCATCTCAAAATGAAAAGTAATTCATCAATTTAATGATATGAAGGCATTTCTCATTTAATATAACTGAGCATACATCAAAACCAGGGTAAAATCCCAGCATGACTGCTGCCTCATAGTGATTCTCCACCATCAGGCCACTGTTTCACCAGAATCCAGCAGTTTCTTCTGGTTCTTAGAGTTATTAAGTGACATTCATTTCATCATGGTATCCACTTCAAGAGGTGCAGAGGCAGCAGAAGAAAAGAATTCTGATGTGAGCACATGCCAAACAAATAGTACATCCTTTATCCTCCTCGTACTAAGGGCCACAACAAAACCACCACTAGCTGACCATACCTTAAAAAGTTTCCAGGCATCCAGGAAGTACATAAATTCCATATTTCTGTGTCAATCCTTCAACACGAGTCATATATGCTTACACTTTCTATATACTTCACCTATCCCTCCACAGTCTTACCATTTTGTCTAGCCAAACTTGTTCAAGCCA
Source organism: Aptenodytes forsteri (assembly GCF_000699145.1). Classification (NCBI taxonomy): domain Eukaryota; kingdom Metazoa; phylum Chordata; class Aves; order Sphenisciformes; family Spheniscidae; genus Aptenodytes; species Aptenodytes forsteri. The sequence continues at coordinate 276,343 of NW_008795133.1, read as the reverse complement.
ACAAGCATTTGCAACAAGAAGGAACTGGAGAAGTGGAGAAGCGCAATCTGAGAGAAAAAACAGAAAGCGTGGCAGTGTCTACACACTGACACCTGCACAGACTCATTTTATTTCTCATCCCAGAAGCCTCATTTTCATTTGGAATACAGGTTCTTCACAACAAAATAAACCCTTGGGCAAAACTATATAAGACAGGACGGAGGTAAAACAAAGAAGATAACAACCTTCGGAAAACCATTTAATTCCAGAGTTCACAGGCCCAGTGACAGCAAGCGAAAACAGGTCGACATTGATTGTCAGAGTCCATCCGTTTGAGGGAGGAATGCTTGTCACCACTGAGTTTACCTTTTTTTTTTTCTTTTACTCATGCAAAGAATACCACATCAAGACAGTCTTCTCAACTGCTCTGATAATGAAAGATAACTAATGGCAAGGAGAATTACTGGTAAACTTGCAAGGCAAAGTAACTGTTCACTGCGCCGGGTACTTACAACTACTTCAAAAAGAAACTTGCATCCAGGCCTTCCATGAAAAAAGGCACAAGCGAACCTCAACCACAGAGACCTAGAGTAATCCAGATCTTATGGACAAGTTACAGTGAAAAACTCCTACCTGAAATTGCCATGAATAGAAGTTAACCAAAAGTTAAATATGAAGTGTTACACTGATGGTAGCTCAGGAAAAAAAATACTAAGAAAAAATAACAAAAGAACAGGACAGCCAAGTAAAAATGAATTTGACAGCTTTACAAAAACTCCACCAAGTTAGACGTTTGACTTCTTCTCTAAGAGGGTGGCCAGTGGACACATGCCAGGGCAGAAACAGAACTGCAGTCACCCACCCAGCCTCGCAGCTCCCTCACTGCCATTCCACTAACTCTAGAGCAGGCAGTCACAAGGCCTTGAGGGGGCACATATTAATAAGCTTCACAAAGGTGATCAACATTTCCAGCTTGCTAAGCACTCTTTTTATGGTGTCTATTCTCCCCTACAAAAATTCCCACCCCAAATCTTCAGCCTGTCCTTAGGCACAGCTTTTGGGAAGGAGAATTCAAGGAAGCCTTGCATTCCCTTCTCCATCAGGCTGCAACTGTATTGCAACTTCATCCAAAAACCCCTGTTACTGAACTCCAGTGGCTTGTTCTCTAGGCAGAACCCTCCTAATCTGCTGCAGCTGAACTCCCTCAGCCTATCAAGTACGAAATCCTTTTATTGCTCTGGCCTAAAAGCCTCTTATCTCCTAATTCTGTGAGGCTGAGAAACAGCTGTTCTGCTCATTAATCCTACAATGACCATCAGAAGGGGGATATATACCTTCTCACTCTACTCAAACACAAGTAACTAGGTTTCATCAAGTTCTTTACAATCTACTTAGTTGAGTCCCAGTCCACAAGTTTTTATAGGAATTGGAGTAGCAGTACAGAAGCTTCTGCACTTTCGTGAAATATTCAGATTTGGTGCTATAAAAATGTTAAAGACCTGGTTCAATGTAAAGAATTGATATTAGGAGCTGATATTGCCTAGTGCCAGAAAGAAGGTAGCCATCTCTGGAGGACAATTCTAAAATTGGAGAGACCCTATTCCATTCTCTGCACTGCAGATACCAGCAAATTGTTTAAGAAACAAGCATTATTTAATTTTTTTTTTTCAAGCAAGTGCAATTTTGGCAAAAAGTGCTGTATGGATGACTGTAACGACTTTCCACTATAGTGACTATAATGACTTTCCACTATAGTTAATACATACACCATTAGTTTATAATGAGACCTTTCTCAATCATTTATTACAAACCCATGTTATCTATGACCTTCAAAGACAGCTCAAAGGGAAACAAATAACCAGTTGAGTTCTTGGCTTAACTAATATCTTTAATTAGCACCCCCAAGAAATGCTAAAGGTTGCTGGGTTTCCCCCTATATACAACACTCAGCCAAGGAAAAATTAATAAGGTAATATTTTTATCAGCATTGATGCCTTCTATTTCTCTGTATAAAGTGAAAACTTACTACAGACTGTTGCTAAACAGCACTGCAAATATGACAGAGATCATGAAAGTAAGTTCTCATATAATATGCATTATTTAATATTTTACACTTATGTACCTGATGGACAAACATAGGCCTAGCTGTGTAATTCAAAAAACCCAAAACCCTTCTATAAAGTTTGTGTTGAGAAAAATGTTAAAGTGGCAAACTGCGTTAAGATCACAGATACCTCACGTCAGTTGTACCTTTTATTTTAACTATAAATGTCACACTTCATCATGCAGCTGTCAGCTTCCTTTAATGTACTAAATGCTATCATGTAAGCACGGAACCTGACATGATGTAACACAACAATTAAAATAAAAAGCAAGTCAGCTTCGACACCATGTCACTTTTCTGTTTGCTGCAAATTAAAGAAAAATCAAAAGTAGAAAAGTAAGAGCTAGTCAAGAAAAAAGTTTGCAAAAAACCCCAAACATAAGTTAATGTTTCCCTCTAATGTTATGTCACATTTTTACGCTCAGCTTTAAAAAAAATGTCCCCAGCTTTAGCGCAGCTAATTACAAATTGACACCAAAAGACGTCAAGAAGAAAGTCTAAAACTTCTAGAAAGACGCTATTGTAATAAATATACTTCTAGCTGTCAGTTCCCTAACAGCTGACATCCATGGAACTAAGCAATTATTTTTCACTTTCTATCCTACCCTTTTTCAATTTCTGTCTACTCTGTGGTACTGCTGCGGCACGTTAAAATTGCTAATGCTTTTCAAACCAGATGCAACAGCACTTAAGTTATGCCTGAAGCAATTCCTAGTAATAATGAAGAAATTATGAACTCTAGATAATTAATACTGAAATTGGTCATGTATTACAAATTTGATTTTCATTTACTGTATTTGATGCACAACACTAAATAAAAGTGTCTGAAATGTTCAAAAATTAACTTTGGAAAAAAGGAAAATAATTTACATCTGGGAAAGTATATTGTTAATAATTAGATTGCCTCCTTTTCAGTGTTTGTCTGTTCATTACATGAACTCTAAACTCACATTTAATAAATGTGAGCATAAAACCCTTTGGCTCAAGGGGAAGTTAGTGGCATCTGTCACACATACAGAAATGTCATATGCCTAATATTCACTCATGCCATAGTTCATGCCATACCATGACACATTCAAAATCTGTGGCCCAGGGAAGCAATAACCACAACGGAGTTCATTCACAGGCAGGGAGCAAAGAGTCAAGCAAAAAGAAGCTAGAGTCCTGTCCCACAAAGGGAAGGACCGATACAGACATTTAAAGAATATTCCTGTAAAAACTTGAAATATTGAGTTAACACAAATCCCTTTTTCCTCTTTGAAGAAAAAAGAGGAAAGGGGAACATGGGGAATCCTAGAAAGTTTTACCCCCAAATACCCCGTAACTTCAGAACTGTTTTCTGCTGATCTACTTCTACACCTTCCTCAGGATTTCCAGGCCAGTAACCTGCTAAAGTAACAATAAAATGAAGAACAGTAGCATTTTGGCTGGAAAAGATTTATACATGAGTGTTACTGCATTTTCAGATGTGCTTTATTTGATTGAGTATGACAGCAAGTTGCAGGAAAACCAAGAAAATAAAAAACTGGGGTAGATAAAAACAAATATAAAAAGACACACAAATAAAAATACACAAATGAAGTAATCCAAAATAATCTTAGACCTGCCCTTACAGCTGTCTCCCAATAAACCAATCCATGAGTAAAATTTGGACACCAACGAAGCTGCTAGGAATTTGATCTTTAAAGACTACTCTTTTACCAAACACTGAAAATTATAACAGTGGCAGCGCTTGTATATTTCTAAGAACTTTTGCTGTATTATACCTCAGTGACACTTATGCTGAAATAGATCATTTTTTTAAAAACTAAAACTAAACAGTATTTCTTGAGGACTATATTCAGCTACATGAAGACTTCAAAGTGATCACAGCGAAAGCAGAGAAAGTGCCATCATATCCTTCAGGATGAATGCACACCTTTAAATTATCTGTTCTCTTCTTATGGTTTTCCTAGCCCTTAAAATGCTTTACTACTATTAGAGACTTTTCCCTTGTATTTACACAAATGAGAAGAGAGTCTATCTCTTGTGGGCATGGACATGTCCAACTGTGAAAGTTTATGCAATTCATTGGTTATATTAATCCCCATAAATTCTCCTGTACCAGCCTATTGAAGGAATACATCAATAAGGACCTTTACATTACAGGCCTTAGTAGAAGATGATGTCATTTGCATACGTAGGACTTCAAATGTGAAATGACAGAAGTAGTAAAGTTTAGAAACAAGACATCCAAAACCTTCACTTTTTATACCTTTGATTTTTATTATACTTAATATTATAAACAGTACAGTTTGAGAACTGAGAATTGAGCTCCATGTTGAAATGGTGATAAAATGAAATACACTTCATACCTGCGCTTCTTAGGTTAGGGTCTAGGTCTGGCATTTCCTTGGATGCTTCTGGACTGACGCTGTAGATAGATGCTCCTGCTTCACTGACAATGCTGAAAATTAAATGGCAAATAATCAAAAAACCACACAACTGAACAACTGAAAGACTTAGCAGGTGACTTAATTGAATATTTGGGTTTTTTATACAGCCTCATGTTTTAAAAATATTTTTAATCAACTGAATACTTATAAAAGTAAGACAGTACAGACAAAGGAAAAGATCTCCATTTAAGCCAAAGCACTCCTGACCTGCAGCATCCATTCTTTTTCCATTCTGGCCCTATTGTAAATACACACTGTGCACGATATCAGCCCCTGTAGTAATCTTACAACAGAGAAAACGAGCACAAGAAACAAGTGTTACCAGAAGTAAATAGGCAAACTAAGTTCAACAAACAAAACAAAAACCTACCTGACAATTTCATTAAAAACACCTAGATTCTAAATTCTAACATCAATTAAACTATTACATGAACCCAAGTCATGAGTGTGCACACACACTGTCTAAAGCTAACTGCCTAAAATACTCAGAAAAAACCCAACTTGATACAGACTGAGCCACAGAGCTGCAGCTTGCTTCTCAGCGGCATTTAATACCGTCTTCTCCCCACTCTCGCTGCCATCCCCAAAGAAAAACACAGACTGCATGTCTTCAGTAACTTAAACTACAGTTCATGCATCTGCCGTACACCTCAAACTCATTCAGTAATGATGATAAACTCACCCATTCAAATCACAACACATAATTAAAAACCCTCGAGTGCTCTAGTTCCACTCAAGAGAAAACAGCAACCAAGTATTCACAGGGTAAGTTTATTTTCAGCTGTGAAATTTTGACACCACTGAATCAACAGTATATTTCTTCAAATAACTTCAACAGAACTTGAATTTCAGGCTGATAATTAAGGCATCGTACAGCTACTGCACTGGAGAGGAATACTGCCAGTTTCAGAACTATTTTCAACTTTTACTATTCTACTCTTAGAATAGCCTTATCTTCACCATAAGGAGGGAAACCACAATCCTTAAGAACCAGACCTTTCAATAAAAATCATAACTTTGCTTTATATTGTTTTAAAATCAGACTATAAATTTTCCTTTTAAGAACATTTGGTGGGTCAATTTTTTAAATAAAGAAACTGATATCTAGAAGCCCCTCCCTTTAGAAAAAGCTGGAGAATAGCTCAAGAGATAAAACACATTCCCATTCAATGTGCCAAGCACGTTAACAGTAAACAGTGTAAAATGCAGATATAAAAGGTAAGAATTTCTTACTGCTGTTTTTACAGATTCCCCCCGCCCCAATCAAAACTGGAATTTGGTAGAGTGCTGTACACACAAGTCAGATTTTATAGTTACTCAAAACTCAAAAGAACATTTCAGTATTACAGACAGACTGGATCTTCCAATAAATACAGAGAATAAAATCCTCTTCTCTTTTGTATTAGCATAACTCCAGACCCATTCAAACAACTGGTTTAACAGAGCAAAAAATTGCTCAGACCAGCTGAACGAGGCAAATGAAAATGAAACTAGTTACGTGATCTTTTAAAAAGATTCAGTATTGTGGGCATTCCTTCACTATAAATGACATTCAGAAAACAGTCCCATAACAGAATTCAGAAATATGGTCATATCGCAAAAACCTAACTGCTGAAAAACGAAGGTGTTGACAGAAGCCTCATCAAACTGATTTTTCTGATGAACGGGTAGTTTAAAGAACAATGCAGCAGAATGTATTTCTTAACCTGTTCACACCTAAAGGCAGCATCTGGCAAGCGCTCCCTTTTTGGAAATTGCTTCCAAAAAGCCACACATGTTAGCACATACTTCTAACAGCTTTTAACTAATCGCTCTTCAATCTCTTTGTATGCTAACAGATCCAAAAGTTAACCTCTCAGGCAATTTCTAAATTTAATACATTAATATTACACTTCGATAAACAAAATTTAAAAAAAATCAGTTTTGCACACGTTTTTACAGTGCTGTACTATAAACTGTATTACTGCATGCAGCTTATTGCTTGATCCCTCTCAGTATTTTGTGCAGTGAAAAAACAAAGTGGCATGGATGGGAATTTTAACACGCTTGACATTTTATTGATTCTCATTAATGCTACACTAACAATTTTCAGAAGTGAGAGGAATGCAATAATACTATCATTCTATGGTAGTAAGTGACTCGTGCCAAATTGTAAGGTAGGTAGTACAAAAACTCCTTGCTAAAATGAGTAAATAAAATTAAACTCAGGATGGGCAAAAGAAACATTTGGAAAGAGCACATTTCCTTTCCTCAAGTGCAAGAACATTCATTCACCGGGGGGAGGAGGAGGGAGGAAAGCCAAGTAAAAATTTATCATCTCAAGCAGGAAAACAAGATATAAAAAGCACTTTCAGAAGCAGCGTACACTGGATATTTGACATCCACTCTGAGATAGTTTTGTATACGCATGCAGTTATTCTACAAAGTATTTGCTGTAACAGACTTGGAAAAGGGGTGAAGAATTTCTGCTCACACAGAACCCCACACCACTGCGCCTAAGACAGTAAAACCCAGACAGTAAATAAATTTGTTACCCAGAGTAAATGCATAGGGCCACAAACTCCAAAGAAACCATCCTCTGGTTTGTTCAACCATAGTCAACCAAGACTTTATAGACCTATTAGTGGCTGTCATGAGGTTTTACTTTGGTTTTAGCTACAGTGAGGTGGTTACTAATGTGACACTGGCACATACAATGCTAAAACATTTAGCTTGGTCACAATACTAAGATTACAAGCAAAATAGATTTGGGGATTTTTGTTTGCAGTTGTTCTGGATTTTGTTTTTTGACTAGACAAGAGTGTCACTTTAATTTAGAGACATTTTGTGTTTTTCTGTTTGTTTGGGTTTTTTTTATTCTAATACTCCTTTTTAAAAGGGTGATGCCATATAGGATATTTTATGCTAATTTAATGTTGTAAAATGCTCTGCATCATGCTTTCAAAGAATATACATATTTTATGTCAGGGCACATTAAGACAAAACCAAACCTGCTCAAATCAGTAGGGCACAGAAATTTACTCCAAACTACTGTGGTCCACACTGTTCTCTAACCTCCCCCCCCACTTTTTTAAAGGATACAATTTTCAGGAGAGTCAAAAGAAAGCCCTCATAAGAGTTGGTAAAAACTGTATCTAAAAATCTGTATACGTTCAGAACTAGAATTTGTTTCTACTTTGACTTTTTGAGCCACATAATGCATTAAAAAAGAAAACTAGACCCCCACCCCCTCATAAAATGAGATCCTTATTTCTGTGCATACCTTAAGAGGAAAGATTCTTGCACTAACCAAAATCTTAACAGTTAAAACAACACTACAGAAATTCAATTTTGCTATTTAAAGTCAAAATGTAGTAGCTAAATAAGCAAGTGGTCATAATATGATATGCTTATAATACATGAACGGACAAGTTTCATAAACTGCTCTGTAAATTAACAAAAAATAGCAGGTAAAATATCTGGGACTATGCCTCCATACTGTCTGCATCCCACATTACCCATCCCACAGATAAGGGTTTTTTCCCCTCAGCATCTATATCCAACTTTTTAAAATTAGAAGTGCCCAAACCACAAAGCCGCTACACAACATTTCAATTTTCTCTTTTTAATTGTACAAACAGGCTTGTTGCGTAGAAAGTAAGTTTTCGTATACTGCACCCATCTCCTTTACTTTTGTTAAGACACATTTTAAGTACTGTTAAACCAACATTAAATATATTCCACTAGCACCACCTGGTGGTCCCTCAGCTTTATGCTAGAGACCATGCCTGCTGTATTCTAAATACTTTAAGGAGCCTTCTAACATTGACTAGAGCAAGTTATTTTCTTACTCAGCTTAAATAAACATTATATATTTGGTATGAAAAGATAATTTGAAGACCTGTTCAAAACATTCAGATTTTCAATCTCTTAATTTTTACAGGAAAAAAGCCTTTCTTGTAAAAGGTAAAAAAATAATCTAAGAACACTTACAATTTTTTTTTAAATTCAAAGCTATTACATCCCTACAAAAATGCATAATGGTAAAGATTACATATAACAAACTAGATTTAACAACAGTTGTTTAACCATGTTACAATTTCATGTACATGCACATAATGGCACATTTTTTAAAGCTTACAAGGTTCTTTTGTAGTAAGTTTTCACTGAAAACCTTTTCAAAACTACGTGCAAAAATCTGAAGTAAATATAACAAAAAAAGATATATCAAGCTGGAGGCTTCTAGGGTTAAAGATGGATGCAGCTTCCTGACATTTTCATGAACCTCACCAACGTTTCAGACTATTTTATTACATTGAAGTCATTTCCCCGCAATCAAATGCAACACTGGATTAATAACCTACAGAGAGATAAAAAGTAACTTTATCCAACTTTACATAACTTACTGTTCCTACAATCTCCAAAACCCTGATTTACAACTTGAAGCCTTTAAAATAACATTTTATGAAACAATACCAGTACAAAGAAGAGACCAGCGTTAATACTTGGAAGAAAATCATGGTCACTCTAAAAGCAAAGGGTATGTCAAGCTCAAAATGGGCCCAGATTTTCATATTTGGTCATAAAATGATGATCTGCCAAAATATAACTCCCTTCCCAATCAAAATTTAGTAATTGTGGTTAACTCCTCTAACCCAACTTTTTACTTATTAACTGATAAATATATTCCTCATAAGCTTGTGGCAACAAAAGCTAGAGGCTCCCACAAAGGGCAGAAGTACAGAAAGGTCAAAGGATTATTCAGTGTTACTTACTAAAATAACTGGCTTAAGAATTACCCAGGACAGAAAAAATAAAATGAAATAAAATGACAAAATATTTGCTAGAAAAGAATGTTACATGTAGAAGCTTGATTGGAATGCTACAAGCTTTAATTACATTGATAGATTTAGTGATTAAAAACAAACTGAGGAGGGGCAGGGCAAGTACAGGCTCAAAAGAAGATTGGGCTATTTCATGAATGAGAAATCCATTGGGCCTTATTGAGAACACAGAAGTCACAACTAGCTCCAGAAGAGCCTAAAACCAAAAATGGCTGAGAGCTACAGAAGTACTAGAGAAATAAGATGTCCATGTCTGTTCTTATACGTCTCCCTACATACCCATTTTTGGCGACTAATGAAAACCACCTAGGCGAGGTCAAAGAAGCTCTTCATACGAAACAACAATATTCCCTTTATTTACATTTTGACTTGTGTCTCGCTCTTTCCTCTCCTGTCAAGCAGGACAGTGCCCATGGCAGAAGTGACTTTGACAGCCCCTCCAACTCCTCCTCGCCATTACCAACATCAAGCTGCAGGCTTCTTGCTGTCATGGGCAGAGTTACCTGCCCTTCCCAGGGACTCACGTTCGGGTACGTGAGCACGCCAGCCCTTACGCGCTGTGCACAGCGCAGTTCCTTCTCCTGGGAGGTCATGAATATGGCCGACTGGAGACTGCAGTTCAGTGCAGGCTGAGCGAGACGCTGTAATTTATTCAGCCACACATGCTCCGCCACGGGAACAATAGGATACCAGGCTTGACAGACCCTGGCTCTGACACAGCTAAGCCATTACTTTTTTTTTTTCTCTTATGAGGAACATATGTCATGGAAGTGCAAGATAAAAAGATTCTGGTATATACTCAATAATGTATTCAAAGAATAAAAAGCCCGAAAAGATTTTTAAAAGCCTGTTCATTCTGACAGATGAGATTAAATTCAAAATCTGGTCTTTCCCCCACCTCCAACAAGCTAGTGGTGTGGCAAAGGAAGATGTTAGGATCATGGAAAGATTATACTAGAAAGCGGTCATTATTCAACAGAATTAAGCCAAAACCCATATAATTCATCTGTGCTTTTAAATAATCTAAAAAGATGTAGCTTTAAATTTTAACAAAATATAGAACTCAGGAGATATTCCAGTATTAAATACATTTTCCAATGATAAAATATACTATTAGATAGGAAAGGAATTTTCATCAAATTTCCATTGCTTCATTCAAAACTTTTAGTCACTACATACCACACAAGTTTTGCTTATGTGGAAGTCCACCTTTCAAAATCAGTCACTTTAGACAAGAGGTGTTATAGTCATCTTTTGGAAAAATACCGGAGGAAAGCTCATAGTGACTCACAGTGAAGCCATTCAATTAGATGGCGGGAGAGGGGGGAAGAAGTTTATAAGAACAGTTCCTGTTCAGAAGCTCCCAAGCACACAAGAAGTTAAGCCCACAAAGTGTCTTCAGACAGCACATCAAATGATAAGCTGTGATACAGACCCCACATTGTTCCTCAGCCACATTCTGTAAGTTTCCATAGAAAATATTAGGTGAAAATCTGCTTACACCAGTGTTTTGAATTCACAACAAAGTCCATAAATGTTTCTACCCATGTATGAATGAATTTGCTCAGTATTTCACAAAGTTTACCATACAAAGAAGAAAGTAATCTTGTCCTGACCAACTCAATCTACTTTTTAAAGTAAAAATTATTATACTGTTTAAAACCAGGAAACTCTACCATGCAGCAAATCACAACACAGAACAACAGTATGTCTTTCAGTCACAAACCCTACTTTTGAAACAGCTTGCTGACCCTACAGCAGGGACAATAAATAAGCACCTTATAAAGCAGCTTCTGAAGTGACAGAATTTCAAGGCAACTATGCTTGCATTAAGGATTTTGTTTCCTGTTCAGACACAAACGATATTTAGCACCAGTCAAGTTGATGGCTTTCCTGGTAGACAGCATAGATCTTTAGAACCTACTGAAGAAAAAAGAATTAGGCCTGTTTCTATCAGTGTTTAGCAAGATAATCTAATCACGGTTTATATCATTGCTTCAAATAATTAATAGTGACTTATCTTAAAATAACATTGTCTTCGAACAATATTTGATTTTCCGTTTTTCCAGTATGCTTATGCAGAACTAAACTTCACCACAGAATTGAAGTATGAACTTTCAGATGAAGAACAATATGCAAAAGAAAAATTTAATGGTTTGAAATACCAAATCGTAGTCTTTCAACATCAGATAAAATGCACAAATTCCTCAATGTCTGTTTTATAAGAAATTAAAAGGAATACAAGAAATCAAAGCCAGTTTAACTAAAAAGACCTGCATTCAAATCTCAGAAGAAATGTATGACGAAGACTGAAAAATTAGTAAGTATTTTAAAAAATACAATTATTGAAATAGTTGTCTTCAAGTATTACCCACTCCCCTGCAAGCTGGGAAATATTAGGGCTAAAAAAGTCCAATATTTTTGACTTTCACTGCTTTGGAGTGTAAAAGAGAGCTACGTGTTGATTTTACATTCTAAGAGCATTTTGCCTGTAATCAAACATAATAAAAGGATATTTCAAACATAAGGACAACTATGTTCTGAGTAACGCAACCTGATTGCCTATTTGTTAGCACAAAACAGGTTTCAAGAATATGGGAGGAGCAACTGTGGCATAGGATCTGAAAAGCTTCTCCTTTAAACAAGTTACTACTTTGGAAAACGCGGCCCAGTTCTACTAGCTTCCAGGTTTGGATGAATGCAGAAAACGTATCCCACAAAAATATTTCACTGATTACAGAATCACAAGAGTTCAAAATTTTCTGATTTCAATTCCTCAACTACCATCATTCCCCTCCCCAAAGAAAAGTGGTGTGAAATTTCCTGCCATTAAAACAATAAGACGTTGCTAGTTGCAGCAGAATGAAATAGGTTTCAGAATTACTGCAAGATATAACAATGAGTTACCATGCTTTGATTGCTTCTGTATTAGATATAACTCTATGAACCCCTAAATCAAAAACTACTTACCGTACTACACTAATAAAACTAACTGTATAGCTACGGCCTGGAATCCTTTATTCATCTGTGTATGAACCATGTCCTCAGCACATCCCTGCGAAGGGAAGAATGATCAGATATCTGTCTTCGTCTTGTCTGAAAACGATGACATTTTTCAGTAAGAAAAGGGTCCAAATGGCAGGTGTCAAAGAGCTTTAGCTTCACAACTGGTGCTAGGAGGCAGAAAAAACAACAGCAGCGTGTGGCCATGTCAGAGCTGCACAGAAGCTGCCGTACAAGTGCATATCTGAAAAGAGCAAACCTCATAGCCTGTTAAATCAATCTAGTGCCAGATGCTGTTATCAGAACAAAACTGGTGCTGCGGATTCATCCCCAGAAGAAATACACGTCCCATGTCTGCAGTGAAAAGTGAAAGACCTAGGGTGGCAGGTCTCAAGACTGAAGGTGACAGTCACCTGTGACTGCCCCCACCGCTTTCATTGACAGTTTCAGAAAACAGGTCCTGTCATTGCTCATAAAGCAGCTGGAGCTGAAGCTCCTTTCTGCTCTTGCAGAGAGCTTTAAAATCTGAACTCCAGGTCCAAAATCTACTTCCAAGTTAACCATCCAACTAAAAAGCAGTTAAGTCATGTATTTTTACTTCAAACACTGTAGTATAGTAGGAACTTGAGAGAGAATTTAACTACTGCTCTTCTCCCTGTTGCAACAACATCATGAAGAGAAATCGTGGCAATATGGATAACATTATAGAATACAATATTACCTTAGTGTAAGAGGACAAGTTTAAAAAAAAAAGCACATTTTGTGTGATTAGAAATATGATAGCATTAAAGTAACTAAGCAGAATTAACGATAATTAAACGTATTGAAAATTTAAAAAGTTACCTATCTATAGCCAATTAACATTAACATCAGAACAAAGGAAAGACAGTAAAAAAAGGCTTCAGGACTGACATAGGAAATGAAAACCCTAGAGTCCACTTTTAAAAATAAAATAGGTATGAAAATGGGTATGGTCAAGACCACTCCTGCCAACACTCACGCAGTTTTACACAACTAAATTATCCCAATGACCTCAGAAGAACAAACCATATATACAATAGAGAAAAAATACAGCCAAACACTGACAAGATTTTACCTAACCTCTTTTTACCCACTGGGAGGGGGGCACAAGGAGACAAAAAAACACAGCTGATTTTGGCAGTCATGCTTCAAAAAGAAGAGAAACACTAGGTGATGTTAAACACTCGCATTTCATATATTTAGACTTTTGAAATGAAACTACCTAGATGCATCCATTAAGAACATGGCACAGTCCAAAAAGATGATTATGCTCCCCCAAAAGCCTAGCAAAACCGTTCCACATTGAAGAACTTGATGAGCAGCCTTACTTAGCCCCTGCCCCCCCAGTTCTCAAGAGCTTGGTGAAGCCAACAGGCCCAACACACCACCACGAAACACAGCAGGCCAACAGAAGTTGCAAGTCCCAGAGCAGAAGGCCACCACCAACGCTGCCCTGCCAGCAGCTCCTTCTCAGCTCAGCCAAGCAGAAACCTCTGCAGTGGTAGCACGTGGAGAAAGCTGGTGTTTCATCCAGCCCATCTCCAGCCACACAGGATCTTGCAAGAGATAAGACCCATCCTGGCTGCTTTTAGAAACAGTAGAGGCAAAGGGAACTCGGCAGTTCATGTTCATGCATAGTTATTCAAGTTGGAGCATTATAACGTACCAAGAACTAAGGTTTTGTGAACAAATAAGACTTTAAAAATAAAAGATTCCTGCCTATAAAGCAATACCTAGACTTTGCTAGTACCAATCTATATTTGGTGTTGTCACCAGCAGTTTATAATTGGGGAAACTGATATCTGCCTAAAGTCTGTCTAATTTCCAAACCAAAACCTTTCCCTTTTGCAGGCATTGTCCTACCCACACCACCATTCTCCTGTGGGACACAGGACATTTAAGACACAGATGACCCATTAAGGAGAGTCTATCAGGTTCTCCAGTGAATACAGACCTCTCAACCAGTTCATTTGTCAGCAAACTTCACAGAGCATTCAGATTTAGTCAAACAAAATTATATCAAGAAGTGTCACGTGTGAACAGTCAGTTTGAAATTATCTAGAAAGGCTACAAGAACATGCTATTCAGTTGCTATAATTGCTCTCAGGAATCATTTTTATCTAGTAAAACGGGCAACACAGATGCAGCAACTGTTGTGGCTAAAACACAGTTAGTTATGCAGACCAAAGGCTGGAGCTTAGAATCACAAACTCTCATGGAGACTTTGTCCCCAGAATGGAGCATAACTGGACAAGACCACAACATATGGAGCAAAATGCCTCTTGGAGAATGGCACCTCCAGCAACTGTCATTTTCTTTAATGCTCACTCTGGGCAGTTGGGAGGCAGCTCGGCCAGCACTGCCATGCAGCCTCCACAGCCTGATTAATGCAAAATTCTGACCTGTAGCTTTGGCTTGAGTCAGGCTTTATTCTATTTTTTTTTCCCCCCTTTCCTACAATAGCACTGATCTTAATACTTGATCTCTCCTTAGCAAGCTACCCTCTCTCCATGGCACTGATCCATGAGGGAAGGCTGGAGTCAACTATACCCCTGCAATTAGGGCTGAGCAATGCAACGCAGACTGCACATGTGAGGGAATCACTGATCCCCTGCTGCTGCTCCTCCCTCTTCCCTCCCCATCCCCCAGCATCTAGGCTGTATCTGACAACATCATATTAAGTATTTTTAAACTACAGACACTTCCTGGCACAACTTGCTGAACTCTGAAGTACCTAGGTTTTTCCACATAGAGAAACTCAAAATAAATTAAGCATTCTGGAAGCAGAATGATTGCTGGCAGGAAACTTCTTTGAGGTATTAAATACTAAGGAAAAGTGTGACCACATCTTTCTAGCCATGTCGTTTCTTCTTACTTTACTTTGATTTGGAATTCACCTAAAAAAAAAAAAGCTGTCTGCTTTAGTTCACAGAAAATACATTTGCCTCCTGTGTTTATTCTCCAGCTCAACATACTTCAGACAAATGTTATATAAAGTAAATGGTGCTTCATGCAGACCTTATCAAAATTATATGCTGCTATGTCTCAAAAATAATTTCTGCAAACTTAATCATGACAGTGCTCTTATAATTTTTAAAGTCCTCATTTGTTTTATTTCATTTTTTTTAATACAGGAAAAAACAGTTTGCTTTAACATTTTCCTATACTCTAGTTTAAGACTATTCAAAAACCTGACGCTGATCCAAAAGTGTTCCATTCTGTCCATCAAGGAAATTGTTTTTCTTCATTGGAAAAAGGGCTGTAAAACTGAGGTACTAGTTTAGTGCTTCCAGCAAAATCTATTACCTATGAAGTTTTCTTCATTGGAAAAAGGGCTGTAAAACTGAGGTACTAGTTTAGTGCTTCCAGCAAAATCTATTAATCACCTATGAAGGAACTGTAGCATTACAGTATAAAAAGGATTATAGCAACAGACAGGAAAAAAAACCCAAGAAAGTTAAGAAAAAGAGTAGGTTACTCATTCTTCAGGAAAAGGTAACTTTTTTCATGCAAAACAAAAAAAAATCAAATTAAGCTTGCTTTACCTTAACAAGCGTATTTTAATAGCTCAGCTACTTTTCTCAGACACAGATTTAAAGGTAAGAAGGTGTACTCAAATGTCTGTAGAGCAACGTAAGTAGATTGAGTGCTTTGTTATTAAATTACACATTTTTCTCTTTTTAGGCCTCTGGGGTTCTTTCATGTCTTCTCTGGTGCTCCTCATTGTCATAGTTTTAAAGTTGGGCATCTACAGCAAGAGATGCTAATCTGAATCAAATATCTCCAAATGAAAGCGAGCTAAACATTAGATATATCATTATTTATCCTTCAACCATTTAAAACAATGGATTCCATCTGATTTTGTATTACAAACAGAAGTATGTATCAACCTTGGTGAAAAAAACAGAAATAACCACCAAATCCCCACAAACTCGAAATGAATTCATGAATTGCACGTTTTTACAGAAAACAAATTCCATTAGTAAGACTGTAACCAAAAGGGGGAAAAAAACAACAAAAATAAATACCTGGAATTAGTGAAATAAAAGTTCAGTTAGGTAGTGCTATATTTGTTTTCCCCTTCTCTTAAAAGGGAATAATTTGTTCCCTCAGGTTGTGACAGATCCACACTGGAGACTTTCCATGAGTAATATCACTAGAACTGGCATAAACATATGCTGAAAGACCACTTCATTTAAAACACATTTTTCATCCAGTTAAACACTTATTATTATGGACTGAAATTTCTTGTGCTTCATTTCTAACCGATTACTTTTAGACACAAAAAAACCCCCCAAAACCTCTATAAAATAATCTTTTTTTTAGTTATCCAAATATGAAAGCATAGGATAAGATGGCTTTCTAGTTTTTGAAGATATATCCTTACATCTAAATCAAAAACGCAGCTAAATTATTTTATGTCCTTCTTTCTACACCACAATTTTCAAAGTGATTCTCCAGTCACAGGTATGTTACGCAGTACTTAGATACTCAATAACCTGCAATTCTAGCAAGAAAATACCTTAAAATAGTGTAAAGGTTCATTAACACATTTATATGTCTAATTACTTGTGAGTCCAATGACAAATGTTTTGCAGAAAAACATCTTGGAACATGCATCTTTTTAATCACGTTAACCCTCTTTTTGACCCCCCATTTTATAATGAGAAAGTCTCTTGGAAACATTTGAGGAGTTGTGGGTCACAGTTACACAATTTTAAACAAAGGCACTAACGAAAGTAAAACGGTTGACTCATCCTTTTCAAATACAACTATGTTGTTTTCTCTAACAGATGACAAAGTTTGCACCAGGAAGTTCATATTCAGTTTTTTCTTGGAAGGCAAAAAAAATAATAATCCATCAACAGCCCAACTTCCATCCAAAATCAAAACCCTAGAATGAACTACTGATGTCCTCCTTCCCCCACTCAAAGCTCTGTTCTCTCTCCCCATCTCACATGTTACTTCAAAATGAGAGCAAGTTATTTCAAAGCTTTCCTGCCGATTCATATCTGGGCAGCAAGAAAGGAAGGTACGCTGGAACTCAATTGAAGAGTCTCCTGAGGAGCATTGCACGGACACTGTGGATGATCAGAACCTACACTTGCGAATACTGGCACCCTATCGTATGGGCAATGGGCATCGACTCCAAACCAACTTCTCTGGAACAATCATTAGATTCTTATGTCTGGGTCCTGCAAGACAAGCCAGCAATGAAGAGTGAGGGTCTTGGAACGATTCTTTCAGATTTTGGAAACTGTCGAATGTCAGGGAATCATTGTGGCTGAAAGGCACCTCTGGAGATCAGCTAGTCTAACACACTTGCTCAAAGGAGGGTCAACCCAAGCAAGTTGCTCAGGGCTGTGTCTGGTCAGGTTTCAAATATTTCCATGAGTGGAGACTCCAAAATCAACTACATATTAACTTGGATCCTCTGTAGCTGAGAACTGAGATTTTGATTAATATTAAACTGAGGTTCATAATTTTTTTAATAGCAGTTTAAAAGTTTAGCACCATGTATACATTTCAGAAAAGTATATAACCGCCCCGGAACAGTGTCTGAGAAACAAATGTAGATTTAAAAAGTCAACACTCTGTTTTCAAACAGTGCTGCACTGAAAACTCACTAAACAATCCTAGCTTCCTCAAATGCTATAAGCAAAAAGAAAACCTGAAATTGTTCAGAAATGAAATGAATGGAAATGTGTGCCCTCCTGATTCCTGCAATAACAGAGTAGCCCCACTTAATTTTAAGTGTCTGATGTTACGCTGTTAAGATTATTCTTGCAGTTGATAACTAACAGCTGTTACTTAAAAAAAACCCAAAACAAACAACAATTTGGAGATCAGGGCTACAGAAGAAAAGACAACACAATACTAAAACAATAATTGTCCAGATGAGAACAAGAGTTTATCTGATAGAGACTCCATGGCAGCGCAGCAGTGAAGAGCCCGGAGGCACTCTGGCTGATGCAGACAACTCCTACAGGGGATTATGGAGAACATATGCCAGGGTGGGATATGCAGCACCCTTTAATACGGCAGAGCATCTTCTGCCCTCGGGCGCGTGTTCAGCTCTGCTGGCTAGTACGGAAGGTGACAGAGCCAAGTCTCATCCTCAACCTGCCCCTGGTAGACAGGCCAGTACTATCGCTGCCGTCAGCGTCTCCGCAGCCCTGAGCCAGAGCAGCATGAAGCTCACATTTGCACACCAACGTCGTTACATGCAACAACATGACTGAGATCTGCACGGTACCATTCCGGGGCTTTTACTGGGCAGGTTGTTATGAGGCTGAGATCATTTCTTATATGCACTGCAGCGAAGGGGTAACAAGCTCCTCCTTCACCATTAGTGCCAGACGGAAAAGAACAAGGCACAAACATTAAGTATTTCCCCCCAGAGAAAGGCTAGGCTTCCAAGTCTAAGCATAAATAAAAGTTCAACTAATTCAGATCCATCTTCTATTAAGAAAGTATAGATGTAGATTTCAATATTAAGGGTCTAATTGCCACTTTCCTGCACTTCTTTTTTTGCTAATAATTTGTGCAATTGTAGAAAGGTGAATCTAATCCTAAAAAGCCATGTAAATACTTCTAAAATACAAATTTGAAAATTATTTTCTAAAGTTAGCCAAAGACAGGTACGTTCAGAATTCTGTTCAAGAAGTTTTAACATTTTCTTAGAAAATATAAATAAAACCTTAAAATTACTAATACCACAAACTGGCATGTCCTGGATTTGGGTTTAATTCAAACCCTGAGAACCAGATCAAACACATTCACAAGCTCCAAGACTTAACTTCCTCTGAAGTTCATAAAGGCTCACAACATCACAAGCACCGTGTGGTTTATGCAATTTAATTGTATTAACTGTGGCACAGTAAAGAAGAAACCCCAAGCTGATATTTTGTCATTAAATCCAATGGAAACTAACTTCCAAATGCTTTATAAATAAGGAGTAGATGTGAGCTTAAACCTTACCCACATATTCCATTAAAATTTTGAATTTGAGAACTGTTTTAATCATTAAAAGCTTCAACTTGTACTGAGTACAAAACCTGGTATTTCAGATGACCCAAAGCTAATTTGCATAAAGCACCTCCCCCAAAGTTCACTGTACTAATTATAAATTTTAGTTTATCACAACCACCATTAACCACAAATTAGCTTGGCTTCATAATGCTTGTATTTAAGGTTGACCAAAAAGTAATCAACTTGGCACTTTCTGCAATTTTAGTTTATCCCACCCACCATTAACCACAAATTAGCTTGGCTTCATAATGCTTGTATTTAAGGTTGACCAAAAAGTAATCAACTTGGCACTTTCTGCATTGCATATTAAATAAAATATATTTACACAACCATTATAATCAACATTTAATCTGTATCTTTACTTTATAAAAAGCTGGAAGAAATTCCCTACAGACCATAAAACTGAAGAGAATCTGCTCTGAATTAGATGCCACCAGTTTTTCGTTCTTAGCACCAGAACAACCCTTCATTCAAAAATCCTGTCTCAATCAGAAAACATTACTCCTGCTAATGTCCGAAGTCCCGTAACCGACAACCTACTGTAACTGCTTTATCAAAAAGAAGCCAGCGAAAGGAAAAATAATTTCCCCTAACTTGCTCCACTAATAATGATCAGCAGCACGGCCTTTCCAGTGAGTGGTCTTCTCCAGAGACGCCAAGAGGTCATTAGGCAGTCTCCCTAAGGAGAAAGCTGCGACGGAGGAGACAGCAAGCGGCTGTGGACAAGCAGGGAAAAGAGACAGCAGGGTGCCGGCAGAGCCAGCCAGGACCTACAGGAGCAGGGGAAAACAAGAGGAATAGAGAAGAGGACAGCCTTAAGCATTCCTGTAAAATGAATTAAGCATTCCTTTAAAAGTCTTTGTGGTGGTGGTGTTAAGCTAAAGAAACGGGATATATTAAAAGGATACTATATCATGATTTCAAAATTATTTCATTTTAAAACATTCAAATTGACAATGTCTCTTCCTATGTACTCTTATAGCAGAAGATTAGAGTTAACATTTCCTTCAGCAGAGAGAGAATCACTGAGAAGTAATACAGGAATATCCAGTTTGATTTACTTAAAAATGACAAACTAACTTTAGAAAATACCTTTAATTAAAAAATGACAAAGTAACTTTGAGCTGTGATTTTACACTATGAGGAAAAATAGTCCAGGAACAAGTAATAAATGCATCACTGATTTTACTGAAAGCCCGCTTCCAAAGTATATTTACAGTACAACATCGTAACGCTGACAAGAGAATCACCCATGGAAGATGCATGTCTAAACTGTTTCCCTGAAACATTTATGTCAAATTCAAATGTCAAAATGTATTTTATCCAAATGTTAGTTCTAGTTCAACCCAGTAAAAGAACTGAACAGGCAGTAGGCATGTTGCCTTAGCTGCCAAAGATGTTTAACAAAATATATAAATTAATTAGGTTTGAGAGAGAAGTTTCATGTGAAAAGCCAATTTAATACTAGCAATAACTATAACTGCATATAGATAGCCATCTGCCCCCCCACCTCCAGGTTTTTTATTTAGAAAGCTCCACAGACAACTGAGCTGTTTGAATAGTATTTGCTGTTACATAAAATAATCTGATACAATTAGAAACTGGGATATTACTTGCAGTTGCAAACAGGATTAAGGTGAAAATGTTATTTCTATGTGAGCAACAAATTTGCTTTCAGGAGTGCCGGGTGTTTGAAGGAGAGCAAAATAACTAATGTACAGAACTGCTAGACAGACATGATTACATTTACAACTGTACATGAAGCCACCAAAGCAACACAAATCTCCCAAAATTGAAAAGGAACAGGAAAACCAGCACCACTCTCTCTTCTCTGTCCTTTCCCCTCCACTTGCCCGTTGTTCCCAGTGTTGCTGCTAGGAGGGCCTGGTACTGAAGAAGGTGCTTCACGTAGCTTGTGCTTTTTGCCGTCTCCTTTCAGACGCACTCTTTCCCACCTCCGTATCACCCACCACGACAAATGGATCATTTCTCCTTCCCTCCACTTACTCATCATTGACAAAACTGCTGGGATCCAGTTATAGAAAGGAATTATCCTCAACAGGCACCTTCAGTTACAACAGTCTGACACTGCAGTCATCTAAATCTAATCCCTTTTCAAGCTGAAATAACCTACTCAAAGGCCCTTTGAGACACACAGCACGTCTATATTCTCTGCCTCTCATGCCTTGAAAACATCAGAAGTACGCTGAAGCATCTCCTGTTGCTGTGGCTTCTTTCAATGTCATTCACGAAGCTTTTAAGACTGCCATACACTTTGTTGATAAGAAAAGTTAAATGAGTCCAGGCAAGCATAGCCCTCAGTTTCACACAAAATTACTCCAAGTGAAGGTGCAACATGGGTAGCACTCACTCCCACACTGCCAACAGCCTCTAAGAGCCGATAGCCTGAAATCAGGAATAGAAATGACAATTTTATGTAACTGCAGAAGGAAAAAGCCCTTGCTTTACTGACAGGCACGTTGTATTTGCTTTTCAGTCCCGGGAGATTCTCAGGCTATCAGACACTTAGCAGTAATTAACATTTAATTTCCAAATCGCCCTAAAATCCAAGCCATTTTGTCTTTTTTTTTTTTTAAATCAAGGTTTGTAATAGTCGCTCTCCTGGTACTGGGGGAATTTGTTAGCAGCTGTACAAGTGGCAATTTCCTGAGGTTTACTACTCAAAACAAATCTGAACATATTTTCTGAGGGAGACTTCTATCCAAACTTCGGATCTGCCCACAAAATTTCATTTTTACCAGATCTCAACAGTATTGATACTTCGAAGAATAAAGAAACTTTTCCCCACTAATTAATAATAAAGAAACTTTTCCCCACTAACAACAGCATTTGTGCATATGCTCACAAATAGTTAAAATAAATAAATAAATCTGTATATCACATCTCACAACAATAAAGGAAGCCCAGTAAGAGCTGAAATGCAGAACACCAAATGTGGCTTCACAAATGAATAGGTATGAAGTTTGGCAGAATCTTAACTTAAGTAAAAACATATTACTGGCAACCTCACACAAATGGAAAAATGCTTACTTCTCCATTAGGCTCCTACAGAATGTCTACTTGAAGACAAAACACTATCCAAATATACAACCAGGTCAGACTGTGCAGTAACACTCACACTTAGTACCTCACAAATCAGAGGATACATCTTGTATTTATATAGTTTTAATCTGGATGCTCTCAGTATTAATCACACTATATTTGGATGTTTCCACTTAAATTAACTCCTGACAGGATTCCACAAGTAATTCCTGCTGGAACTTTTTTTACATAGTGAGGAGCCTAAATGAATTCTCCTGATCTTTACTAGTGAAAATGTACTAATTGCCACAGCTATTTCATGACAAAGTCACTTGAGACACACAAACATAAGTTTCTGATGTCTCTTCATACTTAAGAGGCTAATAGAGTAATATCCCAAACACCACAAGCATCACTTATTTTAGAAAGGCAATATTGACACAAATCATAAATTAACATTTTAATGGTTTTAATTTACATTAACTTCTCAGTATAAAGATTTTGTTAGCATGGCGATACCAGACTAGTGTGAAGCTGTGCTACTTCATCTCAGGCAATGGGTAAATGCTAGCAGTGTACAATGCACAGACATGGGTAACAAGAACCACACTGCAAGTTTCCGTAATCAAAGTTCTGCAAATACAAATGAGAGGGAGGATTTCCTATGAGCAATTTCACCTATTTTAAATATGAAGTTTCTGGGTCTTTCTACTGTTTGTTATTTTCAGGTCCAAACCCAGTGATTTTCAACCTGTGGTTCACAAGCTGCTTCCAAGGGGTTCACAAAAGACACGGAAGAAACCAGCCCACTGTCAGTGGGCTTACAGTCTCTGGAGTGAATTCTACATTGCCACCAGCGAATTCTCAACGGTCTGCAAATCCAAAATACATCAAAGATCCACCATCATTCAGCTTAGTCACTATCTAACCTCTCTCGGATTCTGTTTGAGCAGGTAACATCCAAATCTGATTACATTCCATTTCCACTACAAGAGAAATGGAAGTGACCACACATGCTGTTACTTCAAAGAAAAAAAAACCACCTAAAACTACAGAGGCACTGAACCATACATGCTAATTTTGGAAGCGCTTAAAACAGTGCTGCAGCAGCTTACCTGAAAGCCTAAGCTTCTCTGGTTTGTTTGAGATCAGTACCAATACCAAGTTTGGAACATTTAAGGCTCACATCATTAAACGCTCACAGTCCTAGCTGCATATGGAGCATGACTAATTTTCTTCGTGTGGTGTCTCACAGTAACCAACCAAAACCTAACCTTTTAAGCCTTATGATGAATAGACAGCATTTTAAAACATATTCTGGAGTTACACGGAACAAGCATACTTCAGCTCACTCCAGAAAAGAAAAAGGTTGTATTGGGAAAAGACTCATAGATGCAGCTGTTGAGAGTCTGTCTCCAATGCTCACAGTCAGAAGCAGTAATATGTCATTAGGTCACAATTTTCAGCTGAAGTCCAAGCCTCAGTTTTAAGCTTGGACTGCACACGATCCATTCACACTCACAAACGATTAGGGAAGGGAACTGAAGAGGAGAGAGAACTGTTCTCTTGACATAACCTGCTGCACTGAAAAGACAAGGAATGCACAGCTCAAATGAGCTCGAAGCTGTACAAAGTTCCCACAGACTGTACTTCAGTGCCTCTGTCTAGAGGAAGTACCTTGTTCTTTCTGCACTGCTTCCTCCACCAGCTACCCAGTTCCTCAGGCTTCTTGCATTCCTCGAGCCATCCCTAGACCTTGGCCACCACTCAGACACCTCTTAACAACAGGCTCCTCACCTTCTCCTGCCAAGAAGTACAAGGTGGCACACACAGTGCAGAGATCTGCACACAACCTTTGAGATGTAGACAATGACTCGAAAGTTTCATGCTTCGGTATCTCTACTGATACTCCAAACATCATGTGAGTGAGTCAACAGCCATTGCGAGGAAGGGTGGTTTGGTGACCCTTCAGAAAAAGAAGGATGTCAGACCAAATAAGAACACTGATTCTGGGAGAAGTGGGCATGTTATAATATCACCTGATGTTATGTTCGTTCCGCTAAATAAGATCTTCCTGGAAATCTTTCTTTGAAATTAAACCGATAAGAGCCTTGTGGTGTTGACCAAATGGCACATAAAAACGTCAAAAGTTGTAACCACATTAAACAATAACCTAAATCATTTCAGTCTGAAATAAAAAAAAAAGTTATTTTAGCATGTTAGGTACCCCACCCCCTCAAAAATATCAGACGCTCAAATGAACTAGTTTTGTTTCACTGTAGCAATCTAGCAAATTTAAGATCTAGTCATCCATTTTTCTTTAAATCTATTAAATCCTTCTTCATTTCTGAGCTTTGCAAGTAGCCTTGAACAAGAGACTTTAGGCCAGAGTAATTTTCATTGTCATCATAGAAAGCTCTTAAGAATGGAGATTGCATTGGAAACACTGACCAGCACACAACGTTGAGTGATAAAAACAGTGTTTTAAAGACTTCTACTACTGAGTCAAACACACCCCAAAAATAGAATCCCCTAACTCAACAGTATAGTTTTAGTAGTTCTATGCTGAACATTAAAATCACTGCTACACGTATTTGGTAAAAATCTGATTGCATTTTAAGTGAGCTTTAGGAACGAAACGCCCAGTCATGCTCTATGAATATACCCCATGCAATACCCAAATTCCAAAACTGCTCCCAGGGGACCTGATGGGCACACTCCATGCAGAAACAGTAGCACTTGTTCATTGCATATCCTTTGTGTGGCATCTCTCTGTAACCTTTTCCCTTTCTAACATGTTCCTGTTTTGTGCTAGTAAATATATTTGGATGGTTCTCCCTCTTCACCTGACTTCTGTTGTACTGCAATACCAGATGTCTTCTAGCTGATTATCTTAAAAAAAAGAGTGTTTTCTTTATCTGAAAACAACAAAGATCTACAAGAAAACAGCCTGTGTACAAATTACTGCTCAGTGGGGAACATAAAATAAAACTGAAAATAGAGAAGTCACCTTGCAATCTAAATATAACAAATCACTTCTCTGATAAAAAACAAAGGGGGCAGAGAGGAAATAATGTGATCAATTTCTCATGGTTATCATCTGATTTGCAAGAGTCTGAGATCAGTACATTTCTAATTGAAGAGTATGCAAAGTTGCCCTTGAACATATTGTCATATGCTTAATGGCTTTTCATCCTAAAATCTTCCCTAATTTTACAGAAGTGATTTTTTTTTTGTTTGTCTGTTTAGTAACCTTTAAAGGTCTGAAGAGATTTACATATTGAGAATACATAACTTAAAAAAAATCACTGCTTGATATTACTGTTACTATGATTTTCTCTTCGAAAGAGAAAACATAGAAGGGAAGTTACATGAATAACTTTCCTCTCTCCCCCAAGACTGTTTTCCCATAGATTGCCCTGGACCCAAGTCAAACGACATGTCCTAGTGTTCTGGAGAAATGGGCTTTTTCCTCAAGATTTAGATTTCTTTTGCTAGTTACATTTACTTCCTGACCCCCTGCCTTCACATTGCTAAAGTCTAGACTACACATATATCTTACTTTTTTCTGAACTTAAAGGAATTCATAATCTCTTTAGCTACACTGACATACTCCCAATTAGTCCTTGTTCTCATCTTAAAAACTGTGACGTTACTTCTCTGAAATAGAATTCAAGGATGGTTCCAGAATTATGTCAAGTGTATCGCTTATAAAGTTTGTTTTAAAAAGTTTCAAATTCATGCTATACAAGCCAGAAATTATCATCTCCTATTTCACCTGTCCCACTGTATCTTCACTGCTTAGCCATTTCTTTTTCTCCCCTCAGAAAAACACAGCTAGAGATGGTACTGGTGTCTACGGTAAACTTTTAAAATAAGCAACAGAGCTGGGGCAAAGGGGAATCTTTGCTTTCTTGGACTGCTTCAAAATCTAAGATGACTTCTGAATTTCCCCTTTTGAGTACAGTATAGGTTCAGCTCAACATAGATACCAGTCTGTGGATGCACCAGGAACGAACATCAGATACTATTTTAAATACGGACACTTATTACAGCCCATGTTGTGCCGAACAGTAGACTAATTACTACCTAAAGTTACGAACAATCAAGAGTAGCAGAAGAAGTCTCTATGCAGAGTGAAGTTCCAATTTACAGGACTGTTTCCTGTAAATATAAATACACACAAAATGATTTTTCATTTGAAGTGTGCAGGATCATGAGTTCTTACTCAGCTGTGGTAAATAATCACAACAGAAAGTAACTTTTAAGGGACAGAAGACTGTGGCTGGAAATCACTACATAATTTAAAATGTTTTCACTGACTATGTCCTCTCCATGCACATTTTAAACCTGTTTGTTCCTCAAGTTATTTCTTCATTGTTTAGGACTTCTCATGACTCCACTAGAGCTTGAAAGAGATGAAGGCAGAACAAAGGTTCTTCAGTGCACATTTCAGACATGTGCATTGTTTCCGCCAAATATGTACTCCTCTTGCCAAAATTTTCCAAACTACTTTCTACTTTCTGTATCAGACATCTAATGACCTAAGGTGTGTAGGTGTGCGTACATAAATGTGTCATCAATAGAGTTATATAGCTTAACAGACAAAAATAACAGCTTAAAGAAAATATAATCAAAAAGAAATAGGAATAAAGTTTCCCATATCCCTATCCCTCTTTGTACTCTCAACAGACTTGAAACAACTGCATTAATGCAGCAAGCAATAGCTTGTAAAAGGATGCAAACCAGCTGAAACATTTGACAGACAGTGTTAAATACCAGAGGATTCATATCAACCACTTTATTTAAAAAGGTGCTTTGATGTTGGCTATCTTTCATGTACCTCTTTCATGGCACATTAATAAGGAAAACTGAGATGGGGTAAATTAAGTCCCAAGGTCATATCTAGAGTTACAGCACTGTGGGTACCTGATGAAATACGGATTAATGCTGCATGAGCACTGAATAAATAAAACCACTTCTGTTAACCACTCAAACAAGTTTTACAAGTAGTTCTGAACTTTATTCGGCAACTAGACTTCAGACATCTTAATCCCCCCAACACTGCTTTGAAACCTAATTATCATAATGTGAACCCGAATGTTAGGTCCCTTTCAAACTGCGAGTGCTATGAAGCAGAAAAGTAATGGGAATTAAGCTAGTGTAACATTAGAAATGTAGAGGCATGGAACTTGAAAGTGGCATTTGTTAAAGCTGAGAGAGTATAATGTAGATATTCAACAACATAAAACACACATTTAAATTGAAAAGGATATTTAAAGCATGTGCAGACACCTATAAAATACAAGCGGACCTAAAATCCTGTAGAACAAACCAAATCAATTTCTTGCCACCAAGGTCCAACTTCAAAAGGTATTAAATAGTCCTATTCTACCTTAGCAGAACATTTCTAAGTATTCTAAAGCAGACAATTTAAACATTAAAGAAAACCCAATGAGAACTTTACAAGACATTACAGACTTTCCCTTATTTGTCACAGTACAGAAATGTTTGAACTTAAACAGCAGTAAATTATTAATTACGTTGCTTATAAAGTCTCAGGAGCAAGAAAAGATTTTGCTGAAAGTGGCAGAAAAGGATTTTATATCAAGTTTAAAACCAAGTATAACTGAAATTAAGCACCAAGCCACCTGAAAAACAACAAAAAAATACACTTGCCTGGCTGCATTCTTTACTGCTTGTTGAAAACGATTAACAATTCATGACACCTATCAAACTTTCTTTTAAAATGAGCTTAAATACTTTATTCTGAGTGTGCATTAATGTAAGAAGCACATAAGAAAAGTCAGACTAGTAAGAATGTTTGTATTGTGTCAATGAAACTGCTGAGGCGGAAAGAAAAATTGTGATTTTATTTTTCCAAATATGATGATTGAGCTGTTCGTGTTGTCCTGCTCTAGAATAGTTCACCTGTCATTCAGATAGCTTTCATTTCCAAGATGCCTACAACTGACAGCAATCAAAGAAAAACAGTTGCAGTGATCAAAATACGGAATGAGATTCCTGAAATATTTTTTCAAGATTTTCATTTAATCCAAAAAGGCCAATGAAATCCTAAGAGTTCATAATCTGCCATGTTAATGCTGAACACACTGTTGTTTCATTTACATTTCTGGTCCTGTTAAAACAAATACACTTATCTAAAACAGAACATCTGTTTTGGTTATAATACAATGTATCTTTGGCAAGAGCTCACAATAGAACTAACAGAAATAATCAAGAATATTTATTGAACCTTGTAACAAAAACTGATTTGTAACAAAAAACCTGAAGACTAGATATGACTGTCTCTGGGCTCTAGTCCAGTCCTAATCTAAGTCAATAAACATAGCTCTAAAAGGGAAACTACATTTTTAAAAAAAAAGAAAGTCCTGCAGTTATTTAGGTTGGATGTAGGTATCTGAAAGCATGTTGGTTACAAAAATAGTGAAAAATATTTGCTTTAAATCAAAAACTGTCAAACTGAGTCCAGACAGGTTTTAAAGCCACATGAAAAATTGTGCCATATGCCTCATTTCCTACTACTGTCTTCACTGATTTGTCGTCGTCTTGGAAAACTTCAGTAAAACTATACGTCGTTTGTACTTGCCATTGCTGAGGATTTGTTATTTTAATTGCTTGCTTTTCATATATTTATTAGCACTAAAAAAGACAAAGCAGTCAAAGCAGTCATCAAATAATGTTTGAGAGAAACTGAAATGAAGAAAATTATTTTGGAAGTCTCTTTTGACACTGATACAACTGAAATATTTTAAAGTGAGAATCAGTTAAGTTGATTCTTGCCACACAACTGAAAAACAGGTGAAACGGTGTTCTCACTTAAGTCTGTAGTTAAGTGCTCACTAGAGTCAGATACTGAAGCCAAGGAATAACTTCATGCACAATTCTGAAATTATTGTACAGGACTTCAGTAGTAGAGAGACTATTTCAGCATATTTCAGCACGTACTGCACATACATGCAATCAATTAGTGTTCAGCTGGTTATTATCATTAACGTTCATTAGAGTGCATGCCTGTCCAGATTATTTGTGCATGCATCAACTGCACACACCTTCTTTCTAAAATTAGAGACTCTATTATTGCCTCATTTCCCTGGAAATGCATGATCCAAGTTCCATATGATGAACTGGACATAAAAGTATGGACAGATTTTTATTTTTTTAACAGTCATTTCTGATCCTATTCTCCACTTCTAACAAAAAATTTAAGTAGTATCATACTACAAGCTTTATTTGCCAAGGAAGCCGAAGTCAGTAGTACCTCTCTATCAGCCACCTTTCTGAATGACAGCTTAAGTAGTTAATTGGGATTTTGGTTTTAAAGCACTAGAAAACAATCCAGCCTCATCTGCCAAGCCACTTTACATTTGGACTCCTTTAAGGAAAAAGATTGTAAACACAAGTACAATTGGCAATTGTCTGAAACTTGCACATAGCAACAAACTGAGTTCTGTTTTGCTGGGCAAGGATTTCCACCTTCATGCAGGTCAGTGCATCACTGCGAGAAGCTGAATGCTTGGGAAATGGTATAATGTTAGATGCAACTAACTCATTCTGTTACAGTTTAAGCACTGGAGGGTTTTTGTTTTGTTCTGTCTTTTTTGTTTTGTTTGGTGGGGGGTTTTGGGTTTTGTGGGGTTTTTTTTACAGTTCAAACACTAAATTGATTTGTAAATCCATTTTTTAGTTATAACTGCAATCTGCTGAAGCAGATCATCTTTAAAAATGAACTGTTCCAACATTACTTAAATTGTTTCTTAGAGATTTGAATTGAAAAACAATTTATAAAGATGACTTGAACCAAAAGCATACCATGGGTTTCCACAGAACTGATTAGAGATCTGTATTTAGCCTACGTATAAACAAAGCCCTCATATTTTCCCCTATCATGAGAAAACAACATAACCAAGGGAAGACTTTGAACATGGAAACAGAAAAGTTTTTTGTCATCTGAGAGTGCATGCTCTGGGGGACTTTGTTATTTAAAAAAAAGATGATCAGCAGAGCACATTCTTCCAAGTCATCTTTCATAGTTCCCCTCAAGAGGTATAGCAGTTCTCACAACGTATGCCTACTGTTACCTATTGCTCAAATGATAATTCTGTACTAATTGCTCCTCATTTAGCAAGTATCACTTACATTTTTGAACTCAGACTGACAAATTCCAGGCATTTCACTGGATTATCAGAAGTGGGGAGGTAGATGTCTGGACTCATCGTTCCTTTCTGTTACTAAGAAATACCAAGGAGATTAAGGTTTTCTGGAGCTAGAAAGCAAACAGAGTGGCTATCTTGCAGGATTCAGTGGCATGGCTGGGAAACCCCAGCACTGGATAATGCAACGAGATGCACATAAAACTAGTTTAGCAGAAAGGGCAACATGGGAACCCCGATCTTCAAGAAAGAAATTCAGTCAAGACTCAAAATGTGAAGAGAGACAAGGACTGCAAGTCCAGCTTATTTGTAAACCCACACAAAAATTCACACACAAACAGCAGTCTACAAAGTTCAACAGCATCAAATATGTCACCTATAGCATGCAATACAAAAACACCCCTGCGTTCTTCTGATTTTTATTTTAATATGCAGTACCTCAGTTTTCTGCATACGAATTCTGAAGTAGGGACTAGCTCTTCACCATATATGAAGACAACGCAAGTAAACCATTAAAAATATAAATATATACTGAAAGAAAAAATTGTTTTGATTATGCTGTTTTTCACTTCCAGGAATTAATCTCACAGGTTAAACAACTGCATTTATACATTTTTCCTACAAATATCACAAGTTTCAGAAAAAGCGAAAGGTTAAAAAATTATCTGTCACTACTAGAAAAAGCAATAATCTGATAACCTGACTTCTGCCTTAGAGCATTTATACTAATTCCTATTTCACAAGAGCTTTTATCAGTTCCAAGAACTTGGTAGTTCTACTGGCCAAAAAAACAAACCCACAACCAAACAATACTGATAATCACTTTGCAAATTCTGTAATCCTGAACTATAAACAGGCAGACAATATTAAAGCAAAAGAGGAAAACACAGTGAGAAAACTGTCCACCACAGTATTATATAAATAAATTTTTCTGTGTAAACTAGTTATTTACATTTTGTAGCATACGATCAATAAATAAATAAAATCACTATTACTTTTTCAGACAAAGTGCTTATGTCAATGTAATGGATTTTTAAACTATATGAAGTGAACAACAGTGAAATTAAACATTTGCCAAAAACCACACAGTATGAAATGTTTTCCATTCTCTACAGTCATTAAAAATCCACTGTTTTCAAGCTGGATTCAGGAAAGAGGATGTCTAATTTTTGAGAAGCTTGAACAGACTCTTTCCTTTGCAAACAATTAAAATCAGAAAACCCCCACTATGTCTCCTGAAATAAAAAGGAAATTTAAGTATCAGATCTTGCTGAAAATTTACTTAGAAATCTTAGAAACAAAGAACAAGTGCAATTAAATGATAGTATAAGTTAGCAGGAATAATACATTTGTTGAACATTTCTGTAAGATAACTTCCTAATCTATTGAGAAAAGGCTCCATTAAATAAAAGGCTCCATTAAATGTATATATTAGTTTGAACAGAGAAAGGCCATAACTTTTTCAAAAATTTCCATAACTTATTTCAGTACGTTAAGACAGTGAAAAGGAAACAGTGCTGTTAAAGTTCAGCACAAAAGATAATCCAAGGTAAATCGCCAAAAATGCTTTAAAAAAAATAAAGGTGTGAATTAAAAAAAGCACACGGGGAAAAAAAGAAAGCAATATAGTACAGTTTCTATCCAAACCAACAGCAGAATGGTTTAGTTTGAATTCAACAAACTAACGGATAAAATTTGAAGTTTAAAGAGGATAAATACCTTCATTACTACCAGCTATTAACAAAATATTTATTCCCAGATCATTTAATACCCATAGGATTAGTAAGCATTCCATACCATAGTCAGACAACACAAGCTTTATCATTTGCATTTAAACCTCATTTATCAAGAAATAAACACACAATGCCAAACACAGGTCCTTGGCTGTTTGAGCTGCTATTCTCGCATACTTTGTTACAATGATAATAGCAACAGAGTGAACCTCAGGAAGAGAAAATAAAATGCTTCAGTGAGTCTCTCTTACTGACTCAGGAGAACTACTTTCATGCTCCAAAGAGCTACAGCCATTTTCCTTTGGCTGGAAGGATGGGTCAAGCTTGACTCAAAAAAGACAGACAAGGCAATAAAAAGAAACACTTCAAAAAAATTACATTTAAAACTATCTGTTAAGTTAAAATATGCTGAAAAGATGAGTATCACAGCAAAGTGACCTTACCAGTAAACAACATCCAGTGGCGCGAAATATTTCTTCATAATTAAGTCAGCAAAGTAAGCTTCTGTTTCCCTGCAGGCTGTGCCATTGCCAATCACGACAGTGCTACAGCTTTGCATAGGGTAAAAAGATGAACAATTACTCTTAATTATTATTTTAGACTTTTTCATACATAGCATTCAATGCACAACAATGACCAATACATCTTATTTTATATAATACAAGGTTCAGATTTAATAAGAACGTACTCCTAGTAACATCACGTTGTGTTTAACAGGTTTGCAGTGTGACGGTTCATGAGATGAGTCAAAATTTTCACTCATTTGTAATGGAATTGAACAGTGGTAATACCCGCAGAAAACCCAAAAATGATACTTCATAAGAGAAAAGTAATGTTATTTACAGTCCTCAAACCCTTTCACCTCATATTTCCCTCATCTGTTACGAGTCATGAAAAAGGGCAGAAGCCCAAGCAATCATCTTAATTCCTTAATGGGAACATCATAGTTTGCAACAGCTTGCAAGGTCACTGCCTCTGACTGGCCCCACCACAGCCAGTCAGCCATCAAATCACCTTGTTCGAAGCCAATCTAATGCTTAAAGACAAACTGGACTGTATGCTGTGGCAGTTCAGCAGCTAACCAGATGTCTGTCCACAGGGGATCCCAAAACAGTTGGATACAATAGCCCTTTAATCATGCTGCCCCTATTTGCAAGTCCATCTGGAGATCTATCTGAGCAGGATTTCCTTTGCTTAATAAAACTCTTCCAAAGACTAAATGTGGCTTTTGGAACAGGGAAAGATCGATGAGTGGTTTGGGGGTTGTGGGGGGTAGGAAGAGTGAGGCTAATCTTATTCCTTAGCTGAATGTTAATTTCTATTCCTATAAATAAATGGATTGACAGAGCTTTATGGGGATACATTCATAGCATGCAGCCTTAGTCATAGCCATGGCTTGATTTCATATGCTTCTAACATCTACATAGTGTAAAAGCATGAACGTAGACTAAAAGAAAAATAAGCTCTGAACTACATAAAAAAAGAATAATTCCAGTTAAATCATTAGAATTTTTATTCCAGCCAAAAGCAAGTATTTATATAGTGAAGATTTTCATTACGTTTGGTAAGAAAGAGTAATAAATGGAAGTTTCTTTAGCATACTTGTACTGTAGCAGAAGCCTCTTTATCTTCTCAGCTTCACGAAATCCTTGACCAGAATGCAAGTAAACGACATCAGTATGGAGTATCTGACCTAGAACAATGAAAGGCAAAGCCATATGATAAAAACCACAAAGATCCAAAAGCTATATCCTGCAGAACTACTAAAGTTAATTTGATGATTCGCAAAGAAAGCTTCTTAATAAGCCATCTCTCTCTTATTTTTGTATCCAATTAGAAGAAATGTATGGTGGGCAGAGGACTTAAATGCTTTGGCTGCCAAAGCAAAATGAGTTGACACATTTTCTAGTTCCCTGGGGACATATCCACACAACAAGTAACGAGCATCTAGTCATATTAGGCAAATAAAGTGTATTATATTGTCAAAGAGAAAAACAGCAATTCACTGCAAAAGATTTATTGCTCTAGTCTAGTACATTTTACAGATCCAGTAAAGAGAGATGAAAATTAGGAATGCAGTCTCAGGACTTGCAGTCCAGGAGCTCTAGGACTCCAATGCCAGCTCTTGCCATCATCCCATCTATCACATTTGGAAATAACTCTGTATTAACTGGTACTGATAGCTTATGGTGCAATGCAAGCTAATAACTATCTACCTTACCTTTACTGCCATTTTAACACGTGTCAAGAGCACATCTTTCCTTACATCCACCCTGGCCAGATATATTCTCAGACAAAAAGCAACGACAAAATAAAAGGAAAACAAACCATTTTCGCATGGGCCTAAAGAGGTATGTATCCCCAGATCAGACTAGGATGAACTGGAAAGGCTCTGTTCTATATCTGTCTAAAAACTGAATTAAAAAGTTCTGCAACTACAATGTTTCTGACTTCTCACATTAACACACATACTACCAAACAAAAGGGGCTGATAAAGTGTCCAGATGTCCAAGATATTACCCATGAAAAAAGCAAAGTTAAAGAAAGTATTTAAATTCAAATTCTTCATTAAACAATAAAAATGCCAGGTGTTCTCTTTGCTGACTACTGAGGGGCACAATTATTTGAACCTGTATTCAAGAAAGCAGAAGGGATTTTAAATTCTGTTTTAGAGAGGAGTAATAACACCAAAAGAGACACCGGAATCCAGGTGCCAGAAACTTAACCTTAAGCCTGAAGAAAGGATTTTGCATGACAGGATGCGTGGAAAACACTAAAAGCTTAAGGAAAAAATCAGTTCAATAAAAAAGTAGGTTTTGAAATGATCCTTTCCTCTAAATGAATATATTTTTATCAGTCCTTTCAAAAATACTTGGAATTGAAACTTACTGGTCGGTGAAATAATTGCCAACTTGCAGCCATGTTTGTAGCCAGGATCTACTCCCATCAAAGTACGGCCCCTCACAGGGCTGGTCAGAAGCAACTGCCGGAGATTTCTCCCAAACATCATCACAGACTCTTTCTCTGCATCAGATGTCAACTTTGATCTTAGAAGGATGAAAGCAAAAAACATTTTCCCCTCAATTAGCTTTCAAACGCACTTTTGAATTGTTCCAAAGTTGTAAGGCTTTTTCCAATCATGTTTTCATTATCTTTAATTAAATATTACATTTCCAATCAAGTTTTTGACACTTTTTAAAAAAGGATCAGCTATATGATCATCTCATTCTGGGTCTAAGAAAGTAAATCAACATAAAGAGTATAATAGAAACACCTATAAGAATGTACACATACCAACTAACATTCAAACATCAACTCATAATTTTGAGCGAAGAACAGCTTCCCATCAAAGCTGATACCTAATTGCAAAGAAAAGTGGATTTGAAGGCGGCATGGATTGACTTCATCATAACTTCCCAGTTCTAGAGAAAAGTCACTACCCAGCAAAAAAAAGGATGATCATTTAGGCTGAGAGGTACTAGAGAGAAACTGGAAGGGCCTATCCAATTAATTGCTAACACACCATGACTCATGAGGCATTTAATTTCATCTACGAATTACATTATCTAACAGTCATCACAGAAGCGTTTAGACTTGAGGTCTTTCTAGGAGGGTATTCCGCTTCCTCAGAACCAAACTAGAAAGCTGATGGGGTCATGATGTTCCCTACCTTTCTTTTCCATATTCTTCAAGAGAAAAGTGAGTTAGTGCACCAAGGATTGACTTTGATGACTTCAAGCAAGAATACTTACTGCAGAGTGTTATGTCTTATTTGTCAGATGTGGCCAGTAAGATAATGACTGATAAGGACAAGTGTTTCTGTCATGGTATGGCATCTTATACAAAAAAAGCAAAATTGAAAAAGTCTAAATGGGGACACAAATATTCATCACCTAGCTGATTTTTTTTTTTTTTTTGCAGGTACTCATTGCCATTTTCAGCTGCATTACATTGTCAGTAACTACAATAATTAGGCAAGCAACAGCAATCCAGTAAAGCCTTCATATAACTTAAAGGGTAGCCAGTGACCTTATTCTCCTTTTCCTTTTACCCATCACCGAAAAAAGTAATACCTGGGTTTATTTTTACAGAAGAAAAAACCTGCATTCCCATTAACTAACCCTATAAGAATGGGGTGAGGGAAATTACTCAAGTTGTTTAGGTCAATCAATGCATGACACAAGCAGGCTACAAACAATTCAAACACAAACCTCATAAGGGCTATTTGACATGACAGGTTATGAAGCTGTTCTGAGCAATTTTCAGATGTGGAAGAACTTAAGAGTCTGACCTGAGTTTGCCCAGGATCCAATCAAACAACGGGCTCAGCCGTGTCTCATCCCACAGTGGTACAGAAAGAGCTGGTACTTTGTCTCATTTGTAAATGTCTCATTTGTAATCATGTCTCATTTGTAAAGCGGTCTAGATTCTCTTTCACATTGTTGACTGAACATTTTCTAAGGAAGTGTGCAACAGCAAAAGGCTCCCTTATATCCCCATGCTTTTTGTTTTTGTATCAAGTATACCAAATTAACACAGACATGATTTAAAGTGAGATGGTGAAGGGTATACATGCATTCCAAGACTCCTTAGCAATTCAAAACATGCGCTCAGCACCAAAGAGCAGACACTCTGTATATTGCACCACTAAAGACAAGAATATGGGAATGGCTGCACTAGTTCAGGTAAGTGGTCCCTCTATCCCAGTATCCTGTCTCCAAGTGTGGCTATAAGCAGCTGCCTAGGGAGCTGATACAGCAGCACTAGTATACTTGTCCCATAATCTTATCGTAGCCTCCAACTATTTCCAGTTCAGAGTATTTCCCGGGTTTGACATGATTTGTCTCTTTAGTAGCCCATAACAGATCTCTTGTCCAACTATCCAGTCCCCTACTGAACCCATGCATGTTTCTTCCGTCCACATAGTCCGCTGGCAGTGAGTTCTGCAGGTGCATCACAAACTGTGCAAATAGCTGCCACCTTTTGGTTAGAAGCTGATTCTTTTTAATTTTTATGGCCCCCCTAGGTCTTATACTGGAAGAGAGTAAAAATTTATCCCTAGAAACCCTGTGCCACTCTTCACACGCCATTCATCTCTAAGTCCTCTCTTTTCCGAGCCTAAGTGTCATAGCCTAGTCAATCATAATATTCTATATAAAAGGAGAATTACTTCCCCTCGCAAGCATGATTTTACACTCATCTCCACTGAACTTCAGTTGCCATTTCATTTCCTGATTATTCAGTCTTGCAGCATCCTCCTCCCATTCTTAAAAAAAATACACAAAAATAACCTAAACCACAGAACAAGCTTCTTCCAGGGAGAGTCCAGGGACAGAACAATTTGATGCCACTTGTAAGAGACCAGAGAAAAAGCAAATATCTTAAGTCTCACAGCTGTATGGATCTTCTACATACACGCAAAATAGAGATTCAACCAGCCACACGTGCATAGAAATGAAGTTTAAAAGTGGCTTGTAAATAAGGTAAGGTTGAATGCTCTTAGACTGGAGGCTTTATAAAGAGACAGGCCAAGTTCCAGCTTTCCATCTATCCCAGAGATACGGGGTCCCTATTGCCCACAAGGCCAAGTCCTCCCACACTGCAAATTCACATCAGTCCACCTGTGAAGGGAGACTTGTGCAGGAATTAAAATTGCCCCTAAACACATGCTATTAGTTATGTGCACCTTATGGAAATCATGTTTAAAATTGGCATGAATATACAGAAACTTTTATAGTAACAGGAAATGTTAAAGTGCCAGGTGCGTAGGGGGAACATAACGTACGTCCTTTCTATTACATAATATCCTGTATTTTTTTATTTCAAATATAGACCTCTCTTTTCTCTCTAACTGTCTCTCACTCAACACTTGTATCAATGACATGATCTACTGTCCCAAGTACTGGCCCTTAATTTCAAGTTTGGGATAGTCATTTGATCCTTGAACAAATATCAAGCTACCTCAAACAATCTAATATCTTTCCCTTTTTCAGTGCACTACTGGCTTCATCCAAATGGCAAGATGCCCAGCTTCATGTTTTTCCAATTTGTGACAATTCTCATTAATATGGCAGAGATATAAGGCAGAGGCAGATAGCAGTCCTCCTCTCTAAACACAAGGGGAATGGTTATTTTGTAAAAAAACAAAACAAAACCCTTCAGTTGCTACTTTATGAAAAAGTACCAACCAAGTCAGAATTTCAAGCCCCTGCCTTGAACTCTATGAAGCACTCAGACTGTATAGCACTAACAGGTATATTGTAATAAAAGCAAATAACCTAATCATGACCTACTAGCTTCTATAGTCAATGTTCTAAGAGTCAGTTTTTAAATTGAGATTTAAAACTCCCCACTTCCATATACAGTCTGAGAGGCAATCCTTTCCATGGAAAAATATCTGCAAACTAGCTTCAGGTGCGAAACAAGATATACAGAGAAATGTTTGTGTCCCTGAAGACAGAGGAGAGAAAGCACTCACTTTGAGAAAGCATGGAAAATTAGGAAAGGATTATCCATTAAAAAATATGTCCGTGCCACATCACTTGTATCAAATCCTGATGGAATCATTCCATGCAGTACTGCAACAAAATAAAATGTATTTCAAAGAGCCAAAAGCAACACTGGACATTATTATACCAGATACAAGAAATGATGCTATCTGACAGAGTGGAAGAAAGGAAATTAAACAATAAATAAGGTAACTGTCTTGCTGGCAAGTTTCATTCTTCTGATCACTAGAAGCACCAGAAATTTCAATACACTCTTGGAAACTTTCTGTTCCAACATTTAATGGTGCGTAGGGGGAACATAACGTACGTCCTTTCTATTACATAATATCCTGTATTTTTTTATTTCAAATATAGACCTCTCTTTTCTCTCTAACTGTCTCTCACTCAACACTTGTATCAATGACATGATCTACTGTCCCAAGTACTGGCCCTTAATTTCAAGTTTGGGATAGTCATTTGATCCTTGAACAAATATCAAGCTACCTCAAACAATCTAATATCTTTCCCTTTTTCAGTGCACTACTGGCTTCATCCAAATGGCAAGATGCCCAGCTTCATGTTTTTCCAATTTGTGACAATTCTCATTAATATGGCAGAGATATAAGGCAGAGGCAGATAGCAGTCCTCCTCTCTAAACACAAGGGGAATGGTTATTTTGTAAAAAAACAAAACAAAACCCTTCAGTTGCTACTTTATGAAAAAGTACCAACCAAGTCAGAATTTCAAGCCCCTGCCTTGAACTCTATGAAGCACTCAGACTGTATAGCACTAACAGGTATATTGTAATAAAAGCAAATAACCTAATCATGACCTACTAGCTTCTATAGTCAATGTTCTAAGAGTCAGTTTTTAAATTGAGATTTAAAACTCCCCACTTCCATATACAGTCTGAGAGGCAATCCTTTCCATGGAAAAATATCTGCAAACTAGCTTCAGGTGCGAAACAAGATATACAGAGAAATGTTTGTGTCCCTGAAGACAGAGGAGAGAAAGCACTCACTTTGAGAAAGCATGGAAAATTAGGAAAGGATTATCCATTAAAAAATATGTCCGTGCCACATCACTTGTATCAAATCCTGATGGAATCATTCCATGCAGTACTGCAACAAAATAAAATGTATTTCAAAGAGCCAAAAGCAACACTGGACATTATTATACCAGATACAAGAAATGATGCTATCTGACAGAGTGGAAGAAAGGAAATTAAACAATAAATAAGGTAACTGTCTTGCTGGCAAGTTTCATTCTTCTGATCACTAGAAGCACCAGAAATTTCAATACACTCTTGGAAACTTTCTGTTCCAACATTTAATGATAATAAAAAGAAAAGAAAAAGAACAGTGAGGGGTGGGTTGGAAATATTAATGCTAAAAGGAGGTATTGAATACTTTAGCAGCCCTTTGCTGTCCTAAAAATCAGCTTCTGGTGTGGGTGGAAAGAGAATAAAAGAAGGATAAGGGTTAAGTGGTCATGGACAAGGAATACTACTGGCAGGTGCTTTGCATTCCTCTCTATAGGAGATGTTTCAGCTTTTCCTAACCAGACACCACCAATCATGCAAAATTATCACAGAGAGTAAAACATAAGCAGACATCCACTCAGGAACAGGCAGCAAGCTTTGTATGCTTTGCATTTATGACTTGTGAGTTACATCTAGGAAGTAATAGGGAAGGAAGCCTTTTTTTTTTTAATTAAGAGAACAGAAAACCTTCAGCAACCTACTGCTGCAGCAGCCCTCAGTGTTATACACACCACAGAGGCCACAACAGTCCTGTGGTAGGAACCACGAAGCAAAAACACAACAAAAGAGCCTTGAAGAACCCTTATGTCAGTTTGCTTATTTATGATAAAACCAAGCCCCACTAAAAGGTAAGTCTTTTTTCCTTATTTTAAAAGAGTTTGATTGTAGAGAAGGCTAGGAATGACAACTACTTCCACACTCATGTGACAGAAGCCAACAGTTGGACTCACCATCATGAGATGTTCATCATTTTGGCCAAACAATAGACACAGTGCCTCCCCTAAGTAGCTACATGTACTGTGGTCACAAAAAAGTGAACTCGTCATTTTCAAAAATCTGTGAAATTCACAGTAGCAAAAAACAGGCTCACTAATCAAAAGAGGTGAAGCACTCTTGCTTGCAAAGTAATGAGCAAACACAACATACTGTAGTGAAGAAACCCAAAAGCCATTAGAAATAACTGCTGTTCAAAGCTTTAGCTGACAGATCTTTTCAGAGGGGAAGAACATAGAAGATCCAGCCAATGATGCTCATGAAAAGAAATGCCAGGAAAACAACTCCAATTTGAACAGAAACATAAGCGCACAGCCAAGCAGGTACAGAAGAACTGTATTTCAGAATGTGGTTGCTGATTTTAGGTACTGAATAACCAACACATGTCATTTTGATACAAGTCATTTCAATGTTTCTGGTCCAAGAAACAGGGTCTCTTTGATAAACTCCATTTGAACTACCTCAAAACAGGTATTAAAACTTAGGTCACATATCAGAAAGCTTTGCCAGAATCAAACATGTTATGCTTTGGGGAGCTTCTCTTGTATTCAAGAGAAGAATCACACCATCAGTACTGTTAGCCATTAGAAGATAACTCTTTTAGAACGTAGACTTTTTGACATGTTAAGTAATTTCGATTATGTGGTAAACTCCTACACTACACCGTGAAAAAAACCTATTTAATTAATGTTACTTTGATACTAAGTTTTAATTTTCCTTTACATTTAGAACAATATTCTAGATCTTACAAGTGACACTTTGCCTGATTACATCATTACTACAGTATCACCAGCAATAAGTTTACTGACTTCTCTAGAGCCATCACAATACCCACAAAATGGTATCAGACTAACATTATGACTAATTCGTTCACCACAAAGTGCAGATGACAAACATGAGGGACATTTCTAACCACAACAATTACTTTGCTGGTTTCTTTCAGAGAGGTAAAAGAGAAGGAGTCAGAACAATGTCACTGGCAGTAGTATTGCTGTGACATGAAGAGATGCTGGGAAAATTCAGTGACATAATGGTTTATGCTAATACAAGGATAAAGATGCAACTATTATGGTAATGTAGATCTAAACTGTACTTTATTAGATAAATGTACAAGCAACAAATATGTAAACATGTAAAATGACTTCACAGAAAGATCATTTCTCTACTGTAGCCTAAACCACATAGGGTCACAAATTAAATCTACAGAACCAAGACTACACAGTTCATTTCTTCTGTAAGCACTGAGCATTAAAAACATGCTGATATTTTCAAATGGATAAAAGATATTCTAATAAAAAGTTGGGGAGGGAATTGTTAAGAAATTGGTAGTATGAAAATACACATCCATTTTGGGCTTACCTGAATTCTCTACAGAGGAGAGGATATATAAGACGTTTATATGCATCTTCTACCGAATTCCGTAGTATCCTCATTAATTCTGGTTTTAAAAATTGTTTAGGTCTCCATCTGCAAAAGAACAGAAAAAGAAAAATAAGAAATATTTTAAGAACATATGCAAAAACTCAGAAAAAAGGGAATTTTCAAACAAAGACTTCTACATTGAGTATAATGTCCTATAAACTGCAGAATTACTACAATAATTAGGCAATGAAATCATAGCTTCAAATATGAATGGAATGAGAAGTTGCTCATGGTTCTACTATCAGACAAGGGACAAGGCCTACCTTTTATCTTTTTTTGTTAGGTATTAGAATGCAATCATATTTTATGTTTTAAAGAAAATATAAAAAAATGTTACTCTTCACTTGGAGAAGTCAAAGCTTACCACAACTGAACAAAGAACTTTGTTCCATATCACCATTAGGGTTGCATTATTTGCTATTCCTCGATACATAAAAAAATGACTAAACATCCTCTGTGAGTGTCACTGCAGAGCTACTGCTGTAAGGCAACTGTGTCCAGACAGAAATTCAAGAGCTACACTAATATCAATTAATGAAACCCAATTCAAATTTCATTTGGAATGCTGTGAGTATCTCTATTCAAACTCAAAATGAAATCTATCAATTTTGCAGCAGTCCTTAAAAAAAAAAACCACAAAACAACAAAAACCAAACAATTTGCAAATGATTCTTCTCTTTTATCTGTTGCTGATATATCTAAAGTGTAAATAACATTCTAGCAAAAGGGAAAACAAAATAAACAATACCAAACAAA
The DNA here is from genome assembly GCF_000699145.1 of Aptenodytes forsteri. Lineage (NCBI taxonomy): Eukaryota > Metazoa > Chordata > Aves > Sphenisciformes > Spheniscidae > Aptenodytes > Aptenodytes forsteri. The sequence continues at coordinate 233,296 of NW_008795133.1, read as the reverse complement.
CACAAGACGATTTCCCAACATTTTCTAAGCCAAACTCTTTGGAGCATCCCCTTTTCTAAGGAAACTGTGCACAGTGGTCATAGCCGTAAAGACAATTACTTCAAATTTGGTCCTAAAATACACCTCAGTTTCAAAGCTCTCCAGAAGAGAGATCCCAGATATTTATTCCATTGATCTTTTTGTTTTGGGCAACATTACGGGGGAGGGGGGGCAGGGGGAAGTCCTTGAACAAGCACAACTGACTCACTGAGATTGTCCACCCAATGCAAAGGGAGAAAGATTGAGGAGACACAGCCAGATGTATTATACTCCAACAGAAGTAAAGACTATGAACATTTTCCATTACAGTCCACCTGTTTTTTACTTCTTTTTAAAATACTGATAACATTCAGAGTTTTCTTCATTTAGTGTATTTTTTTACATGCCTGGGTCCCTAACTGCAAAGTGGGATACATACATATTTTTTAGTATGTCTGGCTAAGTTTTGTAAGTTTTTTGGTTGGTTGGTTTTGTTTTTTTAAATGCAACATGATAGAATTATGGCCATTTGATAACATGTCCAGCTGCAGGCCCAGGCAAAAACAGGACTGAATTTTACTTTTGACTTTGTTTACTTGCACTCACTCAGAAATACTGAGAATCCTAAATTGCTCCTACCCAGACAGCTTTTCAGTTGTTTAAGGGGATCTACAATTTCCTGAAACAGCTTTAAGTGTCTGCACATATAATAGTTGAGAAATGCGTGATCGAGTCAACACTGCATTAACGCAGACAGACATGGCAGCAGAATTAAGCTTACCATTTAGTTTTACAACATCTAGAGTTGTACGTTGTAGTGCTTACCCATATGACCTCATCACTTTGCTAACAGTTTTTGCAAATAGTTCTATTATACTTATATGTAACTAGAGACTCTTTCCATTCCTATATAAAAGTGGCAAAGGCTTTAAACCCTCTTACTGCTACCCAATTCTATAAAAATGAAGTTTTTACAGGTGGCAAGTATAAGTACACTCCCGGAGAAAGTATCCTCAGCACAAATAAGAATGAATTTGGAAACCTGGCAGCTGTTTCCCCCTTTCTTCCATCCATTAAAGCTAGTTAGCAAACGTTTTCTCTGTAAATAGGTTATCACAGCAGATATTTTTATTACCTGCCTATATATAAGTAAAAATTATTTAGGCAACATTCTATTAGAAATTGCTACAAATGCAAAAAATATCCAAACAGTAAGTTCAATCATAGCAAATACTGCATTTTAATCATTCCAATACTTCATGAGGAAAGAGAAAAATCCACTTCACTGCAAAAAAACAAAGCAAAAGCATGTGTGTATATTTTTAAAGATCATCGCAGCCTAGTTAAGCTTCCCTCTAAGAACAGATTTTTCTTGATTATTTAATCAAGAGCTGACTTTTGAAGCCCTTTAAATGAAGCCCTATTTAGAAAAGCTCCACATAAATAATATCATCTTACTCAGCTCTCCACGTGCGTGTGCTCACAACAGGGACCACCATAAGCATAAATGGCTTAGGCTACTGAGACACCTCAGAGGCTGAATCTATACATCAACAGAATTAACATAGCCCAAGTTAAGAACCACTTGTATTAATTAACAACTGTTCCAGGAAGAGCACAGTTAGGCTTTTAGACGTGAAGCACAAAAAGGAGAGCTTTGTTTTCCTCCAAAACATTTTATGAAACTTGTACCAAGATGGTAACCACAGACAAAGCATGCCTTGAGGCCTGTACCATGGACTTTACACAGGATCTGAGGATTTTGTCTGGAAACTGAAAAAGACTGTCTAACACCGAACTTCATTTTCAAGGCTGTAATTCCACTTGGCAACAAAATCTCGCCCCTTCCCAAGGAACAACTCCATGTTGTCTTTACACTCAAAACTAGCTAAGCAGCCCCCCTCCGTCTGTTTCTCATTGATCCTTTTTCCGTTTCCCACTTCACGATTAAGTCTTTGGGACCAGTGCTGTTCTAGTGTTAATGGAGCTAGGTTCACTGTCAGACCACAGAGATGCCATCTTCTGGGGAATAACACAATCCATGGGGCCAGGCCTAAAGATATTCTGAGTTTTCAGCACAAACCTGATGGTTCAAGGAAATATAGATGCTTTTACAGGCTAATAAATATTCTGAACTTGCAAAGAAAATACAGTCATCTTACAGAGCATCTACATGGAGCTCAATGCAATAATGAAGAACTCCAGTCTTCCAAATCCACTTTCCATCACAGGGGCATTTAATGCTAAAAAATTCACCTCAGAAGAACACATAAAAGTCAGCATATTTGCTACTAATTCAACAGGCAGTAGATGATACTGTTTTGTGGCTAGAATACTGGCCAAACTCTGTAGCAAGGTGGCGTTTCTGGTTCTGCAACTGATTTTGTGTGTGACCTTCAGTAAATTAGTTAATACCTTTGCAAAGGCTTGAAATCCTTGCCTCAAACAAAAGTTCTTAACCTTCTGCTCTCACCAGTAAATCGATGCAATGAAAATAATGCAACTCCCACCCTTGGACAGTCACTTCCAAGCTTGCAGGGCAGAATACACAATTACTATTTGTCAATTTGATAACACAGTTATCAATCTACTAAGGAAGATCAGAATCTGTCCTAGATGTCAATGCACCAAGATCTACTAAAATCATTCCTTTTGAAGTTTTCTGATGGTGGAGAAGTTGTCCTTAAATAGTAAAAAGCCATAAGCATATATAGCTTCACGAATGCTAAGTATTAGTAAGTAGTTCCATTTCCAAGGTCAATATTCTTTTTATCTCAGGATGACTCACAAAAGTGTAATCAACCAAAAATATCTCAATTTACATCCCACTTTCATTTGTGTAGCAGTGACAAGCTGTTCCATTATCTGTGGCTCACAGTGCTTCCAAATTCTGTCATAGACGCAGTAAAAGCAAGAGTGACAGATACGTTCTGCCTACAGAATATACGTCTCGGGGGGAGGACAGAACTTCCGTTTCTGTTACAGGTATTAAAACTAGAATGAAACTTAGGTGTGTTTATGAATCCTGATACTTTCCTGGTACTTACTATTAGTCCTAGATCATATTATGTTATCTGGCCAAACAATATTTTAACTCTTTCAGAGGCTTCCGTGCTGGAAACAGAACTATTAAATTTCTACAGTGAAAAGGAACATTTTTACCACATCCCTTTCTTGGACTTGGTGTGGAAGAAAAATACATGCTAAAGCAGTAAAAGTGCATCTTTTCCTATCTTTTTTCCTCCTTTTGGTTATTCAATTTTAGGATGCAAAGGTAGGAGTTTCTAAGACATCCTCAGAACAATGCCCAATATCTCAAACTATTGAGAAAGAGAAAACTGTCTTTTATACATGCAAGGAAGATGCACAGTTTGGATCACAATATTCTCCAACAGAGGACATCAAGGTGCAGTTTCCAAGAAAAAGACTGACAGAGATATTGCACACAACAACTTACATTTAACCTAAACTTTTGCAAAACCCCTCAAAATTATGCAACACTAAACATCTCACTGCAGGCTTAAAAAAAAGCAACTTTTAAGAGCAAATCAGTAAGAAACAAAAAAATCACCCAAAATTTTTAGAAATTCAGTTGCTTGAAGAATGGTACCAGAATTCCCCAAATACGGCCAAAGGCACGATCTTTTCAGCATAATGCTACACCAGTTGGAAATACAGAATAAGAATTATCCACTTGTTAATTTCATCTAATTTAATAAGTATTCGTTTAAATTGTTCTCTTAACGTAACGAGACACGTGAGGTACATTTCAGTATGCAGCTGTCTATAGAAAAAAAGATTTCTGTAAGAATATGTATCCATGCAGACCTTTCATTGACACACCACCAACAGAATTCATTCTTCACCCCGTCAGGAATGTTGACCTTCACTGTCAGGATCTTCAGATTTTCCCCTCGGTTAATGGCCAGAATCTGAGTGCAAACATAAATGGCAGAGACAGATGACACACAAAATATCCAAAAGATAAACTTATCAACATTTGTGTATGCACTTGCTTGACATTCTGTAGCAAATCATGATGGTGGTACAGTAAATCAGTTCACAAAGTACCAGCATGTACGGATAACATCCACAATTTAAACACAGATTAAATCATGCCGTGGCATAACAAATCATACATTTTTCCTGGAGTCTGCAATCTCAAGATCCAGTTTATCTTAAACACACTTATACAAGTCAGCATGAATTTAGCTGGTAGAATAATCTTGTTTAATAACCCAAATTAAAACTCAAGAAATGAATTGAAAAGTGATTCCAATCAGAACTAAAGATCAGAAAGGGAAAAAGTTAGTCCTAAGCTTCAGGCGTCATTTTGCTTCCCAAGATCAATCCAAATTTAAAATTAATTATGAATCAGAACTTGTGATACAAAGGTAATCAGCCTAATTTGAAAGAGGATGACTTTTTGAGTTATTCACACCTAGTTCATAAATAGCTGAAAATATTGTAGATACACTCTTTACGTTAACCTTAACGCTCCAGCCTGAAAATGTATGCACATATTTCTGGCAGTCTCTTGTGTACACAACTGCATATTCATGATCTAAAGCTAAATCTGGTTGCACATGTGCTATCTGCACACAGAGTTCTATTTTAAATGGAAGTCTGTGGCTCTACATTTAAAACCAGGGTCACAATACGAGTGATGTATCCTGGAGGATACTGGTGGGTATCTACTAGTCTAACCTCTCTATGAAGATGATGAGTGTTCACCTGAAGCAATCCTTAATAGTATTTATTAAGAAAACTCACTGGTCAAGAGATTTTTAGAAACAGAACAACAGTTAGAAGCAGCTACAAATAAAAAAAAAATAAAATAATAAAAAAATAATTTAATAAAAAAATAATTTTCAAAAATAAAAAAAATCTGCTAGAAGTTGACATTCCTGTATGACTACACATGTTGCTGTATGTAGCAGGCCCTGAGCACTGTCACAACAGAACATTCTGTGTCAATCATGAACTTTAATTCAATCACTAGCTAACTCAGACATGTCACATATGCTAAATACAATGGTTTAAAATGACTCCAGGACATAGTACCAATTTATATTCCTCAGCCTTACTGCTCCTGTGACATACCAGGCCTGACATATCATTGAACAACAAAGCTAATAATAAAGATTACATGTGAAATATTATAGCATCTGGTACCTTGACTGCCAAAGCAAATGTTTTCATGTAGAGATTAGAAAGACACATTTTAACAAATCAAATGCTTTCATGTTTATTCCGATTTTACTTAAAATTAAAAAAAAAAAAGAAAGTTAAATGTCAAGCTAAAATGAAATTAAAACGATGCTCAGGACAGAGAATGCATCTGATAGAATTATAATGTCATCATTCAGCACACTGTTAGCAGGGTCACATTTTGCTTCCTGGCACTCCATCTGCCGAATGTGTCAGTCACCTGAACTTAAACCAGCTGTATTACAGTCACTAATATTTTTTACATTTTTATTCTTAAACAATCTGCCTATGCTGTTCTAAGTGACACGCGTTCAGAGAAGAATTATCATCCAGGAAATGCTCAATTAAGAAAGTAATTACTGAATTTCTCTCCCTAAGATAATAAAGGTGGGTTTGTTTCGGTTTTTTTTAAGTAACAGGTTCAAATACAGCTATTCTAGACACAAAGTAAACTTTCAGTTCTGGAGAGAGACTGTTTTTATGCAAGACTGGAACAGATCCAGGGGAAGGGTTAATAAAAACAACATAGATTTTTAAGAGAAAGCAAGAACAATAATTTGATCTAGTCACAAGATTTATCAAACCTTATTCTGTTTATCAGAAAAATACATCCTTCACATTGCACAGCTCTCCTCTGTGTTCCAGATTTACTTAGACTCACTAAATAAGTTTTGTATATTTTGCCAAGGACTTTAATTTCCAATTCCTTTTTAAGTATGAGATTGAAAATAGAGCACTTGCCTTAAACATTACACTTTATTCATTAATTCCTTTCCTCCCACCAATTCAGTCATCTCCAAATAGAGGAAAGCAACCCCAAGGCGTACACAAACACTGAACTGTTTACAATTAGTCAAAAATTCAAATAAACTCTTGAAAGATTTTTTTTCCTTAGTTATAACAGTGTTGGTATAGCTACCCAACTACATCCTAAGACTCCAGTCAGGTTCTCCTTGTTGCCAAAGGAAGGAACTGTGGCTGAACCTCCCGAGAGCAAAAGTGTTCCAGCTGGAAACACCCACAGGTATCTGATTATGTCCAAATCTGGTGTCAGGTTTTTTTAAACAAATAGGGTTTTTTCTCATTTCAGGTTCAGTATTTTAACTTTTGCAGTCAAACAACCCAATTCCATGCCAGTCCTGATTATTTCGTGGCATGTCTCAACACACAAAATGACGATGGCACGGAAAGTAACCCAGAACTGCAGCATGTGCGACGACAGCTGCAGAACTGCAGAACCAAGCTGCAGCTTACTGCACACCAGTTTACCTCATTGTAATACAGCCTGCAAGGCACGCTCACGGCTACAAATGCTTTGGTCATAAAGACACAGCTTATGCTCTTTTAGGTAACATGCTAGTCTACTGCCCGTCCCCTTTACTTACATGTAAGCTAGAGCAGAGTTAGGGTCCTACACAGACCTTTAAGATTACTAGCACTTCATACTCAGACAATGACCAGTTTCACTGCAGTATTTTATGGAATCCTTTATTTGCAACTCTGCAAAGAGGATTTAAAGCTGACTTCTACTTTTGCCTCTAGCTAAATGCATTGAGAACACTTGCCTGTGTGCAGTCATGAAAGGAGTAGAGAAGGTCTTCAAAGCAGTGAATTTTGCAAGTGTTGTTAAAACACAGCTATTTAACCTGCAGTCCTGGGGGATTAGTAAATTTTATAAATCCCTCTGAGTTTCAGGCTTCCCTATATCTTTTTTAGGTATAAGCTTCTTCTAAAAATCCTGAACCAAACCAGAGAATTTCTTCACTTGAAGACATCTACACCTCTCCCAAAGCACATTCAAGAATACATTTTTAACCAGCTTTTTGAATGCAGAAAAGAAGTATTTCTTCGAAGTCTTAGGTGAAGGAGAGACTAAAGACTTTTAGGCATTAAAAGGGATGGTTATAACTCAAGAAAACAAACGAGAAAAAAATGATAATTTGCATCAGCAGGGTAGTAAGGTCAGGTAATAAAGAAATTGAAGGTTATGAGAAAGACTTTCAGAAGCACAATACTAGTGTTTAAGCTTAAGGAAGACGTGGCAGATAAAGAAAACACTTTCTTTCCTTATTTCATCATCAAAACTCAAAAGGGAGACAAAGAAAGGAACTGGAAAACTAACGAAGAACCAAAAATCAGCAGAAATGAGAAGTTACAGTATTTTTACAGAACAGGGAACTCTGCAAACAGCACATGTCAGAGATAATCATAAAATGAATTTTTTCCTCAACTAGTACAAAAGAGCCCTGACATACCTTGGGCCTTGAAACCTCAGTGAAGCACAAACAACTCAGACTCTTAACATTCATAATAGAGAAATATTCAGTGTGTTAGAATAGTCAAATAGCAGTAATATACAGATGAAAGACAATGCATAGGAGTGCAAAAACATCCCGTGACTACAGGACTACCAGCTGCAAGAACAATGGTTATTACTTCACTGGAGAGCCAGAATGGGAAAAGAAAGACACATTAAGGTTAGTGACAGACACAAGGAGAAATAAACCAAAACAGATAGAGTTAATCTTAACATCAAACAGACAAACTAAGGACTCATCCTGGATAAGAAAGAGTGCAGCCACATGGTCAGAGTGCTGACCAGGTTTGGGAAATCTGTTTTCTAGCCCTGGCTCTACCTAAGCAACGGTTTTCCTTATGTAAAACGGGAAAAAAAGGATTCCTCAGACAAGAAGTAAATCATATTGTCATCCCAGGAAACACTTGTACACCCAATACACGTTGCATATCTCAGTGTTCACCACTCTCAGTGCAGGAAAAACTAAACCGTCTTTGACAGCCAAAGTATTCATTCAACAGTAAAGCACCCAAACAAAAAACCCATACAGCACAACACTTAATCTCCTGATGAATCTACAAAACTTTGTGATATGTCACCACAGTAGTCTCCACTTGCTCTATTGACTTTTCCAGACTCTCTAGAAGCAAGTTTTCACCAAACAATTACTGATATAAATACAGTAAATGTTCATACTTACTACAAAGAGAACAACTACAGGTACCTCTTCAAACATCTACAGAAGGCCTGTCTATTAAAATTACTTGTAGTAATTTAGTCTTTCACCTAACACCATGGGTTTAAAATTAGCCCATACATGTTGTGAAATATTTTTTGTAATAAATTTATTTCAAGACATGCAAGAAAATCCTTTATTAATTCAAAATATCACACTGATTTAAAACAGCAAGCAGAGAGAAAATGAGAGTATATCATAGATAGAAAAGGAAAAGCATTCTGCTGTAGAATAAGGCAGCCTTCTAAAGGAAAGGGACATTTCTGGTCGGAAGCAGCTAAGAAGGTCTTTTTTGTGCAGTTTTTTGTTTTGGTTTGGGTTTTGGGTTTTGTTTTTGTTTATTTTAAAGCTAGGTAATCGTGACCAAAACAAGAGACAATTCACTTAGTGATTAGTAATGAATCAGGGCAACGGTCTTGACAGCTAGACTGAGTGCATCACACTTCAGCCTTTGAACTTCAGTAACAGGAGCAGCCGAGCTATCAAGTCATCAGCTTCTCATCAGCTAGTAAGTTTGCTTTGTCCCTCATTTCTTTTTCTAGTCATATAGGTCTAGGCTTGGGGATTAGGATAACCAAAGATGCTTCACAGAAGGGAATACTGATGACTTGCAAAACAAATGCATTTTTGGGGTAGTGCATGGGATGTTCCCCTGCGCCTTTCTATTTTGATTGTTCAGCTTTTACATGAAGTTGCTGCTGACAAGAGCTGCTTTTCTAGGTCACCTTCAATTTCAATTTTCTGGATCCTTTCCTGATACTTCTCACCAGTTTCACCTGACAGGTTTAGTGTCAAATGGCTCAGAGCACTCTGACTCAGTGCTGCAGCAAACATCCAAAAGAAGCGAAGAATAAGTTTATCCGAGTTTGCTTCAAATACTTACACTCCAACCAAGCAGCTTCCTCTACTACGCAATGCCCCAATCTCACCCCTACAGACCATAAATTATCACTTAGCCTTCATCCCCCTCCTGATAACACCTGCTATGCACTTGTTACTGGGGAAAGGGAGGGAGGGCACGACACGCTGAAAATAAATCACACCAATATTGAAATCTCTGATTATATTTGTTTAATGAGAATTAATTAGACAATGGACAAGCTGAATAAGCAGTCCTCTGCTCAGTTTCTTAAGACAAACATTAACAGCTTAGTTCTGCATTTCAAGAATTTGAAAGTCTCTATTACCTTTGATAACTGAAAAGCAAAATCAAGTATCTTTAGAATCAATTTTAAGCAACAAAATTAAAAAGTAAAGCCACCTTTGCTATAGTTAAAATTCTAAGAAAAAAATACAAATTTGTAGGTGTACCTGGTGATGCTGAATGTTCTTTATATTACAAGAAAACTCATGGTACAGCTGGAATTTATCGATATCTTTTTCATTTCCACTTTTGGACGACACTTTTGCCAAGCCTGACTGGATACAAATGTACCTTTGCTGACATCTGAATAAAAGAAACCAATGTCAATGAGGTATTTTAGCATGAAGCTTGTAACAAGTCATTAGTGCTTCTATTGAACAAAAATTAATTTTGAAGTCTGCCCAATTACAAGTTACATTAACTCCAATTACCTGCAGAACTGTATTACATATCTTAATGCCGAGACTGACATAACACCTACTGACCGGAACACACCAAGAGAAGAAATTCAAGCAGACCTCAGAAAAAGCTGAACAAAGCCCTTCTCCTAAAGGGAATGGATACTCAAAAGCTGCACTTCAGTTTGATCCGTTATTGGTTCAACTTCACACAACAAATTTTGGGTTGGTTCAACTTCACAAAAAAAATTTTTGGAAATTGCAAAAAAATTATAGCAGTTATTTATTTTATAGAAGTGCAACATCTTTCTTGAATCTACCCAGCCTCAGAATTAATTTCTTGCTTTGAGCACTTAACACCCATAAAACTTTTCATTATCTTTAGGAGTAACAGGGATCCCAAACACATAGCTTCCTGAATGCTCCTCATGATTACTACACATACAACACACTTTAGATCAACAGGATATATCTGTAGAGCACTGTGTATCCAACTGAGGAGCTTCTAGTGGTCAAAAGAATGAAAGTGTTAGTCCGGTAACAAGAGAACATCCTTTACAAAACAAACCCATCATTGAAATTATATTGCTGTGCTCTAGCTTTTTGATGAAGTTGGCCATTACTCACAATAAACAGCAAACAAGAGTCAACTAAACAGAACTGAGCAGATTCAAACCAACGCTGCATGCTCCTAAAAAGGTATCTGTTCTTTGAGAACCCTGTTCTGTCCCAGATGGTACACAGCAGAGGAAAAAAAAATATCAAGCAACTACTACTCTGTCACATCAAGTCCCCGGACATGACAAATAACCTTGAAGTCATTATGTAATGTAAGAAAATGTAATGTAAAAAAAAAAAGTCAGCTAACACAGAGGATCAGTAACTCCTGCTTTAAAAACGGTCACATTTGCTTGCCTGATTGTCTTCCAATGCCAGAATCAACCATCACTGCATGCTAATTACACTGTCTGGTGTCAAGCAGTAAATATTGGAGTAATAATAAATAGTAAATATCGGAGCAGATACACCTCTGGAAAGTCATAGCTTGAAGGAAGTGCAAGGAGAGAAAACTTTGCCTTACAGATCACTAACTGCAAGGGGGATATGCTCTATATGGAACAGTCTTTGGGAGTCACAGTGTCATGCCATGCTCACAGGAGATTTCTCCTCCACTGATAGCCAGAAGGGCAGAAAGGCTAAAGAACGTCTCCAGCACAAGTGAAGGAATGGACCTAATGCAATCTCACAGTAACACTGTTTTCACGTCATTAAAAAAAATGAATTACATATGTGCACAGTAGGAGACTGAATCTTACCATGTAACCAGGAAAATTTAGAAAATTTAAAAAAAAAAATCAAACTTACAATTTCCTGATAAAATCCAGTGTATCTTTATCTTTAGCGAAGATGTCAGCTAAAATATGCTGTACACCAGCCTCTACCTCCTGAATAGTTGAAAGGCCTTAGAAGAAAAAAATTAATAATTATAAAAAAGGTAACATGAAAAATTACACAACTGCACAGACACTAATAAAATATATACGAGCCGAAAGAAAATTGATGCAAGATATCCGACTGATTTGCAGAGGTTTCAATGAAGAATCCTAGTTCATTAGAATTTTTTTAAATAAGCTTGCTTTCCAAAACATCTGAAAATTTTTAATGAGTCTAAAGTGACCAATGCAGTATCATAAATCAAAATGACATTAAAGTGAGAGAAAAATAATAATTTTGTGACTTTGATGCTAACAGATCTGACATTTACGATGCAAATTAATTATTTACAATGGTAAAATTATATATTCGAGTACAATTTTTGCAGTTGTAATAAAATGAGTAATCACAGCACAAGTTTACACTTTTTGCTACTGATATAGAAACTGCCTAAAATCTTTGCAGGCAATCCTGTCCTTTCTCTGTGTAATAGTTTTATATTTCCACTGTTTGTAGCAGGAGTTCGCACAGTGCCACTTTCTGAGGTTGGGATACCCTCATCCTCTCCCATGAAACACTGTTCAGTGAAGTTATAAAATGTCTCCATAGCAAAGTATTCTAGAGAGCCGATAACAGAATCATTCAGCTTTCCAACACACAGAACCATCCCTCACTTCAAAAGACCAGAAGATGTGGCACAGCATTGTCCTCAGCACAGTGGTTGAATTGGACCAGAACCAGAAGGTAATGAAATAAAACTGACATCTTGTATTTTAAAATCAATATATCTAACCCTGTTTCTAGCAACAGTCAGTAACAAATGCTTCACAGCAAAAAGCAAGAATCCTAGAGTTGGCAAATACAGGATTAACTGTCTCCTTCAACACACATTATTTTTTACTCTGTTGTCTGATGGACTACCAATATCTTGAAAGAGCTTTATTAATGCCATTTTTAAAAAAAAAAACTGCATAGCTCTAAGAACTAATATTTTTATTGAATCCAGAACCCTGCTTCCGATTGGGCTATAGAGTTACACATTAAAAAGAAATAATCTTGCCCTTTTTTAAAAAGGGGAAGCTAAACTTACCTGCCAGAAAGAAAAATAAAAGTGGGAGAATAAATTCTTATTCTCTTATTAAATTCTTATTATGTTATTAAATGCCTGAACTGATCGGAAGTTGTGGAATTTGGCTCTTTACATCTGAGTTAGTGTTTCATATGGTAAAAGTAACGTAGCATCAGAATACAAAGCTAAGGGAATTATAAAACATGCATTATATTGAATACGAATTATTGTGAGACACTCAAGTACCAGAAGTATACATGGTGACATTATTTTAATTCTAGCAATGAATTTGAATGAGATAAACAGACCAAAACCAATCAGAATTAAAGAAATAATCAAAAAGTTCCCATTCAACAAGCACCACTCACATGGGCATTAACTGCGTCCATTTTAAAAACTGCACATGCTTGTTTAATTAGAGAAATGTTGGACCACGCATACAACTAAAAAGAAGAACAAAGTTTTCTAGTGAGCCTACTTCCATAACTTTCAAATATCTGGCTTTGAAACATGAACTGCAGTTTTTATTTCAGTTTATTTTTAGTCTAAGTTTAAAAACACTGAGAATTTAAAATAACTGAATATTAAGATTTGATGAAAACTCTTCTGCACAGCAAATGGCTCATCCCTTCAACAGAAATTCACTCTGACCTCAAACTGTATATAGGTTGTCAACCTGGCTCCCAAGCTGATAGAAGTGACCCAGTTCATATATGTATGTTGTTTCTGATACGCCTTTCAAATGGTAACCATTATATAAACCTAAGCAACATTATTTTTAGCACAAAATTGAAAACAGGTGTACTGATTCCAAAAATTGAAGCGTTTATGCTGCAACAGATAGCACTCCTTTCTGAATGCACCCTAAAAAATTTATTTGAACTTTCACCGTGAAGATTTTCATTTGGCTCTTTAGAGTCTGCCAGAATAGTCAGATACGTGCTTGCAATATACTGCTGTATGAAATAATGACATATGCTACAATGCAGTAATTAAACAATCAGAATATTTTGTAACTGATTTTGAATGCCAAGTTAGGATCATTTTATAAACAATATTTAAATAAAATAAAAGAACAACATAAGTGGGAAGAGTAAGAGTCAGCTTCACCAGTAGGTTCAGCACTTTTACGTTAAAATAAAAAAAATAAACGTTGGGGCAGGGAAGAAAAGCACTTCTCTATTTTAACACCATACAGAAGGTTGCAGCAATCTTCGTATTTTATTGTCAGAGATTGCCCCCTACAGATTCACCCATAACTGCATTCACAAAGAAACACAATTCTGCAGTCTGTGTGTGACAATCATACCGTTAAAGTTACTACTCAAATTTCAGAGATTACATCTTCTCCAACCCCTACTGTCATTCAATAGTAAAAACTCTCTCCCGCTCACTCCCAGTCACCGAGGCCAGTTTTTATTAAGATATGCTTTGACGGGTGACATTTACTTCAGTAAAAAATATGAGCTTAAGCCCTTCATACAATCAGTGTTGAATCTTCAGTAAACAATTAAAGTAAGAGAAGAACCATGGAGAGGTCTCAGGTGTGCAGCGCAGTTCCCTCTCTCTTACCAGTAAATACAGATGACAACTATACTCTAACATCTCCAGACTTCTGTCTGCTGGTATACCAGAATTACTACTATTTACAGCACAAAAAGACAGGAAAGGTTTGGGAGCCATGACATTAAATTTAAAATCTACCACATGCTGCTAAAAGAACTGTGGAATTTAAAATAGTTGCATAATGCAACATCAGAACAATTAAAATAATTTCCCTTTTAAAATATTTTGAGGCTTTTAAGACATTACTGCTCATAGAAGCAGAGTGCTTACCTTTGGTATTAGGTCTAATGTACGAAAAGAGATTGAGTTCCATAGAATTCTGCAGAAGGGAGAGAGCAGCAGGTTCTAATCCCAGCTGCTTGGCCCTCTGGGCTTTGGTGCCTTTACTCCCAGTTTTATAAGGTGCAGACTTAAAGCAAACAAAAAATACAGTTATTAAAAAGCAAGGAAATATTTCAGTCATGCTACGTATTTTGCATCATGCACTATTTAGTTATGCAAGATTACATTTAAACTGAGGATGATCTGAAAAAGACTAGTGTACTGACCACATGGTCTAATTCTTCCAAAGTTCTGCAATTTAATAATGCTGTTAAAAGGCACCCGGATAATTTCCCTTCTTTCTTCAACTTCTGTATCATCGTATGCGTCTTTTTTGCAACAGTACTAAAATGCAAGAGATTAATATTAACAGTCACATTTCATGTTGGATTAAAAAGGCTATTGATTGCGACCTTGTTTATTACACTGCTGAAGCTCTCTCAAACCCCTGAAGATTGTATCTCATGCTAATCCTCAACAAAACAAGTATGACAATCCAAGAGAGTTTCTAACTATTACTCTCTTTCTCCAATTAGTTCAAAACTGTATCAAAATATCTTGTGGTAGAGCTTTAAGAAAAATCATCAAACAATACTGATAGTTGTTACCGATATATACATTTTTGCAAGATTACTGGCCTGAAAGCCAAATAAAAAGGCCCTAAGTTAAATCCATTTTGATGAGCACTTACAGTCGTAATTCGTATCAAGGTAGTTCTGCAGTATCAAGTACAGGGTACCAGATTTCAAACTCTTAGACCTTCAGTAAGATACCTGTGAGCAACCACAGGCAGGAAAGGTATTTTGTTGTGATTTAAGTTACTTGTTCAGACAAGAACTATCTCAGGCCACCTTCCCTCTTTGGAAAGAATCTCCTGCTAGGGGATAGCCAGGGAGTACAAGGGGGAAGACACCATGTTGACAGAACAGCTGGCAAGTCTGTTCCTTTGCCATCTCAAGAACATACAGCCACCCAAAAAGAAGGAGCAGTGAGAGCAGTCTCATCCACCCCTGCAGCGGGCTTTGCTGATCATTTCTTTGCTGCAATGGTCCATGATGGTTTAGCCTGCCCTCCTGATGCACTACAACATCAAGAAGTGCTCTTCACTAGAGGCTTCGCTGTTCCAAATGGGGAGCCAAGGGATTCTCAGTGATTCTTCTTCTAAGGGGGCAGCTTACATCTAACTGGGTTAGGTATCTCCAGGACCTGCAAGCTACTAATTTTTAATTTTTAATTTGGCAATTAATTATGCTAGATTTCTTGTTAGAGTAAAAAACAGACAGGCATCAAGCATAATTACCTCAGTTTTAAACTTTCTTCTGTAGGAGTTCCTTTATAATTGCAGTGTGTACAAAATGCCAAAACAGGAACACAGAAGCAGCAGCTGGTTGTTACTTACCTCCCCCCCAGATACCTCCTGCTATTAACTTACTTACCGTAGTTCCTCCAATGTTTGCTGCACTTCTCTCAAGGCATCAGCCTCCAGATTATTGATGAGTTCTTTTCGATACCGAGCAATAAAAGGAATTGTGTTTTCTTCTTGAAAGAGGCGAATTAAGTTTGCACATACCCATGGTTCAACATTTGTTATTTCTGACAAGGCCTGTCACATGCAAAAAAAAACCCCACAAAAAAAAACATTTAAGAAAAGCGATACATTGCTTTAAACAGCCCCTCACTCAAAGTTCAAAATCACCCCCAGAATATTATGCTGGACAGCAGGGACTACTGTCCTCCCTAAGACAAGGTGTCAGGCTTCCCATGCATCCAGCCACCACACCCACTACATTCAGAAAGACATGCAGCAACCAGTGTTTCCAGAAACTTGTAACTACAGAAAAAAAATGCAGGAAGGAGTGCCTCTTGGGAACAGGAAAAAACCAAACAATTAAAAAAACCAAACACAAACACACAGAAAGACAACAAACTGCACATGGCAACTCAGAAAACTTGGAACTTTTTTTTTTAAAACCAACACTGACATACCTCATGGTTAAACAAAACAAACAAACCCTACAAACCCAAAGCTGATCCAAATCCCACTCCACCAATAATTGGAAACTAGCATGATATTACTAAAGGTTTCAAGATGAACCAAACCTCACTAAATTAAACAGGATTTTGTACAAATTGGGCTTTCTAAAGATAAAGTTATAGTGTATCAATACGGAATTGAGAACAAAGTACATAAGTACCTTACCTTAGTAACATTTTAACTATCACAGTTTGTTTGTACTTCGCTACAGTTAACAGCTGATTTAAAAGCCTTCCGAAAGTTTTGTTCTGAAGCCTAAAAATATAACAACTCCTGCACAATCATATTCACTGCTTTTAGAGCAGCAATACATAAAGATCAAATTCTCCATCTGCATTTCCAGGAATATTTTAGAAGACTCAGGAACAAAATTTTACACCTTGCTTAAGCAGGCAGTACTAAGGATGATGAATAGGATGTACCCAATCTATTCCCATTCTGTTCATATCAAAATCTTCCATAACCATATCCAGCCTCCCAGAACAGGAGCTATCCTAGAACTGTCTTCATATGAACAGCTTCAAAGTTAACATCCTACAAAAAGAAAGATGATATCTCCCTTGATGTCACTGTTCCAAGAACGCAATCTCCTCCCTGATGATAATGTAAATTGATATACGCTCTTATATGAGTCTCTACAACAAAGTGATCCACACTAAATCTTAAATTCTGAAACTATGCACACAGACATCCCAATTCTTTCAGCATCCCTTCCTGTAGGAGTTTCAGTTGACTATATCCACAAAAAAACCCATGTGCCAAGACAGAAGAAATGTGCAAACTGTTACAGGCTAGCTTTATACTAAGGACTGCCTAAGTCACAGATATTTGAATTATGTTAAAGTTTGAACTTTTAACAGTTACCAACCAACATTTATATGTATATATGTATTATGACAATTTAAGCAGAGGTTAAATGACTACTTAACAGCACAATGACTCTCTGACACTGCAAATGATGCCAAGAGGACTCAAATTGTATATTAGAATCTAAGTGCTAATTATGTAGGAAATGGTTTCATTGATACCTCAGAAAAGGAGAAGATCTCATACCTGTACAATATCCCAGTTCATCTCAAATTCTTCTTTTACTTTGTTGCCTCCTAGATTTTTTACTGGCTTTCCTTCAGGACATGTAGTCGACTTAATCTTTTTAAAAGGTGGTTCATCAAATGCAAAATCCTCCTCAGATTTCTCATGTTTCACTTGATTTCCCGCTACAGGAACGCTTGTTGAGGGTTCTTCATCATTCTCCAAACTCTTTACTTTCTTCCCTTGGAATGAATTTATTTCCATTTTTTTCGGCACTTCTGGCTTTTGATTTAAAGTTTTTGGTTTAGTGCCTACATCTTCTTCCTTAGGCTCTAGAAGCTGCATTTTATTAACTTCTGCAGGAGCAACAGGCAAGGATACATCCTGCCAAAAAGGCATTGAAACTATGTTAAGCATTGACTGTTACAAACTGGTTCAACATTTCAATTAAAACCTAGGAAGGCTTGATACCAGACATCATTTTTCCAAGTGATGTCTCTGTCTGGCAGGGAAATGCCAAGCCAGAAATCAAGTAACTTGAAATATACCTTGCGTGGAGGAAAAGAGACAAACATACCCAGCAAAACTGTGATTTAAAAGATCAAATAAAATTATCCTGGAGAGACTTTAATAATAATCTTCTGAAGGGCTCTCCTTCAGAAGACACTGACCTACAGTCCTTGCCTCCACTCATCTCAACAAAACAGGGAACAGCAGGGCAGGGAAGCACTCTTCTAATGAGGTGTTAGGTGCAGCATGGGAACTGGAACTGACATTTGGTCTGCTAAGATATTGTTTAACCTTGGACAAGCCACACCTTCTTTCCTGAATTTCCCGAGATCTTCTTCAGAGTCCAAGAACATATTTCTCAATATGCCACATACGTCAAGATGTTCAGAAACATCAGTATAAACCAGAAGGACTGGCTGCTATCATGACCTGACCTCTGATGTTAATCTTAGACAGAAGTAAGGAACTTCTGATAGAAGTGCATCTTATATTTGTCATAATAAAACTGCGATCCTTACTGGGTCGAACAGCCATGCAAGGAAACATAAGGACAGGCCTTCTTTTTGTTGTGGTACCCAGCTGGTGAAAAGGTAGAAGACATCAAAGGTGCAACACAGAAACCAGAGATATTAGAGTGTTTAGTTTTCATTACTGAAAGAACAACAGAGGTATTTATTATTTATTTTTGTTGTTGAAAGAGATCTCCAGGGAAAACCATGTCCCATTATCATTGGCCAAAATTTTAAAGAAGGGCCTTTAGATCTGGGACACTTAAGTACATAAGAAAGCCATGTTTATCAAACATACTGAATATTCAGTAACAGTGGAATCAGATGAGCTGATCAGACTTGGGCAACCAAGTGAACCAGAGCTGGAAAAATTCTGCTCATGTTACTTGCCAACCACAGTAATTAAATATCTCTTGCTTACAGATACTCACCATTTCCTCTTTTATTGCTGCCTTCTTGACCTTCTTCCTGGCCACAGCTGACCGTGGAGCAGCAACTTTTTTAGTTTTTGCCTCATTTTTCTTTGGCAACCGAGGTCTCTTGGCGATTTTGCTTTTTGGCTCCCACTCCTCCTCTTCCTCCTCTGATTCAGAGCTCCTGAAAAACAAACAAATGAACAATATTGCTTATGAGAAGAATAAAAAAAACCCCACCCATAAGCAAACCAGTCTGAGTGTTTTCTGACATGAAAGGAAGCGAACAGGAGAAATGAACAGAAACGTAGGCAGACTCAACAAATACAAGTCTTTCATGCTGTTGCAGAGCTAATGGCTGGAACAATTTACCAAGCTCTCCTGAAGCTGGTCACTGGGATGTGTGACCTGATTCTGTTTGGACAACTGGCAATTCCGTTTCACCCCATTTTCACTGTGAGCGTGAAGCAGCACAGGTAATTTGTGTTTTATAATTGAAGTTTTGTGCATTCAAACTTTTTAGTCAACTGCTCAGAAACTGAGTGTTGTTCTTATGCAGTCGCTTATGCTTAGCATAAACATTTAAAAAAAATCCTAAGGAAAAAAGCAATCTTACGAATTAAGAAATGAAGGTAGTTCATCATCTTCTGATGTAAGGGCTTTGGCTTCAGATTTCACCCTCCTTGGTAGAGATGACATCTGAAACAGAGGCAAGAAGAGAGAAACAGAGCATTTGGTTGAAGTTGTATTCTCTTACTCAGCCCTTTAACTCACTGCCAAGTGTGCCCTCATAATGTCTTCACCAATCACAAAAGTTTCCCCTAGAGCAAGTTTGGATTTCTTAGTATCCAAGAATTCAGGCCACAGCAGCACATATTCAACAATCTTTTCAACTGAGCAAACAAACCAGCATTATAGCCTCTCAAATTATTTTTCTCTTCAAATGGAGGTAATTATTTGGCTTGCATGTAAAGCTATCTTAGCAAAAAGAGTACTGGTTCTCAGACATATTATTGGGTATCACTTATATACTGTGCCAGCCTTTCCTCCATCAATCTAAGAAACAAAAAATAAAATTAAGATCTAGTAAGGTAAGCTTGCATATGGTTTTGATGTGAACAGGACTACAAGAAGATTGCCCATTTTGATTCAGAATTTCACCTTTAAAGACTATCCGTTGCTTGTATGCATAATAAAAACAATGATTTTCAAAGAGCTGCTCATTAGCATATAGAAAGTGCATAAAACAATTACCAAAGGTAAAAAGGGAAGGCACAGACTTTCTCCTGACCCGAGATTCACACCTACAATAGCTGCATTTCAGTTAATCAGTTACAGAATTTTGGGCAATGGTTGGGCCCATGAATTTCAATAATCATATTTGGCAGTTTTAGTTAGAGAATTTTAGGTACCCTCAAAATTTTACCTGCCAGAAAATTAAAATTAAAAAAATAAACAACAAAAAAGCATTTCTAGAACTATAAAATTCATAAACATTTTACCGATATCTGGTACAATTTCACCATTCTTCACATTCTATTCTCCAGCTCTCATACCCAAAAAACTTCTTGCACTTTGACCTTTGATCCAGCCTTACCACTGTGATGCGAGCCTTAAAGTCCCATGGTTACACATACAAACTGGATAAGCGCTTTTCAAAGTGCCATTTAATTCAAGGGCAAAACGCTCTTTAACCCAACTTCATTCTGGCCTCTGTTCAAGCACTAGAAGCATAACTATTGTTATAAATGGCTTTCAACAAGTTTTCCTTGTAAAGCAGTACCTGAATTTAAGTGACCATTTTCAGCACCGCAGTGGAAGGACATATAGCACTAGCTATTAGCTTGCTTGCAAAACGCCTTCTTGTAGCAATCATCATGGTCAGTAGCAGGTCAGCATTTCTGTGCTGTTCCACTGACTGAAATCCCATTATGTGACTGGTTAGAATACACGTCTACCACAGGAAAACAGAAATCTCCACCGAACACAGAAAACATTACTCACCTTACTAGCTTCCCAGGTGACTTTTCACTGTCAGTTCTGAGACACCTGCAACTTCGCCCAGCCACTCTGCTTCTCCGTTTTCCTTAGCTCTTTATAGCTGAACAGTCATTATCATAGTCTTAATTCGTTAATTATTCCCATTACCTCAGAGGCATGAAAATGTTTCCATTTTCTACTGTACTTTAATCTGTGAATGGGAGAAACAAAAAACATTATTCATGTTTGCAACACCAAGATTTCCAGAATTCGGTAACACCTGAGCCACATGGATCTCTAATCCATTTTTTGCAGGCACTGAGACACTTTCCACATGATTAGGTCTCACAGTTCTCTGTTTTCAAACTAGGTGTTTAGCTTACAATATAATTATCAGTCATGCTTCTTCAGCTAATCCAACTAGGTGGGTATTTTTCAGTATTCCAGGCAATTTTGGAAGCCAGTGATCAGTTTTTAAACACTCTAACCAGCTTCTTCATAGTTACCCATTGAATCATAGCAAGGAAGAAGAAAAAAGCCAACACGCATGTTCTCTCACCTGAGGTCAGCACTCCCCCTACGTAACACCGCTCTCTAAACTTCCCTGTCAGTTTTGGACACTCAGCATATCACCATGATAGTTTTGGGGCTTATCCAAAGGCCCAGGTAAAAGGAAAGCCTCATCCAGAAGGTCTTTTTTCTGCTAATATTTCCCTCTCACCTCAAGGGGCCAAGGGCAGGGTCTCAAAATATCTCAATATTTGTATTGTTACATTAAGTAAGATTATAGCAAAGGTAAAGCTTACTCTATAAAATTAATTGTACTTCCTGTCATCCAACACTGGTGATTGATTTAACTCTTCATATCAGCATAAGAATGGAAGATGAGCTCCTTGGTTTATGAAACCAGGCATTTTCCACATTCTTCATGAACAGATTAGTATTTGCTCCTACATCCTTAAGTCTGAGAATTACCATACAGCAAATATAAAAATGGCATAGGAAAGCATGAAATAGAATAGAAAGTGATATGTAATAAGGCTAAGTCTTTATGGGACAGTTCAATGTGTGTGGTTTTTTTTTTCTTTTGATTTCTTGGATTTTCAACTTTAAAAAATAATTAGATCATCTTTTAAGTGTTTGTTGCAGTCCTTCAGAAAGCTGGAGAAGTATCAAAAACGTTTGATCCAGAAGATCAAAGACGACAAGACCAGCACAGAATCTGTGTCAATATTGTATCAGTTCTTACGAGCATGTAGTGAGTCAGGATTGGCCTCAGATACATAAACTCCAACTTTAATTGTATTATTAATCTACTAAATTTTCTCGAGAAGAGTGGTAACTTTGTTCCTAAAGGCTTTTGTACCTGCACTTAACAGTTAATTTTAACTAAGGTAAGATGTGAATTTAAAGCACAAAACTTATTTCAGAATAACTCTCCATGAACAGACAAGCCGTGGTCAGAAGCCAAAATAGAGTTCTACAGCTCAAAATAAAAGCCCAATACCAAAGAGCATCTGTGAGATAAATATCAAACATGGGGTATCACAAGGGAAAAAAAAAGTCAAGATATTTCACTGTGAGGTGGGGCCAAGTCATAACCACCTCCCCTTCTAATAAGGTATACATCGAACTAACTGTACTTCATATTTGTAGAAAAAGAATCCTGCAGTTGCTACATATATTCTTTTTGTTTACAAAGAATCATTTTTTTTATTCAAATCCTCAAATGTACTTCTGATTTGATTCCAAATTGCCAGACAGCTGTCTGCTAAATTTTCCTCCTGAGCTGCCTGCGCTAGGGTGTGCTAACACCCACAGTTAATGACTAAGAAAAACAGTCCTTCTGTGATTCACTGCGGAGGGGGAGGCAGGGAAGAGGATGAAAAAGCAGAGTCTAAATGCCACTGACGATGGTGAACAAACATTACGGATTTTTTTTAAAAAAGCTTAGAGACAGTCCCTGAAGTGAGGCAGGAAGACTCAAGAAACAGGCAAACACAGTTATGCTCCACATGGGGCATCTACAATGCTGACTACACTGACTACATGACAAGGCAATCAAACAAGCTATTGCCTGCTCCGTGCTCTGCTTCTACTGGGATATGGTCCCCCACATCTCCTGCCTCAAGTGTTGAGGGAGCTTGGAAGAGCTTTATTCACCCTCCCACAGCATGCTGGGATCAAGACAGTATGAAGTTGGCCACTTATCTCCTATTATATTTTCCAGATAGACTGGCCTCAGTGGGAAAACTGCCTTTACCTCTTCCTTCTCTGTCACCTCCAGGTAACCATACACAAAGTGGGGGCTTGTTTCTACTCTGAGGAAAGAAACTATAACTTGCATAGATCTGTGTCCCCTTCCCAAATCCAGAAAAGTCCTATAGCTGTAGAAGAGCCAATTACAAAAGTGACTGCTTCTTGAAAAATGAAGAGTAATCAATTTATACCAGACACAAGTCAGAGTAAACTTTTTTCCCCTCCTGTGTCTGTGTTCAGTATTGCTGTACCTTATCGCAGGTGTTTGCATGCCTGGATCACTGGTGTCTCCTGTACTTACCGCCTGAAGTAAACAAACATGCAGTATCCAGTGATGTGCACAAGTTATCCCTGTGTAGGATTTCACTGGCTTGCCAGTTAGCATATTGAACTCCTACAGCTCTGTTCTAGCCGCTTTCCTCATACCTGGGCCCAGCAAACTTCCAAGTAACATTTGCTAACACGTTATTTTTTTCTTATTTTATATATGTTGTCGGAAACTTTACAGTCATTAAAAAAAAAAAAATGTTGTTACTTGAGAAAAAGAGCTCTTAATCATCTCACCAACAGTATTTTATTTCCATGCCAGGCAACAGGAGCTAGGAGGTAGAAACTTCAGCCTTGCCCACACACTTTAGCTCCCAAGTCCTGCTTCATTTGAGATTGGTCCATGTACGATATTTTGCCTCTCTGCAACAGGCTGAAACCTTAACACTGAACCTTCACACTACACCCCTGATGCCCCTATTCAAGAGAATCAAAACTCTTCTGCTTGTCCATCTCTCCCCAAATGACAGCAGGCAGCATTAAACATCATTGCTTGAAACACCTGAATTCTCTTTGCTTTGCACGGTCAGCCATCACTAAAGCCTTGCTTCTCCACAAAACCCAAAGCAGTTACAGCATGTTCTTCAAAAGTACTTCCCACTTAAAAGTGAAAGAGGACTTTGCAGTGCTGTTATGCTGTCCAGTGAAGAAGAGTTGAAGCTATTTAAATCATTGCTATTGTAGATAAATATATCTCCCAGGTCTACTCGGGTCTACTCTCCAAATAGTTTGGCATCTGTTTTGTTGCCAGTTCTTTTGTTCCCACCACTTCTATTCTCTGCATCCAATGCAGAGCTCCACAATGCACTCATGCTATCCCAATGGCTGTAAATAGCACATTTCTCCCTGCCTGTCAGCTACTCATTAAAATAAGGCTAGTGCAGCTTGGTGTTGGGCCACGCCAGGAATAAAGAAGAGTGACAGGATAGCTCTTATTATACTTCACTGTGCAGAATCTTAATATGGGTATGCACAAAACATACAGCAAGGAAGTAATCATTCCTCTGGTCTCTCTCCCCAAGTAGGAGTTCTAGGTAGCACGTAGAATATAAGTGGATTGAGGCTTTAAAGGCCTTATGTTAAAGAGCAATCCAAGTCTCACTTAGAGACTGATACTCTCTTCAACCTCCCTATTCATGCAAAGATACAACCCATTAAAAGTAAATTTCATCATATGTGAATCCAGGTGGCATAAGCAACTGCTTGCAGAAAGAAAAGTTTAATAATAGTTTAAAAGTAATTAGATGAAAAAACCCTCCCTCCCCCCACCATTCTCCCAAAACCCAAAGTCCAGCACTAGTACAAGGCTATGTGTTGTAGCTCCACCATTAGAGCAACAATTTTCAGAGTCAGAAATTGCTCCAGTAATCCTAATAGACTGTGACATCTTCTCCAGGGCACTCAAGGAAAAAAAACGTATTTAACAGTTGAAAGTTATAGAAAAAAATTATACTTTCACAGTATGATCAAATGAATGCCATTATGGCAAATTTAAATCTCATAACCTTACTACATTAAGTCACATAAATCCCTCATAACTAGAGAAATATAAATCTGAATATCAACAAAGTCTACTGCACCTTACAACTCAATCAAATAGATTCTTCTATCTGAAGTCAAAGGATTAAAAAAAAACAAAAACAAAAACAAACAAACACAACACAGAACCAAACAAACACACCACCACACATATACTTGGAAATTAATTTCATGTCAGTAACTGCAAAAAAATCCCTCTCCAGCAGAAAAGGACACGGAAACTTCTAAAGCTCTTTTCCAGTTAATCTAAAGTAACGCGTTCCTTCCAGAAGGGAAATCTGTCTATGCAGGAAGCTCCTCAAACTTTGCTCTGCAGCCTCTGCTATTCTAGCATGAAGAAAATAGCAAGTATAATAGAATTTTGCATTTTAGCTTTTTCTTAAATCACACAGTACTAGCCAAATGACAGTTTATTATAACACCAAGCATGTGGGGCAGGACATAAAAAGCACTACGAATCCCACATGACAAGTGAATTTCAGACCATTATTAGTAGCAGCAGAATGGCCCGTTTCAATAAATGTATGCAGGCTCTCAACAGTTTGATTTTGCTTGTCATTTTAAGACACTTCCATTGCATGCTAGAATAACATCCTAAGAAGAAATCGAAGTGTGAGCATACTGTCAGCAGCAAAGGGGAAAAAATGCTATGCAGACCAATGGTAGGGACTTGTACAGAAATTGCTCTATCACTCCACAAGGTTTTTATCACCTATAACAACTAAGTTGTACTTCAAAATATAAATCAAACTTACTGTAATCTTCTCGAGGTTAAAACCTTGGAGAACTCCCAGACACTTTTGCTCAGAGAAGCTGGTGCAGTAGATTTCCAAGGACTTTTCCTGCACAAAGCCAGTCAGGACTGCCTGAGAAAGGAGTCGGAGACACAAATCAGGAGACTCCAGTGCTAACTGGACAATTACAGGCAGAAAGAAAGGGAGAGACATATAGGGTACACACATACAGCAAAACAGTCCCCAACACTAATCAGAAAGGAAAAGGTGTACCTTTTCCTAGCACCTACTGCTACTCCTTACAGAAGTACCACCAAAGAGGCAAACCACCAAGGATGTGCCCTTAGAAACCACGCTCTGCTCCAAGCCTGTTCTTATAACTAGTTGTCCCACCGGGGAAAAGGAACAACCTGCGTGATGCAGCAGTCTGTCAATGAATCAGAAGAGGTGTGCACAGGAAGACAGGAGAACGAACACTCTCCATGCATTTTTTTAAACCACTTATCTCAAACCACCTATGAAAACAGACATTACCCGAAACCAGGGGGACACTGCTTCTGATTCAGTAACAGACTGCTACATCATGTGCAGCTACCCCTTTCCTCCAATCCAGCTTAATTTAATGGGATGTGTTCACTTCTGAAGGATACAGAAGATGCACATCTGTTCTGCATGGCGACAGCCATAGTTCATCACACCAGTAACATTCATTTAGGAGTCTTGCAGGCACAAGGGGAGTTGAGAGTAAAGCAGTGTGTGTTGCTTGGTGACTCACTACCATCCAAACCACTGCTTTTTGGCCCAGAAACATGACTGAGCTTAAAATACACTTTATGTACTTCGAAGCCTTATTCTTCCCCAGACGCTGCCCCACTTTCCTCAGATCTGTTGACAGCATTCAAGAGGAAGGACTAATTGAGCTAACTTTCACCCCCCGTGCCTGGTAAGGGCATCAGTTCCCAGGCAGAACCACGGGAATAAGCTGTGGTTCACAAGCCCCTTCCTGCCCTCAAGGAGGGCGGGAGGCCCAGGAGGCATCCCAGGGGAGGCCGGGAGCCCCACACCCTCCCGCCCCCGGCCCAG
>NW_008795133.1:193585-205888 GCF_000699145.1 Aptenodytes forsteri | reverse complement strand
TCCCCGAGCCTCAGCAGGCCTGAGAGAGGGGGTCCGGTCAAGCCAGGTCTCCCCGCTCCCAGCCTCGTCAGGCGGGTGCCGGTTGCAGGATCCCCCGGCGAGGTCCGTAGGCGGCAGCACCGCACACCAGGGACTAACGCGGCCTTGTATCGGATCGGCTGGGGGGGGGGGGGGGGGGGGGGGGGGGGGGGGGGGGGGGGGGGGGGGGGGGGGGGGGGGCGGGGGCCCCCGCGTGTGGCGAGGGGTGAGGGGGTGAGGGCTGTGGGGCCAGCGTCCCTGCGCCTGCTGCAGTGCGAAAGGATCAGCCGCCTTTCACTTCAACTACGGACAAAGAGCGGAGGTGCGAAATGTCTAGGTTCCGTTCTTGGTTGATAGGAGTTTGAAAGGTGTTAGAAACGTTGCAGCTGCTTCTGCTAGCCAAAAAAAAAAACCCAACCACTCTAAAGTGGGGTTAGTTATTTTTCACAGGGGTATTGGGAAGCAGAAATCACCCTGTGAAACTGAGATACTGTATCAAAGGTGACTGCAGAACACATAGAAATAAATGTGTGCCCTTTCTCTCAGCCCACTGAGTAGGTAAGAGCATGTAGATCCAAATATACATAGGATGTTCATGTTCCCTTACCCGTGCGGACTAGAACTTGCGTTATTTTACTTTATAACTGTAAACATAGGGACTCTAGTGCTGGAAAAGAATGTCCAAGTGTCAGTCGCCCATCTTAAAGGATCATATAAAGTTATGCTTCCCTGCAATCTCTGCATCTATTCCTTTTTCATCTGTATCTACTAAGTTAACGTTCAGCAAGGATCCTGTGAAGTTCATCTCATACGTAAAGTTTAATGGGTGCTGGTTTCTGGAGCCATCGCTAGAAGAGTGGAGCGAGTAGGCTGTGACATTAAAGCCGCCTTTCGAGCTTCCATTACCCTAAAAGGTCTTCTGCTTTGTATCATAAATATTTGTAACTTGTGGTCATAACTACCAGCCAGCTGTCCTCCAGCCTTGGAACGGCAACATCTGAAATGTAACTAAGGTGTAATAAACTTAAATAATTCATAATTTTTCATCTTGACTTTATAATAAATGTGTGTTTAACGGTCTGGAATGACTTTAAACACAATAATGCTCAATGCAGTCTCTCTCTTTCTGTGAAGTTTACCTGACCTCTATAGCTTTCAGGGCCCCAGAGAGAGACTTACGCACATACTTGTCTTTATGCATGGGGTTGTATCTCTGGTGCCAAATCTTCAGCTGATATAAACTGTTACAGCTCTGTTGATTTAAATAGGGCCTGTGATTTACACAAGTTGAGGATCTGACTCACAGACCTCAGCAGGACTGTTCACATATTTAAAGGTAATCGAGTGTGTAAGTGTTTGCAGGCTCGGAGCTGATTCACTTGGAATTTTGTACTAGTAAGAGCTGAGCAAAGGGTAGTTTAGTCTAATACTAGGGAAATATCCATTGCTAAGACTGAGCTGTTGTAGTTTAACCAGCTAATGTCGTGCATATGAAATCATGTTAGAACCTCAGACAGTTTTTCAGCTGAAACATCGTCATTTATAATAGGTAAGCTTCTGATTTTTTTGTATTTCAGGTCAGATGCTGCTCTTATGCCAATATGAAAACAACCTTTAAATATAGGAACTCGGTGCACTGTATAACTAAGGACAAAAGGTTGTGACTATAAATAGCTTTAAAATCATATTTAAATATTTGGTCTGATTATATTTTGTAATACTTACAGTGAAACTTTGTGCAGAATATAAAAATACTGCCTGTGTCATCTGACTCCTTTGATGCACTGCATTAAAATTCCTATGTCTAAGTACATATCATGGAGTCAACTTTATTTCTCTTCTATTAATAGTTTGAAATTAGGTCACCGTTCTTGTAAGGATGGGCTAAGCCTGTACAACTGATTTTAAGGAAATTACCTATATAAAAATGTTTGGGTTTTTTCTCATGCTCGCCTACAATGACACCGTTCCTTTCTATAATCAGTAATTTTACTGTCTGCCCTGGCATATGTATTCTATGCTGGCAGGTTTTTTTAGATTTGTTTATAGTGACCCCTGCTGCAAAAGATTAAGACTGACGTTTCTCTAAACCTTTAAAAAGGCATTTACTCAATTATTTCAGAGTTCAGTTCAAAAGAATCAACCAGTTGTGAATTCAAGTTAAGTATCTAAAATTTGAAACTCCCTAATTTGGATCATTTTCAATAAAATTAGTCTAATCATACAAGGCTTTTTTCCTCTCTTACATGTGTAGGATTTACTTTCTAATGCAATGCAATATAGTTACAAAGTGAAATAGCTTTTCATGTCCCAAATGTAATGCTTGTTCTTTGTGTTACTGTTCTTCGATAAGGGCTAGACTTGACACCAATAAATCATTGTTTGAACTGCTGCATGTTAATGTTTTTAGAGCTCCACTCAGGAAAGCACATGTTTACGTTTATCTCTATTCAGGATAGCAAAATAGCAAAAAAGCAGATTAAAGCATAGGACTAAGTTTAAACACAGATTACCCCTCTGGTTTCAGAAGGACTTAAGTGTCAGTCTATTCCAGTATTGCCCTGAATAGAATGCTTTCTCAAGCTCAGGCTTAAAAATTCTTCAGCATGAGGTATGGGTATGTGCTCTTTTACAAGCGAAAGATCCATCTATGCTCTGCGCTGGCCAAAAGCTGTGTGGCCATAGCTAGTGCAGCACTTAACCTGAACTAATGGGCCCTGCTAACGGAGAGTGCATGAGCTGCAGCATTACGCTGTTACGGCTTCGTAGCAGTCTGCAGGCTGGACAAAATAAGCGTATACTTCCTTGCAGAAGACACCGCAGGTATAACCACGGTAAAATCTCTCATCATTAGTATAAATGTTATCATACAAATATGTATGCCTGGTATGTTTTTTCAAAGCTGTGTTTAAAGAGTATTATTCAGGCTGCAAAGCCAAGCAAAAAGCCACGCTTAGAGCTCCTTGTGTAATCTTTATACTGCCCTTTGTGCAAATACTTACTGATGAAGGGAGGCATCCCATGGAAAATTGTGAGACTATCATAGTGAAATAACCACAAGGAGGCAGAATTAAAATCTGAGAAGGAACCTGAATTGTCCCTTTCCCTCCCACTGAGTCCTTCATGTTGCATTCTCAGTAGCATTCTCATATGGCTGAGTGCAATTTCGTAAGTCTGATGATAGAAAGGTAAAAGCTAAATTGAGAGCAGTTGTCCCATATCCTATATTACCGGTGGGGATTGAATCCTTATCTTTTCCACAGTAGCCATAGTTCAATCTAAAACCAGTCAAATTTGTCATTTTGGTGTAGGATGATGGATTATGGGTCCTAACAGTGGTCAGTGGGAAAAAACTCAGCATAGCTGCATTTCTTTCTCTTTTCCTGGGAGCTGGAAAATTGATGCCACCTGAAATGTCAGGAAAGGAGGTGAGCCAGTGGGGCAATGTGCTGGGTCTTCCTCTCTCCTCCTTGAGAACTGGAGGAAATCCAGTCCTTCGCAGTGTTCCCGAAAATTTGCCATTGTGGGCAGATGCTGGATTACTTATGCTGCAACCTGGTTCTTGGCCGCGTTGCAGGAACGTGCTGAGGGTCATATGGTCTGTACTCAGGCTTCATAAAGAATGTAATTCATACTCCTGTGTCCTACCTCAGCGCTTTGGCAGTTCACAAGTTAGCTTCTTCTGCAGCCGTTACTGCTGCTTTGGTGATGGTGTGAGCTGAACCATGAGATGTTCATGTGTTTTGTTATCATCTTGGCAGACTGACAAAAATTTCCTTAGGAGTGCAACTGGGAGAGGAGAATTGGTCATTTTTAACAGTCCATTTTTTGAACAAAAGGCGACAACATGCAATGACATAAAGGCATATGTACATAGAGGAGGCCAGAAAGACAGGAGAACTCTGCCGGTGCCCTTAGCTTGTCAGACAGCAGAAGGCCCCAGTCCAGAAGTAAGATAACAGCATGAACCTAAGCTAATGAGCACTGCTGAGAGGCAGGGTATGTTAGTTTGGGCATGGTGCCACATTAACATGAATCTACATCTTCCAGACGGATGCTAGCTTATGTCTGGGCAGCTCAGAGCACGAGCAGAGCTTGCTTGTATCTGTCTGCACCTGTCTGCATGGCCTTGCAGAAGGAAAAAGCAGCAATTTCCCAATTAATTAGCAAAGGCCTTTTGCAAACAATGCAGTCATAAAAGCATCTGCCAAAAAAAAAGCCCTGCTTCAAAACCTCCTCAATTTCTCTTTGTCTACAAGGCCTAGAACATGGCCAGTGTTGAGTCTACTGTCCATCTTGCCAATATACTCTCAAAGTGCTTTTGTAATCCCCATCTGTTTTTGTTTTCTTCTGTTTCTTCCTGCCTTATATTTATATTGAAAGGTCTCTGAGAAAGAGACCATCTCACTGCCTGTGTTTGTACAAACATACAGTGTGACGGCATCCTCATCTGTGCCTCTGACTCCTAAACACTGTTGTATGCCCAGCAGTGATATGGGTGATCTGTATTAAGTAACCATTTGATTGGGACTGACAGAAATGTCAATCGGCAGAAGGAGAGATCTGTCAGGAAATAGTTTGCACTGTATCCATTTTTTCCACTTGCCAGCTGGAGAAAGCATCAATATTTTTATTTTGTGTGGTCGTGAGTGCTTGTAAATGGAAGCTCCGTGTCACTGTTACTTTTGCCACTACTGCAAGCTTATCGCTTTGGTCAGATAGTTAGACGCTACCTTTAGCCTATGCCCTGCCTATCCAGAATACTAGTATGACCTCCACCATTGCAGACTTTGAATGCCCCACAGTCTTTACAGTATTTATCATGATGCCTTCTCAAAATGAGGGTCCTCTATGCTCAGATCCTAAGTTCCACTTTGAAGAAGACACTGCAACCAACTTTCTTAGTCCAACACCTACTGAATCTACTGGCCATTGCTGTGTAATTGCTCTGTACATGTTTGCAGCAGCTCTTCTTTGTGTGTGGATGACACAGGGTGCATGGTCTGTACGACGTAGAGTCCCTATGCACATATAGGATGAAATACCTATTGGCAGAGTGTGTTTGAGGAGCTTCTGAATTGCTCCAGAAAGCACTGGTATTTATCCTCGCAGTCTTGTTGTTTCCCTGTTGTGAAGGACGAAGGCACAGACAAATTACATGCCTTGTGCAAAGTGAGAGAACCGTATCCTGCATCTTCAAAATCCATTGGTATTCCATACATGATCTGTTACTGTACAGCTGCAGAGAGGAAGATAGCGCGGCTCTTCTCGCAATTGATCTAGCAACTGTTTTGCAGAATTACTCCTGAAGCTCCATTACGTGCTAATATGTCTAGTCTATTACAGAAGGGAATGGAAAAAGAACTAAGTTTTGGAAGGAAGGTAAGGCATACCAAAGGATGTTTAGACTGAAGTGTAGACTATTGTTCCTGGGTTACTGCATGTATCTCTTTCAAAAGAGAAGGTCTCTTCAGAATCAGAAGCAAACGGTGGCTTAGGGATTGCTAGAGGGCAATTCTACTTCTGTAGAGGTCAGTTCTTATTTCTGTAAATAAGCATACTCAAGATTATAGTAAACTTTTTTCTAGGCTGCAACAGTTTTTTGGAAAAAGTCACATTTAGGGGAATCAGAACGGAAGTACTGCACTCAAAGTTAGTCCACCGAACTAGCAAACCCCATTATTCCTGTACTATTATCCATATAAAAGCATTTATCCTCTTTATTTTACCCAATACATCTATATATTTGCCTACCAGTTCTCTGCATGTGGGACTAGGACACCTCAGAGGCAAATCAGAGTCTCCAGTTTCCTCTGCTGACTCTTCAGAAGCACCCAGGTCAGGACCTTCAACAGCCACGAAGCCGCATGTCTTGTTACAGCGGGACCAAATCCATCACTTCTGAAAAGAGGAGACGATGTTGCCAAGTGGAGGGGCCTCAGAATGTGTCCATTATTCCCATCTGTTCGAACAGCAGCTTAAGTGCTTACAAATTGATCAGATGCTTTCAGCAAGCTATGAAAAGGGCTTCGGTCTAGGGAACATTAATCTGAATCTCAATTTCCTTCTCAGCTACAGATGACCTGTGTGACCTTCGATGAGAGACTCTTTCTGTGCCTCGGTTCCTCGTCGGTGAAATGGGCTCCTAATAACATTTCCTAAAATGGTGTGTGAGGATAAATAATGCCTATGATATGCTCAGGTATTAGCACATAAAGGGGCTGCAGAAGAATCTTAGATTTTACTAACTGTAGATTTTACAGGAAAATTCCTGCCAGAAAAATTTTGACCAGTCCCAGTCAGTGCATGGACAGTAACAGTGTCTGATGTTTGCCATGTTCCCTACTTGTCTGCTACTTACTGACACAACAGTTCATGCAAGCAGACTTAAACAGTTCTAACCAAGCAATCTGTGGATAATTTTGAATTAAGAAAGTTTGTATATAGTCAAAATGTAGTACTAGATATCCTGATAAAATAATCATTTAGAGAACTTCTTTCTTTCTCAGTCATCGCTTCCTCTCTTTTCCCATCTTCAAAAGCAAGCTGGTGCTTTAAAATTCAAAAGACTTTAGGTGAGTTTTTATGCATGTGGCAAGTCCACACAACTGTAAAGATGAAAATAAGAGTCACATAAGGCCTTTATCACCTGCCTGAAATTCCACCGTCTTCAGCAGATCTGCGGCTGGAGGTGGATTAGCCTCATCCTAGGTGAGAGCTGAGAAAGATGCAGCTCTTGGCTGAAGGCAGAGACGCATTATCCTTTCAGATCCAGCCCTCCTGGAACTGATGACTGCCGCCAACAGCCAGGCCACGGCGTGGCCTTCCCCGGGTGAAGTTAGAGCTTGCTTTCTGGTTGTGGTTGTAACGTGTCAGCATTTTTACTAGCATGGCAGCCTGCAGTTTTGTTAAAAATACTTTGAAAATGGTTCTGTTAGTAGTCCTAGTGACCATTCTTTTAAGTAATTACAGTCAGTCTTGCAGACTCAATCGCACTATCTGTTCAGTTCAACGTGTGTATGGTATTTTGTAACCAGGCCAACATTTTGGAAGTAACATAAACATATGTAATGCCTCATCTTTGCTAGATTTAAAGCGATGTTGTTAGTTTCAAGAAACAGTGATGCAGCAACCTCGGCTTTAATAGTACTAGCAGGCCTAGAAAATGGTCAGTTTGGTTGCTTGTATCTGTCTCTGTTATCCTGCAGCATCGCAGGTCATTCATTCTCTGACAAGAAGTTCCAAAAATTCCAGTGAATGGAGAATGTTGACACGTAAAACTCGGTTGCTATTTCTGTAAAATAACTATTACAGTAACTAACGATATATAGCCAGAAGTAATTGCTTCTGTAAATAAAATACCAGTGAACACATTACAAGATTAAAGAGAAGCTTTGAGCTTCCATCACAGCTATTTGCCGACTCCCACCCATATACACACAATGGCTTTGCAGTCATAGTTCTGCAATGCCACGAGACTTAATTTAGGATATGCGTGGCATATTACACTTCCTCGCATTCCTAAATGAAGTGTTCTTCCATTAGCTGCTTAGTTCTCCTTTTAGATGGCCGCTTCACCTTTCATTGGTGAAGAAAAGTTCAGTCGTTTCACGGAATATACTGTAATGCAATTATTTGTTATTCTTACTTTATAGTGAGGATTTATAAATACATAATGAAGGCTTTAGGTGACCATGGGGATTTGGATATATTATTTAGAGAATATTATTTTGAAACTCCCACTCTTTAAAAAAAGTCTCCTTAAAATGGCAGTTATAGGTAGTAAAATGAGATAAATTGCTAGAAGATCAGAAGTGATGTACCTTAATAAATGTGATCAATCTTTCAGAGGGAAGGTGATATTAAATAGCTTGAATATCATGCTGCTATAGGAAGAGGCACTGGTTAAATATCTTTGAAGGTAGATTTATAGTGATCTCTAACATTCAGTGAAGGAGAAGAGTTATTGCCCATAAACTGTGGGGTTTTTGCTTACTGCTGCTGGTAAAACTAGAAAGTCTGCTCATCCTTTATACCTTTTATTGGTAGGGATTTAACAAGTTCACATGTGAGAAGTATAGAGGGCACCTACAAAAGGGTTTGAAAGTCCCTTATTTTTTCTTTCCTAGTCTGTCGTTATTTAGACGAAGCTGGTTTGGCATGTGGACCTTTCGGAAAGAATACAAGTCTATTCCTACAAAATACCTTTCGCCGATTCAGTCCTTATTGTTGTTTCTATTAATATTATCATAAGATCTGGGAGCTGCTGTGATGAAGCAGGATCCTACCAAGCTGTAGGTAGAAGAACAGCAGACTGGTATTGTGCGCGTTTGTAGGTGTCACAGTAAAGGAGAGTTTTGAGTCTCAAGCCCAATGGGCAGATGGGCAGGTGTCTCCGGGGAACTCCTAGGCACAAGGGCAGCATAGGAAAAGCACTTCTATACTTGAATTAAAATGTAAGAAAGGAGTTTTGCCTGCTTCTAAGAGTCAGTGATCAGAGAAGGGTGTTGACACCTTGTTAGAAAGGAGCCATTGTAGGCAGGGTGGGGATGGGCTGCGTAGGAACCTGAAAGTGAGAATCAACAGCATGAGTTTATGCAAACAGGAATAAATGAGAGCAACCCGTATGTTGTTTTAGGCCAAAACCTACACAAATCCTTACAACATTCTGAATGAACAGGAGTGGTGCAGGAATACAACTGCCATAACTGAAAAAGCAGGATGATGCTCCATTGTCTCTTGGACAGGCTGTGATTGACGATTTTACTGTTGAAAAAATCAGCAAGACAAACTCTGAAGATAATTCAGAGTAGAAGATGACGCCTATGTTATTAGACCTGACAGTAGTGTGACAAGAAAGCAGATAACAAGGAAGATTCACTATGGGAAACAAAATCATATTAACTTGTTTGTTTTGTCTCCTTATATTTGAATACGTTTGCAGCAATTCAACATCAGCTCCCCAAAAAATGCAGATATTTGTGTTCTCAACTTGTTGTCAAACAACATGACATCAGGTAACAACCCATACTTCGGCAGTGTTGCTTCAGTAAAAACAGTAATAAATGCTGTTGATGGGCAATAACCCAGTGTCACAACAGTATTCCCGTCATAAATACAGACCCATTACTCCCCTTTGCCCTCTTCCCTGTGGCCCAGCTCCACCGCTCTGTATCTTTCCTGCCTTTCCTCTCCCAGGGGCACAGTGAGATAACACATAACTGCTCCAGCAGAGAACAGAGAAAAATAGGGATATGAGCTGCCTGAGTTTCCTGCCCCTATAGCTCTGGAGATCTGGAAGATGAGCGTGTCCCTGTATCAGCCTGGGCTGCATGCCCATGTATCAGCCTCTACTGCACGCAGGCAGGCTTTGTCTAACAACAAGCCCATCAGGTGGGCTCAAGACTGAGCAGTTAATAATCGGAGAGAAAGAGCGCGAGGGCCCTAAAATTTCATAGTCTGTGTCCTGAAGATTTTGTAGTGTCCCGATATTTGATAGGTTCATGATATATTTTTGTATTGGTACAATAAATACCCAAACGTTGTCATCCACTGTAAGTACTGGTAGTAAATGGAGACTGGGCTCTGACTGATGCTTTATATGTAGAAACATTATTTTAGCACCACTTTTCATCCGTCCAAGGGAAGTTGTATGGTCAAGCTACTAATTTACTACAAACTGCTTAAATTGATGCTTACTAGAGGGTAGGCTATTATCAGAAAGTGCTGTGTCAGGGAAATTGTATCTGGCAAAAATTGATTTCATATGTATGATCACCAGTTTCACATAGAAAGGCTATCACAGGGATCTGAAGTACTAATGTAAGTATATGTAATCTTTTACTCGTAGATCAGCCACAAACTCTTCTGAGATCGTTGTACTCCCTGTTTGTGTGATGGGAGTGCTGCGTGCAGATTTTGGCATATGTGGTGAAGATTTGCCATAAATGACCAGTATGATCAATCTCTGTGTGTACCTAGATAGCTCTCTTCTGCCTAGTTCGAGAAACGCTTCTCTATAAAGTGTCTCTGTGAAAAAAGTTTAACTGGAAGGTTGAAAGAGAAACACAGAGATGCAAGTCCCAGTGCTTGACCCATTAAAGGAGGTACTGAGTGAGCTTCCTGTAGAGTTTGGAAAGGCCCTCCATAGAACTAAATAAATTTTGGTTTGCCCTCCTAAGAGAGATTTGGGAAACTGTCTTGTAAAGCAGAAGGATATGGGCAGGTATGTTGGACAGCTGTTTGAAGGACAAATCTAGAAAACATTCCTATCCAGGACAATTCCCAGGAACATGTTTAACTTTAATCATTCAGTGTAAATCAATCCTGTGTCTCCCATCTGTTGAGGATGGAGCATTTGTGCCTTTCCATTGCAGTAATTGCACCCTTCCAGTTACCAGCAGTAACTCGCTGCTGCTTAGTCTCCCCTACCTACAGCTGAAGCTCCCTGAACTCACTTATGTCAAATGGAGAACCAGTTCAGAAAACCGTATATGCACAACATGTCCTTTTTTATTCTGAAGCACTTTGCTGAAGTTACAGATGTCTTTTTAAACTGAACATATGCTTCACTACATAGCTTCATGGCTTCAGAACAGCTATGATACAACTACTGGTTGTCTCCTGAGGTAAATAAGCACTCACCTGCTAAGCTAGAAAAAAAAACCCTATAAAGTGTATTTCAGACAGCTTACAATAAAAACATTATCATCCACTTCATGAAATCCACTAATAATCAAGAGAGAGAAGAAAACCATCCACATTTTATATTTCACATGGTGATGCACTGTCCTTATGGAAACAGGCGAGTGGCAACATGTCACAGCTTGCCGACTTCAGATAACTTTCTGAATGCTGTCTCTCATCAGTAGACTTGTATTCCCAAAGTAAGGAGTATTAAGTTTCAGTGAAAGACTTGAACTGTTCCATTAATGACCTAATGGATGAAGTAGGATTCGGTGTTTTTTACTCAGACAATCCCAGGCTTGAAATATTTGAACTCCCTCTCACTTCTGCTTGTCTGTTTTCCTGATAGATATTCACGGGGATCCAGTCGTTGGACAAATTTCTGAATCAGCAGAAGACATCTGAACTCCTTCCAAAAATACAAAATAGAGATTGTTAAAATTAGGTATTTGAATCCATTTTATCTCAGTACAGTGCCGTAACTTTAAAAGGTGTTGAATACAATGGGAGCTTTGCCTCATAATCTTGTCATTGGCCTTGAAGGCCAGAACTTCGGTATTTAGATATCCCAGTGCATTTGAAATTGTTAGTTTCTGTCCTTTTAGAGTGAGAAGAAAAAGAAACCTAGACAAAGTTTTATTGAGGAAAATGTCTCATTTAAAACTCATAACTTTGAAACAATTATACTCATTTTTCCAGGCTTGGCATTTCTTAGATCACAACAAAATTAAAAAAACCACCCCAAAACAAACTAGGTGTGATGTTTCTGTCCTCTGCCATTATTGAAACATTCCAGCATAAAATATGCTACTGAAACATCTGAAAATTGTTATGTTATTAATCCACACATAACTTAGAAATGTTTGGAATGACATTACTGAAACTTTTATATAAAAAAGATTAGGCAAAACTAGAACAGTTTCAGTCCAAAAGAAGTATTTTGTAAAGTTATGAATATATCAGCACAGACTTGGGAAAATATGTTAGAATTATAGATTAAATTCTACTTTGATTATACTGGATAATAGCTGTTTCTGTGATACTAAATACTTACTAATTATAAAACCATATTACAGTTTTTAACTTAATTGCTATCCCCCCCTTTCCTTCCTCTCTCCCTTATGACTCCTTAGTGCAGATCACAGCTTTCTGTATTTTGGAGCAAGTGTAAGCTATCTCCATATGTTGGAGGAAGAGGTACGTAAAGGAACAGTGCTCCTTTAATTTATAAATATGTGTTTATCCTAATAAATAAAATGCCAACATTTCCCTCCAGGCTAAATGTAGTGTAAAAAATTCAAATACAAACTGGAGCATAAGAGCACAAAACAGAAATCTCATTACTTTGAAAGGGATACAAAGGTATGTTAATGTCAGTATAAACAAACAGATTAAAACAAATAAATGGGGCAAAACAGAAGTGAAGCAATGATGGAGAAGTGGGCCCGTGTGAACCCCATGAGGTTTAACAAGGCCAAGGGCAAGGTCCTGCACCTGGGTCGGGGCAGCCCCCAGTATCAATACAGGCTGGGGGATGAAGGGATTGAGAGCAGCCCTGCCGAGAAGGACTTGGGGGTACTGGTGGATGAAAAGCTGGAC
>NW_008795133.1:183155-193307 GCF_000699145.1 Aptenodytes forsteri | reverse complement strand
AGGTTGCCCAGAGAGGTGGTGGATGCCCCATCCCTGGAAGCATTCAAGGTCAGGTTGGACGGGGCTCTGAGCAACCTGATCTGTTTGAAGATGTCCCTGTTCATTGCAGGGGGGTTGGACTAGATGAGTTCATAGTTCAATATGTTCAACCCGAACTATTTTATGATTCTATGATTCTATGTACTACATGATCTGAATGAATATATACTTTTAATTATTTATTTTATTAAGAATGAGGTGGTGTAGGGACTGTGGTACTTACAAGAATAGTAGAGTAATTCAAAAGCAGAAATGTTAATATTTTCTCTATGCTACTTTTTAAAGCATCACATCTAGACCTCTAGATGAAGTGAATTTCTTCCATTTCCACTAAGGATGGGTGAAGGATACCGGATTCCCCAGACTCAGATAGAATGTTAAAACCGTGGATATTGAGGATCTCCCAAGGGACTCCTTCAGTTATATTAATATTAGAGATGGGAAACATTTTTTGTGAATAGCACTTCAGAAAAAATGCCATGCCCTTACGATTATGACATACATTATCATCGAATTATTTTGACAGTTACAGCCAGAACAAAAAATAAATACACAATGGTTTTATTAATATTTAATCTTTTTTTTCCCCCAAAGAAACACTGTAACTAATCTAATTTAAACATTTTAATTATCATTCAGACTACCTGGAAAAAATCATCCATGTAATCTGTCCTATCTTGGATTTGTCAAGTCAGCAGTCCTACATTTGATTCCTTTGGATCACTTACCTATTTGACTTTACAAGAGCAGCATTAGGGCAAGTATCCCCCTATTAGTTTGTTTGAATTCAGATAACAAGAAGTAACTGACATAATTGTATGAGGTTTAGACGAAGGCAGTCAGCTCTCACACATTTATTTTGGAGTGTCTGCTTTCCTAAAAAAAAAAACCAAACAAACAACCCCCCCAACTTTTATTTTCATAGGAAACCTTTAAATTCCATAATGGATTATTTTCAGTTAAGAGCTAGATCGGTTTCAGACACTGAACATTTGTAGTCTATGCTATTGCTTTTTTCTTTTTGTCCCCAAATGCTTGAGATGTCCAAAAGCAGAAATATTTATGGTCGAGAGAGAGCAAAAGGATGTCTCTTAGAAGTTATCTGATAAACATAGATAAATTTAGACTTATTTTTGA
Organism: Aptenodytes forsteri; assembly: GCF_000699145.1. Lineage (NCBI taxonomy): Eukaryota > Metazoa > Chordata > Aves > Sphenisciformes > Spheniscidae > Aptenodytes > Aptenodytes forsteri. Next base: position 192,131 of record NW_008795133.1, on the reverse strand, counting down.
ATGTATTTAGATAAAATAAAACCCAAAACTGTTGTGTTTTTTTTTATTTTCATAAGGAAGAAAACATGTTTTTTTTAATTAGATCAAATACAAATTTTATTTGCCTTTATAGAATAGCTATCAAATCCTAAATGAAAGTATGAAAGTCAAGAGGGTCCTTTGAGGATAGACGTGTGAAAGTTTGGTAGAAAGCTATGAGGTTACAGAGGTATAATTACTAATTAAGTAGTACTAACTCAGACCTGTAGTGCTTTGCTCAGGCTCAGAAGTTCCCTATACCTTTATGTAATGGGAGTGGATCGTGCCCTGTCTTGCTGCAAGTGTTCTGCTTCGTAGGATCACATCCTTTGCTTTCTGCCCCTCTTGTGCTGTGTTACAAGAAACTGGGATTACACGGAAGGAAGAAATTCTCTGCATTATTGAGAGCTTCTATGAGCCAGTATAGAAAAGACTAAGAAAAACAGATGAAGCTTTTAGCTGGACAGATAGTGAGGTGGGTATATTACGGTCATGTAAAAGCAGAAGAAAAATGGAGTATGACAAATTTACAACAGTATCCACAAACATACAAAGGAGAAAGAAAAGTAAAATAAACTGTGGAGGACTAATTGTGACCTGCCAACCCTTTGTGTCTTTATTCTGTTCATGAACTCTAAAGTCATGAGTCATGTTAGTTTAGTGGTCAACTGTTCTCTATTCTGTGTTTGCCAGTAGAGGCCCACTAGGTATCACCACGCGGGAAAAGACATCTCTGTCAGTCCACACCGCAAAGTTTTCTCCCAGCATTGACTCCCTTCCTTCCCTTATGTTAGAGCAAAAACCATTGCTGGTCTGTCCACATCTTAAAAGAGTTGAAACTGCCAACTATACTAGGAAACGAAGCTTGGCTTTAGCCACTTTGAAGACATAAATATTATGTACTTGTGTAGCCAGGTACTACATTTCAGTTCTCCAAAGACATGTGCAGGAATAAGTCTACTGAATCTTGACATTTCAGATTGTATAGTGTTATGCACATACATATAGGCCTTTTTAGGCTTTGGCCATCATCGTAAATGGTTAAGGAAGCCAGGTAGAAAACACAGTTCAGCATGTCCTACACGTCTTGAGTGGCAATATTGCAAATACTGTAAATCATTACATCACTTCTTTAGTTTCTCAATTTTAAAAAGTGTGAGTTCTTGAATACTACAGTGGGAAAAAGCTGAAGGAAGGCTGTGGGAATCACGAGATACGGGTTTTATTAATGACTGTGTTAATGACTTCATATGTGATTTTAAGCAGGTGATTAGCAATAAATTCTCAAAACTGTCCACTTAACTTGAAATACCTAAAATATCTCTAGTCAGATATTTTACAATTAAAGCACTCAAATTTCAGAGACACTTCCAAAATGTAGCTCTTTAATCATTCTCAGTCCTCTTCTCTGTAAGGTGGTGATAATACCTACTTTTGAAAAGCATGTTCTTTTTATATTTAATTGATACTACTGAATTGATGCATAATTTAAAATCATCAAAAAAATTAGCAGAAGCTGGTAATGATAGTTACATCTTGGGCACACTTATTACTCCGCCGCAGCTTATCAACTGTGAAATGAGTTTGCCTTCGAGTGTCACACGTAATAGTGACAGGTGCTCCAAACCCTGTTCAGGGTTCTGGGTAAGACAGCAAGACGAATCCTAGCTACGCTTCAGTTAAGTGCATATACCCTGCCACTATTCTCAGGAACCTTACCACATCCAGTGATGGCTAGGCACGCAAATATCAAGTTGCCCTGACTTGCAGCTTCCCCTATTTTTTAGATTTCTTCTGGTGTACTCACACTAAATAGTTCAGCAGAACAGTAGGTCTTTCTAGCCTGTTCTGGGGAGAATATGCTGTATCCTGCCATATGTTGTATGGCTTGCACTCCTGTAGTGTATGAGGAAGTGGAGAGTCAATTCCGTTTCCTGGAGGCAAACACACTCAGATCCCCTCAGAGAGTTTCTTTCGGGGAAGTCCACCTCAAATGGGGAACAGTTTCCAGTAGCAACAATACTGTGGTACTCTACAGAGAGAAATAGAAAGAGCAAAAGCCAACAGGAGTATGGATAAATGGCAACCGATCCCAAAATGCATTGGGTGTCCAGCCTCAGGGGGGAAACCCGAGGACCAGCTTTCCCATGATGAAAGGAATTGCATTTAGCACTAGACTACACTTGCTCCTTGCCTGAAATTGCTTAGCTGGTAGAGAAGAAAGGAATGAAAAGGACCCGTCCTTTTCCCTACTTACTCTGCATGGTTGGTTTGGGGTTTGGGTTTTTTTTGGGTACGATACAAAATCATTCACTCAAGCAGCAGATATATACTGAGGATTTTTTCTGTGTGCTGCTCAAGAAAGCAACAGCCTGGAAAGGCAAGACTGAAGTTCACGTTCCTGTCCTCTTCTGGTCCTGATGCAGACAGTGAGCTGCACCTTTAGAAAAACACTGCTTCCAAGGCTCGCCCTGTGTGCATGGAGAGGCTGATTTAGAGCAGGGGCTTCTCTCTTGCAGCCTGATCTATTCCAGAATTCTTCCCATGTCACTCTGCCCCAAAATTACTCCCAGCAAGGACAAGCTAATCATTGAGTCTGAATATCAACAGACTCCTGTTATAGTCCTGAGCAATGCCAGTTAACTGCAAGTTTCCCTGCCCAAGAAACCTGTTGTAAATTCTCTAGACGAGGGCTGATAAACCAAGAACAGATCAGATCTGGGTTTTAGCCTCCACGAGTTTCTCCAGCAACTCATGTCTAGAATAGCAACAATCCTGCAAATGGCAAACTCAGTGAATGCTGCCAGCAAGGAAAGCTACGTATGTGAAGGCTGAGAGGATACATGTATTAGACCAAGTGGATGCCTATTTATGTATTTGGAATACATTTCCAGTATAGAAATACCACTGTATTTTTCCAGAGAGATGTACAGTGCTAAAGCTTTTTATATCAGTGTAATAAAATCACAATCCACAAGCAAGAAAATAATTTAAAAACACATAATGGTGACAGTCCCTGGCACAGCTGTGTTTGTCTGGGATCATACTGCTTTACTGCCCTGCTCAACTGAGCCAGAAGTCTCTAGTCTAGATGTGACCTAAGCACACGTTCTGCAACTGGTGGTATGTTTTTGCAGCACATGCAGATATGCTTAAACTGGCTCTAATCTATCTAGCTCAGATAAGAACGGCTAGGAAGGTATGATATCATGGGTTTCGGTCTTGGCTAGCAAACCAGGTGCATACCTGAAATGAGGCTGGCTGGTCGATGCTGCACTGAAATCACCGTGTCACTATGTCTGCCAGAACGAGGTACCTTAAAGCTGCAAATCCTGCAATCCCATATCAGTTGCAATGCAGATGTATTCTAAGAGATTTATTCCCAATGAAAGCTAACAAATTGAGGTAGAGTTTAGTGTGCTCTTTTAAAAGAGGTTGGGAAGAGTACCAAAAGTATAATTAAACTAGAGAGAGCTGGAGAGCTAATTAATTACGCATTGACAAGATCTCTTTTGCTGAGATATTTCACAGAGAACATTAGGAGTGCCTTAAGTCACTTCCTCAGGTACATGCTTTGCGAGTGAAGAATAAATTAGTAGGAAATTGGCTGGACACAAGGGACATCTTGGAATGGAGTCGGAGGTTGGACCAAGCTCAGTGAGACTGGGCTTTTTCTTCACCTTTAGAAAAGATGAATTAGCTCCTGGTATACCCTAAAGATCATTTGCAGCATGACAGGAGTGAAAATGCTCTTGAGGGTGCTTTTTTCACAACCGTGTATGCAAAATTAGATATCTACATAATAATGTGACTTTCAAAGATAGTCAGCATTCACCAGCAATCTTTGATTTCTTGCCAGGAAGGGACTGATCCCACTAACACTCAACTATTGCACTTGCATAAGCATATCCATTAAGTTCAAAGGAATTCAGTGGATGTACTCATAGTAGTGAACATCTTCACAGACATCATGCTTGGAATATGTTCATGTCCAGTGTGGATTCAGAGCCAAAGTTCCTCAAATTTCACAAGGTTTATAACTTGGGTTCTGGCTTTTATTTCAGCAACAGCCTGGAAAGGCAAGACTGAAGTTCACGTTCCTGTCCTCTTCTGGTCCTGATGCAGACAGTGAGCTGCACCTTTAGAAAAACACTGCTTCCAAGGCTCGCCCTGTGTGCATGGAGAGGCTGATTTAGAGCAGGGGCTTCTCTCTTGCAGCCTGATCTATTCCAGAATTCTTCCCATGTCACTCTGCCCCAAAATTACTCCCAGCAAGGACAAGCTAATCATTGAGTCTGAATATCAACAGACTCCTGTTATAGTCCTGAGCAATGCCAGTTAACTGCAAGTTTCCCTGCCCAAGAAACCTGTTGTAAATTCTCTAGACGAGGGCTGATAAACCAAGAACAGATCAGATCTGGGTTTTACCCTCCACGAGTTTCTCCAGCAACTCATGTCTAGAATAGCAACAATCCTGCAAATGGCAAACTCAGTGAATGCTGCCAGCAAGGAAAGCTACGTATGTGAAGGCTGAGAGGATACATGTATTAGACCAAGTGGATGCCTATTTATGTATTTGGAATACATTTCCAGTATAGAAATACCACTGTATTTTTCCAGAGAGATGTACAGTGCTAAAGCTTTTTATATCAGTGTAATAAAATCACAATCCACAAGCAAGAAAATAATTTAAAAACACATAATGGTGACAGTCCCTGGCACAGCTGTGTTTGTCTGGGATCATACTGCTTTACTGCCCTGCTCAACTGAGCCAGAAGTCTCTAGTCTAGATGTGACCTAAGCACACGTTCTGCAACTGGTGGTATGTTTTTGCAGCACATGCAGATATGCTTAAACTGGCTCTAATCTATCTAGCTCAGATAAGAACGGCTAGGAAGGTATGATATCATGGGTTTCGGTCTTGGCTAGCAAACCAGGTGCATACCTGAAATGAGGCTGGCTGGTCGATGCTGCACTGAAATCACCGTGTCACTATGTCTGCCAGAACGAGGTACCTTAAAGCTGCAAATCCTGCAATCCCATATCAGTTGCAATGCAGATGTATTCTAAGAGATTTATTCCCAATGAAAGCTAACAAATTGAGGTAGAGTTTAGTATGCTCTTTTAAAAGAGGTTGGGAAGAGTACCAAAAGTATAATTAAACTAGAGAGAGCTGGAGAGCTAATTAATTACGCATTGACAAGATCTCTTTTGCTGAGATATTTCACAGAGAACATTAGGAGTGCCTTAAGTCACTTCCTCAGGTACATGCTTTGCGAGTGAAGAATAAATTAGTAGGAAATTGGCTGGACACAAGGGACATCTTGGAATGGAGTCGGCGGTTGGACCAAGCTCAGTGAGACTGGGCTTTTTCTTCACCTTTAGAAAAGATGAATTAGCTCCTGGTATACCCTAACGATCATTTGCAGCATGACAGGAGTGAAAATGCTCTTGAGGGTGCTTTTTTCACAACCGTGTATGCAAAATTAGATATCTACATAATAATGTGACTTTCAAAGATAGTCAGCATTCACCAGCAATCTTTGATTTCTTGCCAGGAAGGGACTGATCCCACTAACACTCAACTATTGCACTTGCATAAGCATATCCATTAAGTTCAAAGGAATTCAGTGGATGTACTCATAGTAGTGAACATCTTCACAGACATCATGCTTGGAATATGTTCATGTCCAGTGTGGATTCAGAGCCAAAGTTCCTCAAATTTCACAAGGTTTATAACTTGGGTTCTGGCTTTTATTTCATTTTTGACATAAAGATGTTTCTGAAAATCTCTCCTGCATGCAAGCCTGATTTTATTCCTTGTGCATCTGTTTAGTATAACTTTAAAAAACAACACTCCTTTTAAAAATAAAACAACACAAAATCTCCTCTCGTTCTTTCATATTGCTGTACTTGGAAAATCCTGAAAATTTGCTGACATTTCTCGAAGGCTTAAGCAGTTCTTCAGGAAAGCACTAGAAACTGATGTAAGCATTAGTTTTGTAAAGACTCAGCCAGATATATTCCCCTGCCACTGGGGCTGTAAAAAAAAATAATCCTCTTGAAAATCCAGTCAACCTATCTATCCACCTTGGGGAAGCACACCTCAAAAGCAGTTGCAATTGTGGCTGCAATAATTGAATAAAGCCCGTTGCGAGTCCTGGAAGGACTTTGCACACTCCCTCCACCAGATAGTGCTGTTTCTCCACAGAGCTGTTGAGGATTCACAGGCCAGGGAAAGGTCAGGGACTGACTCAAGGTAACAAACTGCCTGCAGCTTGCTCGTCCCTCCCTGCCACTGCCACTGCCACTGCCACTCCGCGTGAAACCGGGGAGGCGCAGCCTGAGAGGGATTTGCGGGAGTAAACCCGTGTCTTGGAAGGCTGTTGTCTGCAGATGAGCGTGTGCTGGTGTTGCCATCCTTGCTATCCGTTACCAGTTTGTCTTATTTTCTTTCCTAAAGTAAGAATGCAAATAGAAGCTGATGCAAATAGGCTGCGCTTTTATGATCTCTCGGGAGTCTTTTCCTTACAGCTTTACGGGACACCCTAATGATGCAGTTGTCTGCCAAGAAATCAGTCGGACTGAGGCAACCCCAATGAAAAATCAAAACACCAACGCGCAGACGCTCCCACCGGTGAGCAGCATACGCCAGGAGCAGTCCTGACACAAAGCTACGTGCCATTTGGTCTCAGAGGGCTGAGCAGAGGGACTTCTACCAGCAAAAGTTACTTCTGGGGAGTAGATAGATCCCCTTAACCAGTCCTGAGCCTGCGTACCCTGTAGGCCCTCTGTGTCCTTTTAAAAAAAACACAGCTGGAAGAATAGCTAAAGCATAGTAACTGCAGGGCATGGTTTACTACTCTGCTGTAGCCTTTGTAACAGAGTACAGAAATGCATCTAGAGTGCTTCTTACTGCCTTTCTGCAGGAGAAATATTGCATGTGCTGTATCTTGCTCTCCTGACCCTCCCGTGAGAAATAGAAGGAATAGCATTTGCTCTTCAGCTCTTAAAGAACCAATCCTTCCAAACCCACAGCAAGAGAACAGAAAAAAAAAATCAAGCAAACAAGTATTTAAAAAACTTTCAAGTGGAAAACAGTACTCACAGTTGGAATGTTCTTTGCTGTCCGTTACTTAGAGTTTTGGAGACCACTGAGCCAATTTTTTGGATGAATTTTGCAGGAAGCATTGTAATGTTCCGCAATGTACCCGAGTTACTGGATTTTAAGAATATTGTTCCGGGGTCTTTTGGTAAGTTAATAACTGCTTAGTGTTAAAAGTTCAGTCTTGACATAAACGTGCTTTCCCAAAGTATAATAAAAAAAAAAAAAATGAAAACAGTGCAGGATATGTGTGTTTTCCTAAGCAGTGTAAGGCTTGAGCTGTCTGATCCTAAGTGAGCTTCTAAATCTTTATTCATGCAGGCAGTCTTCTTGGAAAAAACGATTTGTGAAACCAAACCTTAGCTTGCTTCAGCGCATGGAAAAGCGCAGATGGCTCAAATTAGATATCAGGGCCTAGCTATGTATGCAGTAGATTGTATATGTAATTAGACAAATATAAAGTTTATTTATATTATTTTGTATGCTGTGTTAATATTGTCTGTATTTATTCAGACTTTCGTAATATGCATGTGCGATCTCACAGAGATGCTAGGTCATTAAACTCACCATGGAGACTGTGTTTACTTAAATCTTACCTTGGGCATTCGGAATACATGTAGTTGCAGGGCTCTTAAAAATAAACAGAAAAAATTGAACAGTGTACCAGTTCGGCTTTTATGTTTTCCAGTATCTAAGGAAATGGAGCACATTGTTTATATTACCGTTATTGAGAAACAACACAAACACATCCAGAGGACAGATTATATTATAGAGCTCTTTCTGACACACTAAATGTAAGACCACATAGCTTAATATGTAGTACTAGTATGTGCTAGGTTCTGAATTGGGGTGGGAGGAAAGGAGTAGGTGATTCTTGCATTTCTGGTGGGGCCTGCGAGTACAGTCCTTTACAGAAATAACGCGACAGATGCATCACGGCTGCTGTGAGCCTGGGAAAGGCTGAATTGTGAAGGAAGACATTTCCCGTAATTGGCTCCATAGCACAGCTTTTTATCAAACGATTCTGCTTGGGGATTGTCAAGATGACAACGAACATGGAGATTTTACTGTACTTCTACTTTGACTACTAGATTAAGTGGCAACAGGCACCAAAAAATCTTTCTTCCGCTAATGTGAATGCTCTCATGACCCTTAGGCTTCATTAGTACCGTATCTTCTATCTGGACGCTACTCTGGAAGCACAGATACTGGAGCTATTTCATCAGCTCCAAATACAACACCTGCCTCCTGAGCCATTACCTGTAGAAACCCATAGTTCTCTGTTCTTTGCTCTCCAGTCAGGAATATCAGGTCCAGATCAAGGACTGGGTGCTCACCTTTTATGTCCTTACTCAACGGGATCCAGGCAATCCAGTTTCTTTTTACGTTGCCTGAACCTTCGAAGCACCCCAGCCGCCCTCCTGGGTGCAGGCGCTGGCCCTCGGTTATTACAGTGAATTCAAATCCTGTCGAAGGGCAAAGTCCATCCCTTTTCCAATGCCTTTCTCACAAAAGACTGGCAAAATCAGTAACTAAAAATAAATAAGGCAGTAATATTTGTCACCAAAGGAAACCATCTAGATCCTGAGTACGTTTGTTCTGAGGAGGAGAAAGCCAGGCTGCACATAGTTTCCCAGTCATTTAGTACAGTATTTGGTACCACGGTGATGAAAATGACTGAAATCTTACATGACGTGTAGATAACGTTCAGTAATGTAGTAAGTACACTCTTTTACCCTTTCAGAAGACTTTTTCCCCTTTTCAGTACCCTTGCAGGGCAGTGGCGACTGGCTCCCCGCGGTGTCCCCTCCGCGGCGCCAGCGCAAAGCCAGGGGCAGCGAGGGGCCGAGGTG
>NW_008795133.1:130735-181999 GCF_000699145.1 Aptenodytes forsteri | reverse complement strand
CGCCCCCCATGCGCGGGGGTCGCTCCGCTGGGTCCTCGGCCTTGGCGGCGGCGGAGGAGGAGGAGGCGGCACAGGACGGGCGGCTCCGGGCTCGGGCGCGGGTGGAAGGTCCCCGGGTGGATGTTTGCTGAGCGGAGGCTGTGCAGTAGGCAGGGCTGGTGGGTCGGCCGGTGTTTCTGATTTGTGTGTGTGTGTGTGTGCGTGTGTGTGTATTGTTGTGCGGCGCACGGGCAGGACTGGCGTGTGCGGGAGCCTGGGATCGCGGCTCTGCCTCCTCTGCAAAGTCTGATCCAGGATTATGGTCTAGGTGAAGGGAGAAGGCTCTTGCTCACCCCAAGGATTGATTATGCTCGGGTTTTGATTGCATTCGGGGGTTTCTGCAGCCGCGGACGCCTCCCCCTCCCCGGCGGCCCCCCTCCCTTGTTTTCCGTTAGAAACACGGGCAAGAAAATAAATGTATTCACTGGGTGTCGCAAGAGCAAAGGCTAAATAATCAAAGGTAACGGCAGCGGCAAGGCGAAGAGACCCGCACTGTATCCTGCTCCCCCACTCCCAGACCTGCCTTCCTATTTATTGGCGAGACCTCCCTCCCTCCCTCCCGCTCGGTGCGAGTGCGTTGTGCGAGTGTTTAATCCCGGGAAAAGTGCAGCCATCCAGCCATGGTGGTTTTCAATGGCTTGCTGAAAATCAAGATCTGCGAGGCGGTGAATCTGAAACCCACAGCGTGGTCTCTGAGGCATGCGGTGGGTCCCAGGCCACAGACCTTTTTGCTGGACCCTTACATAGCCCTCAATGTGGATGACTCCAGGATCGGGCAGACCTCAACCAAGCAAAAGACCAACAGTCCTGCTTGGAACGATGAATTTGTCACCGACGTTTGTAATGGCAGGAAGATAGAGATGGCTGTTTTCCACGATGCCCCCATCGGGTACGACGATTTTGTAGCTAACTGCACTATACAGTTCGAGGACTTGCTGCAGAACGGGAGCCGCCACTTCGAGGACTGGGTAAGTGTTCGCGCTGTAGATACATACATGTACATACGATTTTCAGTGGCATGGCTCTGGATGCAACATCTGTCTTGCAGAGCTAGGTTGCCAAGGGCATGTAATGGCTCTGAAGGCTTTTCATTATTTCCACGCTTTGTTATACTGAGATAGTCATGGTTACTGTATACCAAATGCATGTGGTCTACAGGCAGGGGAGGGAAGAGAAATATGCTGAATCTAAGTAAGAGATGTATAATTACCATTTCAGTTTCTGAAATTACGTTACATAAATACAAGTCTAGTTATCTTACTGTGTTTGAAAAACCTCAGCCAAATGCACCCGTACAGAACATTACCGCAAAACCCAGATCCAGCACTTAGACCGAGTTCATCATTTCAGTGTGAACGCTCTTGGTCAGCCTGGCAATGACGAGCCTTAAAAATCCAGACCTGACCTCTGATACGAGACACTTCGGGGTCTTCGTGTCACTTGAAAGCTCACTGCATCAACACTGATGCTCCTCCTTCCTTCCCCCAGCTGATCTACACTTTTATGCGTAGAGCTAATGCAATGCTTCTTCAAATGCCTGAAACTGATAAAAGGGTCCTGGTGGATTTTGGCCCCAGCCAGACAAATTCTGTTGCCTGTATACACAACGTGTCTAACAGCTTCTACAGCGTCTTAAAGACCCAGAGGCTAACATGCCTCAGTGGGAGTACAAAAAAGCTGGAAAATCCTTGGTCTGACATCCTCAGGTACTGTGATTTAACGTGGAAAAGTCAAACAAACAAAAAAATAAACACAGGAAACGTGATTATGCACATTCCACATTTCTGCAGTTAAACAGTTAAATGGTATATCCTTTAAATAAGATGTATAATAAAACAATAGCAGCTGTCTTCTCATTTTAAATGTGCCCTGCTTGACCAGCCCTCTGAAATGTGTATGCTCATCTTTTTGTGTATTTGTTTGTTATGGTCAAGGATACTAGTCAGGGCGATATTTCTTTGGCAAACAGACAAAGAACCCTGGACCAAAGTAAAAATAGTGGGAGTTAATAGCTCTGAGTTTCACGTATTCTTTGGGGCTTCTTTACTTCATGCAGTGGTATAAAGAGATGTCAGAATGATGGAAAGGTGTGAAAGAATTAGGCTCTATTTATGCTGATTAGGAACGGAATAACTTTACTGTTAAAACTTTTATGTTTACAACTTTAAAATATTTTTCACTTCTACTACATATGTTACATTGTTATAATTAAGATCTAGATTATTCTGATGCTCTATAAAAGCTACACATTAGTAAGCTCAGATGGTGGAACTGGGTGATAGGCAGAGGAAAAATAGCCAAATCGGGAAAAGACAAATGCAGCAGTATTGCAGATGTCTTTTACCTGGACTGAATGATAATCAAGTTGTGGCTCTCCTGAAATCAAGGGGTGTTTCATCTTTGAGACCAATGGGACGAGGACATCATCACAGATTTTTAGTGAAAGAATGATAATTTCGTATGTCCTTTTTGTGTATGGTACATGTTGTGAGTTTGTCACCAAATCTGGAAGGACCTTGCAGGTTGCAGGTGCCAAGTTTGAATTTTGGTGGGGCTGGTGTGCTGGGGTATGTCCTGGCTCTGATTTTTAAGGTGAACTCAAATGTCTGAACATGTTCCCTAGATAAAGAATGGAATTTAACACATTGAGGCCCATTGTAAATGTGATCTGGGAGGAACTACATAGCTGAATCAGATAAATGCTGTGTTTTATTGCACCAGGATTCATTGCTGTCCAGCATTCACTGGGTGGGAGGAGACGAGGGAGTGACTACGCTTGTTGTCTGTTGATGTGACAGAATTGAGGACATGGCAGTGGATTATAACTGGTCAGCTCAATATAATGCAGCTTCTGAAGCATCACTTACCTCGTTTTGTGCTGTAAATCCTCGTAGTTTGGATTGTGTTTGTGCGGTACACAGTGTACACCACCCTCCCTGTATCACAGTTAGAATTGGTGGGGAGGCAAGTATTTATAGGATTGTGCTCTACCCTTTCCAAAATCTTCCCATTTACTGAAAGTGTCACTGTAATTGTAATACCGAGTGTGTTTATTGGATTGTTAATAGATAAGGATCTTCAGAGAACTGGCTCTACAAAATCACAGTTTTTTTGTCTGATTTCACTGAGTTAAAATAAGGCCTGTGGCCAGGACATCTCTATAGAGTCCGAAGTGAAGTAAATAGATTTACTGGTATCTTCATCAGTGTCTGGAGTCTATATTAAAACCTGAAAAAGAGAAGTCGTCTATGAAATGAATGGGTTTCACAGTACAAGAAAAATGCACGTGGCCTAAACCAGTGTTAGACTAAGATCTGCTGGAACGATACAGTCAGTTTCTTCTGTTTAATAAGAGGGCTAATTCCTGCATTTCGCTCTTGGCATTTAAGGCAGATATTCTTGTAGTACTCTTTCCCAACTTTATAAGAGGAAATTAAAAGCAGCAATCACAGGAACCCATTCCTCCTAACTGCCTGAAACACCAAATAAATGCAACCTAAGAAACACTCTTGGAGACCATAAAGTCTTTTTATGCCGTTCTGAGGGTTTCCCTTTAAGCAGTCCTGAAAGTTTGAACTGGGTACCACATACTTGTTGAGTGCGCGTGGTGTAATTGCACTGCTGCCCCTCTACCTTCAGGATGATGCAACAGTTCTTGCAGGACTGGACTGTCACTATTTTAAATAGGTTTGAGAAAATGCTCATGTGCTGAGAACAGCTCTTGTCAATATATTAATAGCTTTAATGCTTTCAATCTCATATAATACTGAATGTATTTTTGTAAGGAAATTTCAATATTTGTTTTATAATATCTGCACTAGGGTCAAGGTTACGTTACTTATCCTGTAATATATTTCTAGGTTCTTGTCAGAAGTCCAAAATGCAAAAAAGACTTGCAAAGAAATAATGGTTTGGTTTTTTCCCCTAAAAAGAAACTGTTTCTCTCTTTAGCCAGCTCACCTACTTTGATTGGTTTTTGCCATTGTGCAAATCTTTGTATTTTTTCTGAGATGACTTTTTTAGGAAAATACTGGGTATTTTTCTCACTGTTAAGCCTGTGCTATATACTGATACCATGGTTACAGTGGAAACATTAATGATAAACAAGTACAAAGCCTGAAATCATGATAGCTTCTATTGTATTAGGACAAATCAGATAAATATGCAAAATCCTCGTTCCTTTTACCTACAGAGTATTCATCAGTTGCAAAAATGATTTTTAACCTTATAGTGTGTATATTCCCTGAATATATATCTATGTTAAAAAAAAAAAAAAAAATCAAAGTTGTGGCCTAAATCGGTGGTTCAGATTTTACTGGATGGAAGCTTTTAAACAAAATATATACTTTTCTTTTTTTTAAAGATCAATATAAAATATTTGGGTTTCTAAAAAAGGTATAGTGACAATTAAAAAGATGGCTGCTTTTCCAGTGGTGCATCAATACAGACATAGCACAGTAAAAGTGTCAGTTTTGCAGATTTTTTTAGTCATGGCTACACTGCAGTTTTAAAGAGAGCTTTGTATTTATGACGTGACAGGTCTTTCTGTAAGCACATAAAACGTTACACAGAATGGCACAGAGTATTCAAGAGGATGTTGGTGAACTTACACTTTGAAAAATCCAAAATACAGAACAATAAACAACCTGCAAGTTCTGACTGAAAAACAAACTAACAACATGAAAGCTGTGGCTATATTTTTTTGAGTTAGGTAATTCATGTAATAGTAAAGTATGTCTTTATCTAGCTTCCTTACATGTGGCATATGTGAACGTTGCACTTGAGTTGGTAATGCAGCTACATTTTAATCAGTAGAACTGAGATCAGGAAGGAAAATTCTGTTGATATTTAGCCTTGTGGTTACACTCCTGTGAATTAGCACGGTCAATGTTTATGTGTTTGGATGATCGGTAGTATGGGTTCCGAGTTCAAGTCCACTTTCCAGAGTTGATGATAGATGAAATCAGTGTGATTGGACCTATGCCAAAGACTCCATCTAAGGGTCTTAGCCATTAGCCCAGCTGTACACGAGAAAACCTATTGAGTTGTTCTAAGAAATCCTTTTGTGGGCTGAGTAGCAGAACTCACTAAATCAGTCAGAACATCACAACGTTTAGCAAGAAAAGCCTCTGTTTCCACTGGAAATAATTTACAGCTATATTTAGGTTAATGAAACAAGTTTAATTTTCTTCTGTCTTAAAAAAATCCCTAACTGTCAGGAAAAAAATAAAACACAGATTTCAGTGAGCTTTTCTTTGCTAGTCCTAAATATCTTCCATACTATTTTTTTTTCTTTTCAGTGCTGCTTCTTAAGATCTAAATTTAAAACATTATACTTTTTTAAAAGCATCCTTCCATATTTCCATTTTATCAATGTGAAGTTAGTCATGCAACTGTGCCACTATTGCATAAAGCAAGTTTATTATGAATTAATATAGTATCTCAATAACAAGTTGATGATGAGTTATGGGAAATGGCGTGGGGAAGAAGTACATTCTTTTACATACTTGTTGAACTGTTGAGTTACGTATTTTTATGTCATGCTTATAGTGTATTATTGAAGAAATTTTCCTATTGGAAAGACTAGGTCTTTAAGTTGCAGTCAATACAGTTAGACACCTAGGTTAACGGAGCTCTGAATGTCACCCAAAAGGCAATAGCAGGGGAGGGATTAAAACTCTTCTGAGTCCTTGGTCCCGTGAGCTGTCCATGGATGTGAGAAGTACAACTGTCTCCTTCCGGCGCCTTTAATCTGAATTAACTGTAAAGACTACTTAGGTGCTTATCAGAGTTTTTCTGTTTGGTTGTTTTTTTTGTGGTGGTTTTTTTTGGTTGTTTGGTTTTTTTTAAATGCCATTCTGTTGCTGAAATGGGAACTCCTTTCAGTCAGCAGGTAATCTGTTGTAGCTGGCAGATGGAGAGTGGAATCGTCATCATTTTAGTGCAGGTCACCCTGCGCGTTAACCTCTGCTTGTGCCATACACTGCTGAAGGTTGGCATTGGGCTAGCAGTGTGATTGTAGCGTATTTTCGTTTTTATTTTCATCTGCTGGCTGAACTTATCTGTGCTGATGGTGTTGAAAGGCCTAGGATTTTGCTTGTGAAAGCTTTACATCTCATCTAAACTGTGGTTCATGGGCTGCTGAAAAGCATTGTTATCAGAAGAGTATTTGTTGAAATGAAAGGGACATTGCTGTCCTGTTTGATAGGTTTCTGCATGACAAGGCTGTCACTGAGCAAGGTCTGTCAGGTTTGGGGGGTGAGGGTGAGAGAGCTACAGGGGATCAGCAGGGTTTCACGGGGACTCAGTGTAATTGTGAGGGTGGGCGGTTGTCAAGAGGAGTTGGGAGATTTTGGAGAGCACTTTGTACAGGTAGGGGTCTTCCTTGCCTTCTCCGCCAGCCTGTCTGCCTCCTGTGCCTCGCCTTTTCCCTCTCTGCTGGGGATGTGGTACAGTCACCATGCAGCTCACCCACTATCTCGTATCAATCCCTTTCTACAGCTGCATAAATCTACTCCTACTCCCTCCTAGAAACGTTCTTTCCTAACAGCTCCTGCTTACCTGCGGTGCTTCCCAGCCTGCTGAGAAGCAATAGAGGGGGAAAAAGCTGCCTCTGTGGTTGCTACTGCAGGGAGAGAGAAAGGGCAAAGTGGGGAAAGGAAGAGGTGAGGTATGGAGAGAAACCTGGAGGAGGGTAATGAGTAGTTGCTGCTGCCCCACATACTCCAGCTGCCCTTTTGGCAACAGCAGAAAGCTACACATGTAGGAGACAGGGATGAGCTGGCATAGGCAAATTGACTAGTTGAAGGCCGTATGTTGCTCACTGACCTGTTTTTTTTTTTTTTTTGCCTGCTTTGCTCAGTGTATAGCTTTTGAAGTCTCACTTCAGACGTGAAAAAAATTGCTCAGGGCGTGAGAAGTGTGTAGTAGAGCATGTATTTCACATAGCACTGAATTATCGTACATGTAGGTCAGGATTTGATCCCACCACTGATCAGAATCTCATCCTATTGTTGCTAATACCAATACCGATACTGATACGAAGTTCCACATAGTGAAAGTAGTTCTACTGAACTCTGTAGAAAGTATTTGTTAGAACAAAGTTACCAGTAACAGAGTCCACTTCATAGGTATTAATTCAAAGCTGAACTTGAAGAAATGTCCAAGTGGGGTGAAAACGATTCCTACATGTCCTTCTTGCACCAGTTTTTAGACAGTGCGTATCATTATTCTAGCTCAGGCGGTTCTGTAGACGCTATGCAGAACTTCATGGTTGTGAGTAAACCACTGATCTCACTGGGTTTGCTGGGTTCACTGGGTTCACTGGATTTCATGCGGGCACGTGTTTAAATTCTTTCCTCAACTGGGGCCTGTGTTCCAAGGGAAAACCAAGAATAAATAACATTTAACAACATCCTTTACTTTTATTTTACTCCTACTGATTTATTACTCTTCTGCAAATCTTGCACATGCAAGCCTGGTTTCTGCTTTCCTCAGCCATCAAAACTAAATCTCTGCCCTCCCTGTCCAGAATTCTTTAAATACTGCCGAAATGAGGATTTGATTTAAGTTGGAACTGTAGGACTTGGCATCGAAGTGTGATTAGTTTCCACTCCCTAACTAAACTTCCGTTTAAGTGAACTTTTTGGGGGTTTTCAAATTTTGAAGGGAAGCTGTGAATACAATTTGTAAAAAATTAGAGGCGAGAGCCTTTCTGCTTGGAATTGGCTGGTTGAATTCAGTTCTGCTGTACCTGGTACTGTCTTAATCGCCTTTGCTTCACCCCAGTTATTAGACTGTAAGAGAAAGACATCTACAGTTCACGGTAAGAGAGGTTTTGGAAACAATAGAGTATGCAAGTAATTGGAAATCTGTGGTCAGAGGGGACTGAGAAGAGACTTTACCTCCATCCACATGGAAAGGTAGGGCTGGAACTATTTGCATATGGAATAAGATCAGAAGTCCAAAGACAGCTTGTAAAACTGCTATTTTTGGGGGGGCGGGCAAACAAACCCTGTCAAGCTAGACAGAGCAAGGTCTGAAGAATGGGGATATTTCGCGTGCCCTTTTGAGTCATGCAAACTGTAGCAGTTACAGGGGTTTCTACCATTTGGGGGCAAAGCGGTCATTACAGAAGGCTGACAAAAAGTTTTAATCTTGCATTTGTAAGTGAGTGCTTTGCTATTTGGCAGGCAGTCACTAGAAGATTTAAAAAGTATATTCGGCAATATTAATATGAAACTGCAACTGTAAAGCTAATAAATAATTCTAGAGATTGGGTAATTTTCATGGCAGTTATGTACTTTGCACTATATTTTAGTAAAGCAAAATGCAAATGAATATGATGTAAGAACATCTGCAGAATTATTACCTACTCTGATCATTATTCGCAGTCAGTAGCTTGAATTGCTAGTAAAGTTGACTTCTGAGTGTCTTCTCACTTACATTCCTCTAAGAGTTAAATCTTAAATTATCATTGCTGTGATTTAACAGACGTTACAGAAGCCAAGGTTTCACATAGTTCTGAATAGCACAGCTAAAAAACCTAGTGATATTGGCATGTTCCCATTAAATATAACGGGAGTTTTAACGTTTATTTTATTGGAAGCAGCGTTAGAGAAAAGCTACACAGTTCTAAGAGTTTTTCCCTACTGAACTCTGTAGGGCTTGAATTGTTGAACAACAGAAGTAAAGAAAGACCATTGCTTTTAGAATTAAAAAAAACAAAGTTTGATTCCATCGGAGGCTTGCAGTCGGTCATTTCTGCCTTATATCGTCTAACTTGAGCTGATTTAATTGTTCCAGACAATAGAATCATTTTGGTTGTTTCTGGTGTCCTGCTGGGCAATTTCATCACAGGCAGGAACAAAAAAGCATGAATAATGGCTAGATGTTACCAAATAAATTTCACATCTGCATTGTTTGAACAGCGAGCCCCCACTGTATCTCTGTATCTTAAATGAAGAGTAGGCAAATTTAATACTTAATGTTTCCAACCTTCAGTACTTTACAGTATAAATACATAACAAGCCTCTTATCGTGGTGGACCAGGGTTTCTTACGCATTTTAGAACTCTTTGTTCTTCAGTACATTGGCCTTTTTAATGTCATTAAAAAATATATGGCTTTGTCAATGTTAATATCTATAAGTATCTTTAGATAGTGACGTGGTAGCAATGATACAAATGAAATGGTGGTGGAGACATGAAGGGAAGACTGATGCATACTCTGCATAGGTGATGAGGAAATGGTTGGAATCACTTTCCCTTGTTTCACAGATTAAAAGCCAGCAAGACAGTAGTGTTTTCTCCTTCCTTGTTTTCTTTCAGTTTCCTGTTTATCATCTGTTCTGTCTTCATGCTGCCAATTCTCCATCTTTCTTTATCTCTTAGGGCTTCAAGATGATCAAGAAATGATAGGGTGACCTTTACAGGATTGCATAAGATTTTGATGTTGGCAATGCTAGCAGGCTACGTGAATGAAATGTCCTGCTATAGATCTCTACAGAGACCTATTGCAAGTAGAGTTTTCTTGCTGGGACCGTATTTACTCATTCCATAAGTCTTTGCGGCATCTGTCAACTTCCCTTCATTTCAAGGTGAGATTGATCCATGGTCTTTGAAAACGATGTCTGAGAATGTGTTGGAAAAGGAAAGGCTAAAGGTCATTCATGCTGTGTCCACTTTGTTCTCTTTCTTATGTGGCTCTAGTTGGATTTATTGAGGAATTCTTTTTTTTTTTCTTTTCCTCTGAGTTTCCTTGCATTTTCCTTCCTTGTAACCCCATAGTGCCTTGGCACCTCTTGAACATTTGACCTCATGGCCTGCTTCTTTTCTCCTTAATCCACCGCTATCACCTTGTCCTCAAGTCCTGGCTGTCTGTTTTAACTTTTCCTTCATTTTTCTTGTTATTACTTCCCATATATCCATATTGCTCTTATTCCTACCACTCCAACTCCTTCCCTCTCCTTGTCACTCTGGTGGACCAGTGAGCTCCTCGTGTCAGTAGGACTCAGAAGCATCTTCAGTATCTGAAGCTCTATGGGATTTGCCCAGCCGCTCTCATCCAGAGCATGTCCGCACTGTGCTTCTCAGCAAGCAGCAGGGAACTAACTGATCAGACTGGTGGCTGTTGGAGGAGTTATCTTCAATTGGAGGAAGTGATGCACTGACTTTCCAGTTAGTTATACTACAGAAGTGGTTGAAGGAAGAAGTGTAATATGGTAGCTTTGAACTTCAAGCAAAATGCTCTGGTTTTAGCGGCGTCAGTGGGATGTTGAAGGAACATGATCTGACCCTGAAGACTGGACTCTCCCAAGCAATGGAAACACTGTTGTAAAATTTTAGTTGGTACTGGCTGTTGGGATTTTCAGGGACTCCGAATCACAGAAAATACCTAGTTTTGTTTGGTATTTTTATTTTATGTAAAGCAAAATTAAGGTTTCTGTCTTCAAAAAATTACAGTCCAAGCACAAATCAAAAAAGGCAGGTTGGGGAAGCCAGAAGAAATGATAGCAAAATGCTTACCAGTGTGAAAGGCTGTAGCAGTAGCTTAGCAGCAGCCTATCAGCTCATCTTTGCTTGGTGTCCCTAACTCAAAATCTCAAGAGGAGAGGCAATGGTGGAAATTTTGCTGGAGATACTTGGAGATCCTGATGCTTTGCATGATGTGGTGTTTCTCTTCAAGGAGTTGACAGGTTTAGAGGGACAGCCCTTATGATCCAGTCCATGGTTCCCAAATTTCTAGTTATTTCTGAGTATCCCTTATAGCTTTAAGAATGCTTGGGATCACCCACTTTTAGGGAACTACAGGATTTTTCTGTATAATTCCATGAAAGCTGGTATTAACTGTATTATTCATGTGAGCTTTTTTCTTAATCAGTAGCTGGGTTAGAGCACTACCAGTACAATAATCAGATACAGACACGATATATAGGGTTAATCTTATATACTAATGTCACTGGGCTGAGATAAGCTTTGTTAAGTTTTATTCCACACCTTTACTCTTTGTGCCAGCAAGTTCTCAGAGCCACATCACGGCTTTGAGAGGAGGAGAGGTAGAAGAAGAGTTTTATTAACCTCTCATACTGATTTTGTAGAAGTGTTACCCATTGCATCAGAAGCAAGTGACAGTGCTTTTCACCTGAAGAGCAAAACCTTGTAGCTCTTTCTGATGACCTTTATGCAATACATTATTTATTTTTATATGTATATAGTAAAGTCCATTACTTTAAAAAGAATATTGGTTTAGTGGTCATGTTTAGGAGGTAGCTTTGCATATGCATATTTTATAAGACCATGTAAAGGTTTTAAAATACAAAGTCAGCTAAACTGATTTTTAACAATTCCGTGGTGCGTTAGCAGCCCAGACGCCACGACCTAGGCAAGTTCCCATGCTCTCTTTAGGTGCTCTTTCCTTGCCAGTTCACACACATTCTTTGTGTCCGCGTTGCCCGTTTGTTGCAAGATGCCTTGGGTGGGGGCTATCATATTACCTTCTTGTATATATCATTTAGTAGGACTGTGGGGTCCCGATCCTTTTTTGAAAGGCGTTCACTGTACAACAGTAATATGGTATAAAAAAAAAAAGATCAGGTACAGTTGACCTCTGTTTGTCATAGCCCAGTGCAGTGCAAAAAGCAGAAACTTTTCTGTGTTGGTTTTGTTGGTAAGTAGATGTGTGAGTAAGCAAAAAACAATATACCTTAAACAAACACAAAAGAAGTTTAAGTCTGTAGTGTGTGCCATACACTAATGACTGGAGGGCAGACAGGGCGTAAGTTGTCTTGCACACCAATTCAAAGCTGATGTTCCTATATTGATTTTAATGGGAATTTCTTTGAGTGGTGTTCCCGGTTACTGAAACTGTTGAGAGTATGTGTATCATATGTTGCATACATAGTGATTCCTCTGTGCTGCTAGCTGAGTTAGGGAGATGGGTAGTTACATCACCATCAGTTGAATTCCTTGTGTGTTTAATATTGCACTTTATGTATTTCGCAGACTTGAGGCCTATTGTAAATTTTTCAGATACGTGGAAGTCACATGAAGAATTTAGGCTCCTGATTCAGCAGTCCTTTGAAAGTGTTACCCAGCTGTCTTTTCATCAGTGGTTATTTCAGTGTTGTATCTGTAGTAAGCTCAGCTTCTAAACTGTTCATGAATGAGTTTGTGAGTGCATTGTGAACTGCTTGTGAATGCATTGGTCAGAACTGTCGGTTCTGACCAATGAGCCTTCTCTTCAGTTTGTTACGCACATGTTTTCTTGCAAGTGGTATTGTTCAGAGCCTTGTTAAAGTAAAAAAAAAAAAAACAACAAACCCCAAACCTCAATATGTTGTTTTTTCCTGACTGATACTTCATTAATAAAACAATAGTAAATCATTGGGTATTTGGACAAATAAAATGAAACTGATCTCTAGCCTTGTTTGAATGTACTCTGGACATCAAACTGACAGGCTCTAACATGTTCCAACTGTTATATTTGGTTTAAAACGTGTGCACTCTCTGGCCAAGTGCTGTTTTGCTGTATCAGTGTTATTAATACCATAAAGCTTTCAAAATCCTTAGTGTAATCCAAAGTTTACAGTTTTTAAAGTCAGATTTAAAAATCATATATGAAGTGTGAGAATGTCATTTTGTCTTTTATGCTGTTCCTAGAAGACCAAGGTCAAAAAAAGCATCTGACTGCAATGGAAGGCAGGCAGGGTGAGAAATGGGGGCAGCTCTGGTGAAGCCTCTTCTCCCTACAGCAATCTCCCACTGAACTGTATGGGCTTCTTCTGTTTGGGACCTGGGTGTAATTGTGGCAGTGATCAGTAGGACAAATTACAGGCCGAATGTTTTGTAGAACTGTCAAAGTTTGCAGCTCTTCCAGCAAATGTGAATCAGCCTTGCACCCTGTTTGCAGACTAGCAAGTAAAATCTGCTTCCCAGCAGCAGTGTGCCGGTCTGCAGAACCCCTGTATATAAGCTTTACGCATGGTTAATCAACTTTACGATGCAAATAATGTGAAGTCTTGGAGACATTTTATGCACCTGTGAAAATGTACTTGATGCTAGTGATATCCCCAGTAAGACAGGAATGAAGTGCTGAAACCTTCTTGGAGCGTGGATGCATACATTCTGGCAGGGTGACAGCTTTGAATGTAGGAGTTATTACTTTCTCTTTGATAACACTCACAATGTGTTAGGTTGTGCAGAAACAGAAAATTCATAGTTTCTTCCTGGAGGAGCTTATGCTGTAAAATAAGAAAACTTATTATCTCACTTTTGGATAATAAGGTCATAAACTGCAACATAAGATCTATAGAGGTTTTGGACCTGTGTATCAAGATAGAAGTGACGTGCAAAAGCCATATGAAATGATAACAAAATACAAATCTATACTTTTCAGAACAGAAGTATGCAAAAGAAATAAATGGTGTGTTATTGCAACTTTTAAAAATGTATTTGATGGCCCATGGGGAAGCAGTAGTTGTCTGAGTAGTTAAAAGAGAGTGTTTTTATTCACGTGAGTCAGCAGAGAAAGAGGCTGAAGCTTAAGTTGTGTGCCAAACCAAGGAACATGTAAATAAGACTGATGGTCAACAAAGTGAAGCCACTTTAGACCAGATTACACAAATAAGGAAGATCGTATCTGCAGCAGGCTTTATTTAAATAAAAGTTTCAAAATGTCATAACAGTTCACAACATAAAAATGGCTGTCATCAGTATTGCTTGGTTTTCCTTAGTGTTTGTGGTAACAGGTGAGGTTGGTGAATTAATTTTCACAGTGCACAAAGTGTTCCTGATTACTTTATGGTCTGAAGTTTTAGTGAGCCATGAGATAATGTGTAATAACTTCATCATAATCTTGCATGCTGTGAACTGGTCAGACAAGTTTTTACATACATGGTTGTCCGGCATCTACTTGTGATAGAAGACATTATCTCCTCTCTCTTCTGTAATTTTTGCCTTTATTTCCATTCACATAATTCCTTCAGACAAATGAGGAAGTCAGTAATGAGAAATGATGGGATGGGCATTCACTCATAATTCAGGTATAAAATCTTATAAAATGAATAATCCAGCCTTTTATATCAGTGGTTCCAGAAGAGGCCTTTGTCTGCTTTAGATTTACACGTAGTGGTATATATAGATCTTATCTGTCTCAGGTAGTAATGAAATTCATTAGCAAAATATCTGAGTCTGGGGAATCTTGAGCAGATTCAGCTCAAGCATTCTTCACAGCATTCCTAAGAGGAACCCCCTGTCCTTGGCACTGGTGAGGCCGCACCTCGAATACTGTGTTCAGTTTTGGGCCCCTCACTACAAGAAGGACGTCGAGGTGCTGGAGCGTGTCCAGAGAAGGGCAACGAAGCTGGTGAAGGGTCTGGAGAACAAGTCTTATGAGGAGCAGCTGAGGGAACTGGGACTGTTTAGCCTGCAGAAAAGGAGGCTGAGGGGAGACCTCATCGCTCTCTACAACTACCTGAAAGGAGGTTGTAGCGAGGTGGGCGTTGGTCTCTTCTCCCAAGTAACTAGCGATAGGACGAGAGGAAATGGCCTCAAGTTGCGCCAGGGGAGGTTTAGATTGGACATGAGGAAAAATTTCTTTACTGAAAGAGTGGTTAAACATTGGAAGAGGCTGCCCAGGGAAGTGGTTGAGTCCCCATCCTTGGAAGTATTTAAAAGACGTGTAGATGAGGCGCTTAGGGACATGGTTTAGTGGACATGGTGGTGTTGGGTTGGTGGTTGGACTCGATGATCTTAGAGGTCTTTTCCAACCTTAATGATTCTGTGATTCTATGAAGTGTAATGGATGGAGAAACTGTATTCCTCCATGTCACCCGGAAGTATGGCACAAGCGTTATGGTTTTAATCTCAAGAGTTTTGCGATGGAGGTATCAGTATCCTCATTTTTACAGAGAGGAGACTGGGGCTGAGACCTAGGCTACTGAAATAAGGTTTCTGCGTGATACCTTTTAGATATCTTTCTGTCTTGCAGCTTCTTCCTCATCTGTCAATCACTTTTCTTACTCTCCTTTTCTAAAAGAAGGATTCTTACCATCACATTTCTATTTCCTTCTTGTAGCATACCTTTTGCAGGCTATTGGGTTTATGGTTTCGTTGTTTTTTTTTCTGTTTCAATTCTGCAACCACTTTATTGTGGGGATGCTTTCTTCCAGTTGTAGTGAACAAACAGAAATGCAGGGCCTCTGTCTTGCATTCTTGACACTGGAGCTTTCTCTGTAGAGGTATGGATCTATAAAACCAGGCTTCCAGACTGTCAAAGCAGAGTCAGTAGTTTGAAGTTGGGCTGCCTTTCTGGATGACTAGTTGGGGGCAGCACCAGCTTTACTGTTACAGTGAAAAAATTGCCATCTAGAGGTATCCTGCATGCATGTACTTGGAGTGCCCCCGGTGTTGAGCCTACCTGTGTATGAATATACGTAGTCTGTCAAAGGGGCCGAAGAGTTGGATGTGCAAATCCCTTGGAAATGTAGAATGAATTGTTTTGAGCACTTTTGAAAGTTGTCATCCTAACTCATAATTTTGTATATCATTTATAATCCCATAACTGTAGTTAATATGGTAGAAGACAACAGCAGACGAAACGTAAAGTTGAAGTATTTGTTGTTTGATTGTTCATGCACTAAATTCAGAGGAAATGGGACTTCCATTTGGGTCACTCATTTGAAGAAACAGAAGATTTAATTTTCCATTTTTAGGGCCTTGTCTTTGTTACTAGCGGTAGAAAGGCTTAGGATCCTACAGCTGGAGTTGTGTGAAGAGAGAGTAAGTGCAGCTGGTGTGTGCTGTGGAACAGCTGTGCAGTGCAGCACAGCCTGATAGCCCAACACCTGAGCGTGTTTATAAAACAGATACAGTGAGATTATATTGGTGTTGCCTGCCTGGCAAACTACTAGCCTGTGGTTTACACAAGGCTGTCCCTGGTTTTGAAAAAGCCACAGAGTCACTACACCGGATATGCTAACATCACTTGGGGTTAACATGTTACGCTTCAGGATTGATCCTGGGTGGGATAAATTTGATGCAGATTATAGCAACTGAGGCTTTATGAATTTGAGGAAGAGAGATTCTGGGGAAATAAAAAGGAGGTGTCAGTTTAGCTACTCAGGGTTGCTTTGCAAAATTATTAATTATTTATTGTGTTTGGAGCTCAAATGAAGTGGGGGGGAAGGACACAACATACTGTTGCCATCCTTTCACAGTGAGGAAGTGGCATTCTGTTGGGTCTTTTGATATTGTGTATATTATTGAGCTTCCTGATCAGTATAAATTTAACAGCTGGACTTGTAAGTGTAGTAAAGCTTTTTACTTACAGTTTTTTTAATCCGAAAGGTATTGTGCAGACACTATAGAAAAAATGTCAAAATGTGGATTGTTAAGATATATCTTACTAAAAGTAGTCAGTGACGAGAATATCAGTTTTGTGGTATTATGCGAAGGTGAAGGCACTGGAGTGCAAAGGTGATGAACTTATGGCTTCAGTTACTTAGAGTTTTCATCTGTTCATGAGAATTGACTTTAAACTCAAAAGTTAGGCATTTCTGTACAGCCATCCAAAATTTAATACTGACTTTGCAATACACTGGTCAGTGATCTACAGCAAGAAACCCTTAGAATATAGTCGTAGCGATTTGCTTGATTTCAAGTGTATGTGGCTCATGAAATTCAATTAGAATAGTGGCTTAAGGGAGTATGTTAACAGCTTGATTTCTTACTGTAGGCTTATAATAGTGCGACACCTTTGACTGCAGAGAAGCTATGATTTTCTTGCATTAGGCAAATACGAGAAGACATGGTATCCAGATACATCCAGTTCTCTTCAAATTCTCCTGGTGTCACAGGCTTACTTTCCTGGAACAGTGACACTGATTAAGGATGAGCTTTGTTAAGACAGAATGCTTTGAATTTATACTAGAATTGAATGAATACCAGATGAATACAGAGTTGTTTATTAATATTGTTGGTAGGTCCACTGTACAGTGTGAGACTGTATCAGTCATCATTGCTTCAGCATGAAGTTAACATTTGTGTCCTCACTTCCTAAAATATGAATGTAGTATGTTAGATGTTCATCTCAAGGCTGACGCATTTCAACTGCAAAAAAGAGAGTGTATGGGAGGGGTACCCAGCAGTCCTGAAAGTATCTCTGCTCACAACCTATGTTCCCTGTAAGAGCCATAATCGAAGACCCCGGGTAGGTAACTCCTTTGTGCCTCAAAATGCCATCTGCCCCAAAGCTCAGATCCCACATCCCAGGGCTTACATCTTCAAACCCACGGGCTCAATGCTACTTTCCTTCAACCCTGCTATCCTAAGGAATACTACTTTTCCAGTACCAGTTCCCTCTTGTACCTTACTCTCCCAGTGGTACTTGTAATCACTGTTTCATTGGTTGCTGTTTGCATCTCCTCAGTTGAGAAGTACCTCACTTTTGCTCCTGGCAGAATTTAAAAATCATGGTGACAGGCTGCATTTATCAAAACTCCTATGAGGGATCCTTGTTCAGAAGCAGAGTATATAGCCACAGAATGTCATGCATGTGCTAGCCTGATTTAAAAAAAAAAAAAAAAAAGTTGGTTTTGGCTCAGAATAACTGGAGTACATGAGGGTGAGAAGGGATGAAATAATTTATCTTCATTTATTTGGGTATGTATGTCCAACTCATTCTGGATTTTCTTTCCTGTTAGGAATCTAGGAAAGGAGATGTCGTTCTCCACCACCTGTGTGTTCTTTTTTTCCCCGGAGAAAGAGAGACTGGTAGCAGCTTTAGTTACAGTTAACATATTTAATCATTAGAAAGCTTAATTTGAAGACCTACTTTGCTGCACTGTGTTTCCCAGTGGCTCCATCCAAATGTGAGAGAAGTATAATGGATAAAACACATTAAGGCTGTGAATATGTGTCACAGGAAGAGATTATGTTGACTGGAAGGGGAGTTGTTGGGCAGCCTCCCTCTTAGGGTTGTCTGAATGATAACGTGTGAAAGCAGATACGGAAGGAAAATATGTTACTGAGAGAACAAAAGCAAGTTCGGTCAGGTATTTCAAGGCCAAGGCAACTCAATTGAGTTATTACTGGCTCTTATTAGCATGCCTGAAAAAAGTAATGTTCTTTGCTTCAGCTGGGTGGCCCTCGGAAAGGGGAGAGATTCTTTCCTGCCTTTTGAAATCATCAAAGAATATGAGAGTAATCATTTCCAAAGTTATCTCTATGTCGGAAAGCCTCGCTGTTCAGGATAAGCCAGGGTAAACAAAGGACAAATAGGAAGTGACTTTTAAAAAGTATGGATTTGAACCTGCGAGGTGCTGAGTGTCTCCAGTGAAATGCTGAGCTTGCTTGATTTCTAGTAAGTTTATGGCTCTCAGTTCCTGACAGGATCAGGTCCTAAGATTAGATCTACTTTCTGAAGTAAAATCAGGTTACTGCTGTCAGCTTTTTTTAACTGCCGATATTGCTTGCAGTGCACATCATCAGTGCTCTGTACGTACACAGACATGTATAGCACTTGAGTAAAGATAGAAGCTGATCTACAGGGACTGTATCACTTTCACATTTTTGTTGTTTGTCTGTTATACTAATAAGAACTCTGATATGAAAATGAGACATCAAGAGGGTAAAACAAAATACCAGGTGCTTACTGGCAAAAGGAAAAATCCTTCTTTAGTTTTGCTCTCATGTTTAGGAGCATTTGTACATGGTTTTCCCTTATGTAGAGTAAAATAATGCCAAATTTGTGTAGTACTTTTCATCAGTAGATTCCTGAGTGGATATCACTTTGAATGTATTGAATATGCAATCAAGACTTTTTGGTAGAGGAGCACGTAGTGGTGTAGTGCTTCACTTTCAGATGAATTGGAAAGCCCCTCACATTTAGCTTTGTTGACTTCAGTGGAGCCATTCATGGTGTATGGGTATCTCAATACACCATGGCCTGCACGGAGATTCAGAGCTTGCAAAGGATGTTTGAATTAGACTCCTCCTCTCCCACTAATACATACTTTACTGTCCCTATGAGGTTAGTTTGCTACCGATATTCTGACTGCAGTCATTGTTGGCATTATTTGAACTAAGGGTGGGTATAATGAGATTTCACTGCTAGTCATGCTGAAGTGGAAAACTACCTGTTTCTTCACAGTAGTTTCTAGAAGTTACACAAGAAAACCTATATACTCTAAGCATGAACTGAGAAGTGTACATACAATAGTCAGACTGATTCAGTTCTCCCAGTTTATTGCTGTTACGATGAGCAAGTGGCTAAAATTTTTGCATCTGGTTATTGCAGCATGTAGAAATAAAACTCTTATCTGAAATGGTACTGAAGTTTTTAATGGCATGACAGAAATTCCTTTTTTTTTCCTGAAATATTGAATCTATGCTAATGTTGTGTAGAAGGCTTGGACCATCTTGAGTCAAAGGGATTTTGATTAAATTATACCTTTCTCAGGGCTTGTGTGTTGCTCTGTTTTCCATGGCTTGAATAGAACTTGTGCATTCATTGACCCTTCCAATATATGGATTATAAACAAAATGGAGGCAAAGGGGAGGAAAAATTAGACAGACTTTTGAGAGAAACAGTGCTTAATTCTACCAAAGCTCCTGCCTCAGGCTTCAGTGCTCAGAGTTTCATCAAACAGGTTCTTCTACCTCTGTTTCCTCATTCCTTCTGAGGAGAGTCAAGCTGACCATGCTCAATTAATCACCAGGCTTCAGAACCTTCCTTGTGCTCCAGAGAAAGAGTGCCTCCATGCCCATGGACCAGCAGCACCCAGGAAATATCTAAAGCATAGAACCTGAGCTATAATCATTTGGGGCAGGGGATTGTTTTCTAGAGTAGCTTTTTTTCACTTGGTGCATGGTGACACCTTCTGGGAGGCCACAGGGAGGCTAAACCAAATTTAGCAAGCAAGAAAGGAAATTACTCCTTTGTGGGGTGAGGCAAGTCTCTTGTCAAGCCTGGGGAGCCTTGTTTCCCATCATGCAATGATGCAAATCACCCAGAAAATAACACAAGGGACAAGCCTGGGAAATACGGCATATTCCTTAATATACAGTAATATTTAGAGGACAATATTGCATAATCATATGACATCATCATGTGGGAGAAGTCAGTATTTCGAAGTCAGTGTTTCTCACCTTACCTAAAGGATGATCTTAACACTGAAAAGTAAGGTGGTAGAAAGGGGAGCTATGCTGGTAGTTGCATTTCTAACCTCCTTTAGGGTATAGACTTCCCATTACATCTTCTTGTTCCCAAGTATTTGGTGTACAGGACTTCCCTGAAAAATACTGATAAGGATAACTTCCTCTGAAACATTTGCAGACTGTCCTTTGAATCTCTGGGTTCTCAGTGTGAAAATAAATGTGCTTCAGACTGCCTACTCTGAGAAAAGACTAGACAAAATCTTACTCTTCGCTGTACAGATAGGGTGAAAATTAGTTGAATATTAGCAATTAATTTTGAGGCGGAAGATGTGACTACCTTTCCTGCAGCCAGGCCTGCTGTGATGAAGAGTTGGGAAAGAACTGTTGCCAGTTTGTTTATCAATACAGCGAATAAGTAACTGTGTGATATTTTTGGCTTGCAGACTGTCAGCTTCAAAAGGGGAGTCCAGAAGCTTATAGAGCTTTAAAAATACCTTGTGCTGGTTTTGAACGTTTGGGCTAAATGTTCCTGTTGTTTCCCCGAGTGTCAAGGAACAGAGCGCGCCACATTTATCCCCTCCTTTTCTGTAGTATCTGCGGAAAAAAGGATGGGTGAAGAGGTACACTCTCTGCAACTCTTACTCGTCTTTTAGCTCATGAAGATGATCAGTAAATACTGATAGCTCTGTTAGTTTGGATTGGGTCACTGTGGGCTGTGAAGCCCCTCTCTGTGAGACAGGGCAGTTGGGGGCCTCGTGGGAAGGTCTCACATGGGAGAAATCTCTTGCAAGGTAACGTGGAGCACAAGGATGGACTGTTGTTCGGAGAGTTTTTGAAATCTGTGTGCTTATCTGGAGATCTGACTGGGAACTGGGCGCTTCTCTTAAATGAAGAGCATAAAGCTCCGTCCTCCCTTTCCCTCACCCCCCACCCCCTTGTTTTCTACTGGAGAGCGTGAATCAAAGCTAGCAGGGCTGTTGGTCCCACTAGGTAGCATTGCCTGAGTGGGGAGAGGAGGGAAGAGGAAAATCGGGATCATAATCGCAACATTAAAAAAATAAATAACGTCTGAAGTACCTTGGTATTACCCCAGAGGAATGAATGTCCCTGATAAATGAGCCTTGATATTGTTGTTGAAATGCTTATGAGAAGCTTATCATCACAAGCCATATACAATCCTCCGTGGTCTTAACTCATCGATCTGTGTGTAGTGTGATCCTGTAACCTAGCTAAAACAATATGCTCACAAGATGTACTGCAAGGTTATTGGGTTGTACCTAAATTATTCCATACTGGATGATTTATGAAATTTGTTTATATAGGTGGAACTCTCTGCTCCTATGTATCTTTGACACCAAGGCCTTAGTACCTTAACTACAAAATCGTGTAGGCTCTTCTGATACCTACAATCCCAATCTATACCTCATCCTCAGGTGATCATGCGTCTGAATATGGGCCAAATATAGACTTGAGGGGGATTAGGCAACTGATCTGTCCTTGCTGATCTGGTTATTCAGTAATTGCCCACTAGGAGGTTTCTTGCACCTTTGCTCAGTGTGTTTTGTGGGGGTTACCGAAAGATTTCTTCACTCTGCAGACCTCTGACAGAAGCATGGCGGTTCCTGTTTTCCATCTGAGGCTGCCAGAGGTAGTGGTTATAAGTACAGTATCAATAGAAAACTATTTTTTTCCTAGCTGGTGTGTGTGATCATCGACTGCTTTGATTAACCAGTTCTGGGGCTTAAAGTGAGACATTGTTTTTTTCCATTCTTTGTAGTGTTTTTGGCAAGGGGTGGAGAAAAGACAGTCACTGCTCCCTTTTCTCTCTGAATTCGTTTTGTTTTCTGCTCTTTGTGCTTGAGCACAAAATGAAAAGGTTTGCAAATAAACTAAATATTAAAACTAAAAAGTACTTTATATTCCCTCCTCACAGAGCTTGTGTGAAGATAAATAGGAACAGATCATACTGGGAAAATATTTCTTTCCCCTCGCTCCTGAAACTAAAGCAATCCCTCCATTATTGAAATTTTCTGCAAGTAAACCACAAGCAGGCAGGCTGAGTGCAGCCAGCTACAGGGTGATAGCCTTGTTTTTGTTTTTGTTGGGCTTTGGGGGTTTTTAACTGCAGATTTAGCCATTACAAATTGAACCGCTAAAAACACATCAGTGTTATTTTGAAAATTCACAGCAGATTCAGCTCAGACCAGGAAGTGAGGTGTTGTCCTTTTAAAGCCTGATGTACAGAAAAGGGTATTTCTGACGCATGACCTTCAGTGAACAGGAATTCCTCTACTCAAAATCTCATCCTTACCATGAACTTCATTGCCACAATTCATCCTCTCACAGCTGTGTGAAAAGTGACATATCGTGGGAAAAAAAAAAAAACTTTGAGAGATTTTGATCATATTTTCTTAAATAAATAACAAGGGCTTGCAAAATATAGAGCATGAGTTTTTGCTGAAATGTTTTGCGTGTAAAATAAATGTAATTTTAAGTTATAAGAGGGTTTTTTTTTTAGTAGAGTTCATAAGCTGTTAACTAAATAACTGACCAGATTGTTAAAATCTGTTTAACTATCTAATCTTAAGTATCACAGTAGAAACTACTGGGGCTTAGGTTTTTTGAAAATCTGGTTTGAATTTTGAGTGGTGAGTATTTGAAACTCCACGCTGAAAAAATCTGGCTCTGCATCCATTTTTTTTGTATATGTTTGCTTTCACCTTTGTCCCCCCGCATTTTCTTTTGCTCTTTTTATCTCTCTGCCTTCAGCTTAAAGGCAGTGAAAGAACGCCTAGTAACTGGCAGGTTTGAGAACTAGGCAGAAATGTTTTTATGACCATAGCAGGTAACATGCCATGCTTAGTCTGTGGTGGAATGAATTAGCAGTAATAATTTTGTGCAGATCCTGCGTATGACTGCAGTTAAATGCATGCAAAAATACAGCCATTTGCCAGAGATACAGACTCTGGAAGGCATTGAATTGAAGCCTCTTTGGAGTGGGAGAGGGAAGTATCTGGCAGGCGTCTCTTTTAGGACTCTGCACTTCTAGAATTTGCCAGTTCCTGCTGTTTAACAGCCCAGATTTGCTAACCTCCGGGACATACGGCAAGGCCTACTTTTTTCTTCTGGTTCTGTGTGGAAGTGGGTGTTGGCTACAGCTAGATAACGATGAAGAGGGGATATGTTGCTGAGATTGCTCCGTTTTTGCTTTTGCTTTTGTTTTGTTTGCTGGATTATTTTATTTAACCTGGGGCAATTTATTTCTAGTGTTTAATTTTAAAAGTTTGCCAGTGACAGAGAGATCACTGAGCAACATTCAATTGTTTGAGCAAGAAAATGAATAAATAATAGTTTTGTAACTCAAATTCCTATAAAAGTATTTCAGCTGCTAATTATGTACAGCCTGTATTGTTTTTATCTGTAGGATGTGGTAAACATATAAGAAATTTTTCCTTGAATTCTCAAAAAAACAAGTGAATGCAGTGGATCCAAATATATGTCAGTGATAAGTCCTAATGAAGTGAAAATAAAGATCTTGTAGGACTTTCAGGTACATTAGGAGAAGGCAGTATGGCATAGGCCTCATAGTAGATGCTGACACTTCCATGCAGTAGCAATGCAGATCAATCAATAGAGATCTTAGATCATAGGCCAGTTTTTACATTAATTCATAGACTGGGGATGAAGTAGAAATCAAAGGGCTTGTACGATCATGTACCTGGAGAGACAGTACTATGCCCTATGTGAGAGACATGTAAGCATAGTGTCAGACAGTACTCACTTTTAGGTGCTCAAAAAAGTTGGTCATACCTTAAGTTCAGTGTTATGTCACTGTAGTTAATGAACTTCTGACAGCTAGTTTTGCCAACACTGTTTTTAAAAGTAATTAAAAATTAATCAGTCTTGTTTAGGAACAGGGCTGAATCATATTTGAAAATGTTGGAAAAGAAAGTTTATGATGTCTCAATACCAAAATTTATGAACAGATATAAGCACCACTTTAAAAAGTCTACATAATATGACTTTGCAGAAAATGTTCTAGCTTAATTATAGTAATGTGCCTCGAATTTTCCAGTGGGGTCATTTATTTTGAGTATATGTCTTGTCTTTTATTACTGTAACTACGAATAAGCCTGTTGTTGGGTATGTGTTGTCTAAACGTTGCACATAACTTTCCTGGAATTTGTAAAGCTATTCTGTTTGACATTAGTTGGCATACCTTGTTTGCAACCCTTGTAATCCAAAAATAAAATATTTATGTGTCTCTAGTAGCAAAGTACAAAGTACCATATTAAGAACAACCATATACGGGCCTAGCTCTGTAAAATTCCCCCTAGCTCAGCAATTGGTTTCACGTCTGTCTTAAAACCTGCTGGAACTACTCTGACGTTACAACTTTGAAACCAGAATCATCTTCTGGTTTGGCTGTATGAGGCAGACAGAGACTAAACTCTCTCGGTTTAGGGTGCCATCGCAGTTGAGGTGCTGCTGTTGCAAGCAGACCCGGACAGAGATGTTGGCTGCTGTGGTTTGGCTACTGGGAAGAGTAGCTGCCACTTTATCACCAAAGTGAGTGGAGCTATTGGAAGGAAGCAGGAGCTTTTAGAGAAATGTATACAAGGGAAAGGTCTTCCTTTTCTCAGAAACGGGACTACCTTTCTGGCCATCCCCAGGGGCTTGGGGGAATTGCCTGGCAGGCTGGAGGAGGAGGCACTGGTCTGGCACCCAGAGATCTACTCACAGCAGGAGCTGTGTGATCCTCCGGGTTTTTGGCTGTAGGAGAGCTGTGTTGATTGATAGGCACAAGCTACAAATAGTGCACTTTTTCTGTGTTTTATTTGCTTTATTTGGATGTCCAATTAAATATTTGTTTTGTTTTTATCCCTAGCTGAGGAAGATATTTTTCCTATATGCTTTTTTGTGTGAGAAGGAAGGGAAGGAGGCATAGGGAAGGCTGGTGGGCTTTCAGCCTATCTAAGGCTTCAGAGGTATGTTGAGGATTTTCTTCAGGAAGAGTATTGTGCCAGCCATATGGTCTGTCAAATAGTGGTACTCTTTACTGCAGTGAGGTCTGTTTACATGTGTCTTTCCCCATCCTATCTCCTTTTTCCTCTAATTTAAATAATTTCATTGTGGGATAACAGTAATAAAAAATTCTCTAAAAATTATGCCAACTTCATGTCTCAGGATTAGCAAATCAGGTGTGCAGAGGTATCAGGGGAATCTAAAACACATCTCGGTGTTGCTCATCCATAGCCAGAGGTTTAGAAGGAATAAAGCATAGCTGGATTTGAGTTACTAGTTGTGCCCTTTGACTTTCATCTTGCATTATAATTTTTAGCATGGAAAGGCTAAATGTAGACGCAAAAGGACTAAGATGCGCACTGCTTGTATTGTTTTTGTGTCAAGGTGAATTCACCACCTGATACTCTATGATGGCATAAAAATATGTAAATTTCTTACTGAACATTGAACTATGCTGTGACATAGTACTTTACTTACAGACAGGTAACCATTTATCTTAATGGGTTTTTTTAGTATCTTTACATGGGAGTTAGTTGCCAGTTGGTGGAAAATAAGGAACCATATTAACCGCATATGAAAATGGGGTTAATAGTTACAGTAACTCAAAACAAAGTTAGTTTAGGCTTTGAAGGTGCAACCAGAGTGCTGCCAAACAGACTCTTCCTCTGACTGCACCAGGATTTCTGCCTTTATAAGGGTTTGCAGGAACTCTGAGTGGAAGTCTTGCCGTGGTAGGGGCTGCTGAGTCTGTCCCATAGGAAACCAGTGAGAGGAAACACAGGGGTGGCTGCAGTCAGGAATACGCTCGCCACAAATCACAAGTGGGAACATATGCAGTAAGGAAGCAGCCGGCATCTCTCGTGGTCACTGGGAAGACACAATGAAATTTTCCAGCATTGGGGCATGATATGAATCATGAAAAGCCTTGGTCCCTTTGTGACTGTGGGGAGCAAAGCGGTGAGGGAAGATAGGAAAGGGAGAGGCCATTTCAGGACATACAGCCTGCAGATTTGTCTGGAACTTTTTATGGGAACGATCATTTTAGTGCTATGCTCCAACTTCATGCTAGTTGTTGAATATGGCCTATACAGCCTCCCCTCCCTCCTTCTTGAGTGGTTGTCCCTGTGAGAGCACCAATTTGTGGGGATGTGTGATTTTGTAAAGATTAACCTTTTCCCATTTAGCTTTCCGAATTTGCTTTTGGTGAAGATGCATGAGTTTTAAGTATCATTTACAGTTTTCCTCAAAGCGCTCCTGGAACAACTCTTTGCAACGGCCACTTGGATTATTTTATACGTTGCTTTTTCAAAAAGTGAATACATTTGAAAAATAAGCATTATAAAGTTGTATCCATCAGTTCTTTGGCAAATAAGAACATGATTTCCATAAAAACTACAGATAGAATTTGAGCAACATACTAACAAATAAGTTTGTTTATATTTTTCATTATAAAGATTACTGCATCACTGTTAAGTTCAGATTTTCAAAAAGTCTCAGGCACCTGGGAGAAGGGTACTGAACAATACACTTTCTAAAAATTAAAATGTTTAATCTGTAAATTAGCAAAAATACGTATCTTCCGTATAGCCAATTTCCAAGCCAAATAGCACACTCCGTAGAATTTTATGTATTGTGTGGCTTTGACTGATTCATATGAATGCTAATGCTCTGCTTCTTTCCACTGCTTCATTTCTGCCAAGAACTGTTTTAGTGTTTCAAACCTTCCAGCAATATAAAACTGGAAGGAGGAGATTCTTTGATTTGCAAGGCCCAAATAGCAAAGTATTGATGTATTTTATGCTTTTCTTAATACATGTATGTATATATTATTAATTCATTCTTGTGCTGAGAAATATTAGTAGTGTAGCATTAACACTGTTCTGGAAAGATAACAATTTTAGTTCATTCCTGTCTTCCTTCCTTTTAATGTAGCCATCCTAAAAGTGTGCCTAGAAAACCTTATATCACATTGCAGCATAGTATTATCAATGTAACCACTGTTCAGTGAGCCTGACCAATGTGATGTAGGGGTCTTTCAAGCTACATGATTAATCTATATGCTATATGGGTCCAGTTGTCTATAAAATATGAAATGATGTACAGTGTATGTTATTTTAATTAAAATATACAGGCAATATCTAATCAAATTGAATATTTCTTTGCATGATTCTATAATTCTCTTACATTTTTCGTTAGCTGGAGAGGAGAGAGGCACAAAGCTTTTCTAGGTTAGGTGCTTCAGCGGTTGTGGTTAGACGGTAGTGTGTAGAATACCTCTGTTGTCAGTAGCCTAGAGAGGTGCAGGAATCCTTGTCAGTTTTTATTGACACACTTTGAGTCACGTATAAAATGCCATACATGTGTCATCATGTATAGCTGGTCTAACGCTTGTGGGTGTTAGTGTGTGGCAAAGATGAATTTTGCCTGGATGATAGCTTGATAAATCATGAGTGCAGTTTCCATTGCCCATGGAACGAAGCTATAAATTCCTTGGCAGTCAGGGTTACCTGGAGACTAATATAAAGGTTGCTAGTATAAAGGTAGCTTGCTTTGTTATTTCAGATGTGTGAGTGTGCCAGAAAGCAAGGCCTAATGGTCTGCATTCCCAAGTTCAGGAGAAAGCCAAATCAGCAAACTGGAGACCTCTAGCCTAGCCTATTTATTCCAGGTGGTCAGGACATTTTTGTTAATCCAATTCTTATTTTGGAAATACTGATCTGTTGCCGTTTTTTCAGTAGAGCATAGCCGTTTTCATGTAATTTACACAGGAGAAATATTTATGAGGTCCTGGGTGGAATTACGACTCCTAGCCAGCAGCTCATGATGGGAGCGGTTCGATGGCATGCAGGAGAGCACTTTCAAGGCCGTGTTTTTTTGCCGACTGTGGGTTTCTGTGTCCTATCTGAGTAGCCTAACCATGTTACTGTTCCGGGGTAAATCTCTCTTCTCCCCCCATTTCATTTCACGACCTCCAAAGATAATTGGTTTCATTTTAATACACAGTAGAATAAGTTTGGAATTTTAATGGCATGGAGGAGGGAAGCCATTTTCTGACCAGCTCTGTGCAGTAGTTAGTACCCTGGGTATGGCCTAATGCTGTGTGCTATACTTTGCCTGTCTTTAAATCTCACCGATGGCAGTGTTTATGCTAGGAGAGTGTGAGAATTAGAAATTCCCTGATCTGTGGTGTCCTTGACAACTTTATCTTTAGCTAGGCACAGAAGAAATCCTGTGCTGTGGCGTATTGTCAGCCGGTGTTCGTTTACTGCTCACTTTCTTTACATTGTGAATCTTGGTTTTAGCTAATTTAAACCTCTCTGAAACTGAGGGTGCAACCAGTCCCTTTATTTATGGTGGTAGTAAGGATTAAGCTTCTTTATACAACCAGGAAGCTAAAACAATAGCAGCCTCCGCCCTGCTACGGATTCTGGGGATTGCCGAGTGGATGGTTGAAAAGGTAATCTAAACTGTTAGGAAGCAGCCAGGTTTATTTCCAGCAGTAGTGGGATTCATCAGGGATAGTTTTCAGATGCTTGGAAAAATGTATGTTAGTTCAATAACTACTTAGTTTATAAAACAAGGTTTGATGGCAAATTCAAAAATATGCAAGACCAGTTGGCTACGTAAATTTGTAAAGGGAGGCTGGATTACTTTCATTTATTTATGGGTAACACGAAGGTGTTTTCTGAATAAAAATGAGCAAACAAGCGACAATACAACCTTCAGTATGACAGAAGCTGAGTCTCTTCCTTTGCCACCTGCTGTCTAATATTTCTTTTTTAAAAATTTTATTGGTAATACTAGCACAAGACCAGTTGGCTACGTAAATTTGTAAAGGGAGGCTGGATTACTTTCATTTATTTATGGGTAACACGAAGGTGTTTTCTGAATAAAAATGAGCAAACAAGCGACAATACAACCTTCAGTATGACAGAAGCTGAGTCTCTTCCTTTGCCACCTGCTGTCTAATATTTCTTTTTTAAAAATTTTATTGGTAATACTAGCATTCCTAGTAAATTAGAAATGATATACTGATTTGATATACTTTTTGTCAGCAGCCTTTGGTTCACAAATCACATTTCAGAACACTAATTAAATGGGGAAGCTAGCAAATTGTTGCTAGTTAGTTTAGTTAGCATTAGTCACACAGCTCTGCAAGAGCTTTTTGAGGGGATAGCGTTGTTCTAAATAGAGATGTAAATCTCATATTATTTCTTTTTTTTATTGTAGTTCCTGAGGCTCTAATTTTGGTTAGGCTGTAAGCAAAAAAATAAGTGTTGCTTTAATAGGCATTTCACAAAAAGAAAATTGCTGCCTCAAAGAGTGAGTGACGTGTTATCCATTTTTTTCTGGTAGATGATTTAACTTGAAAGGGAGTAGAGAGAGGGATTATTTATAATAGCTGAGTAGTACCCAGATCTCTCATGTCCTTGATCACTCTTATCTGGTCCAAGCATATATTAGCAAAGAAAAAGATATGATCTGTTGCATCACATCAGATGATGTTCATGCATTCTCGGCTTTCTCTATGATGTGAGACAGTTCAACTTTTCTGACACAGGGGTATGCAGAAGACAAGAGGTAGAGAATGAAACCATGAAGGGGAGTGGAGTAACTATAAAGAAGAAGGAAGATGGGTTGTTTCCCTTCAGAACAATGTCTCATCGAAGTATCAAAAATTCTCTTCAGGTTGTGGAAGTCACTGATGTGGTGCTTTTAGTCTTATGAACTGGAATGTATAGTTGGCTCCTATCTGCGGTTTACTTATCCCTAGAGATTTAAGGAAGGGAGACACTACTTGCATTCCAGGATGTCTACTATTGCAATTTTTACTGTTATTTGTATGTGTTACGTTACTATCTGGGGGCCAAAGATCCATTATCTTAGTGTTATACAAACAGTAACAAGTTACGATTCTTGTCTAAATGATTCCACTGTCTGTGATGGACATAACAGATGTCTAGGACAGCAGGTTCAGCTGAGTTTTGAGATGGTTTTAGTTTTTTGCACAGAAGTCAGATGTCTACATAACCTCCTTTCCCAGCCAGAGGTCAGCCAAACAGCAGACATCCAAATAGTCCTGTCATTGGCAAGTTTCCTCATTGGGTGCTGGAGGCAAACCTGTATTCTTCTGGATTATGCATTGATACAAGCATTTGTACTATTTGATACTGCCTGTTCATTTACTGTAGCCAATAAGACGATAGAAAGAGCATTGATAATGTTCTGCGGCTGCTAAGCCTTCAAGGCTTACATAGGCCCACACAAAGCAAGTTTTGATTAATGTTTACACAGCTTCTTTCATTTAGTCTATTTGAATTTAGTCATTGCAAGTGTGTGGCCATGATGACTGAGCATAATCTTACACACTCTAACATGCATAGTCTTTGATTTTAGGCATGTGAAGCTCTAGGCGTGCTCTTGGAAGGACTCATTTCCAAGTGCTGCACAGCTTTTACTGATTGGTTGTAAAACATGCAGGAAAGAGGGAAGAGGATTCACTTCTTGGATGCATATAGCTGGAGCTGGGTTACTTGTATGGCAGTTCAGTGCTTCCTTGGGTAGATATTCTAAAACCAAACTGGGGAGTCATAAGAAATTTCCAACAGCACAGTCAGATATTAAGAGAACGTTTCTTTTTTCTTATGAGTATCATAACACATACATTTGTAACCTAATCAGGGCAGTTTCTCAGAGGTTCTAGTTGAGGCTTTGCGTTTTGGATATTCTTAATAAAAGAAGTTTCTGTAGAAAAATAACAGTGGTCATAGGCGTAATGCCTGCAGAAAAGGGATGCCTTATAAATAATCCTTTGTGTTTATGTTCCAGTAAGCTAATCAAATCTTCCTTTAAAATAGTACAGGGAGCAAAGATGAGCCCCTATAATAAAATGCAGGAAAAAGCTATTTGTCCTCTGATTTAAGATTCTTTATGTAACTCTTTACCTAATCTTGAATTTAACCTAAAAGTAATTATTTTTACATTAAAGAGTCTTTTAATTTTGCTGGAGTCCTGTACTTGCATGTTAAAAGTAGATACTTTTAGAAAATAGTGACCTCGTTAGTAGTTTGTTGAATGCTTAAATAATTTTACATTCTGAATAATTTTGAGGCTGCCAGTGTAGTACCTTCTATAATTGACTCAACTTCTTGATACACTTCTTTTTTCTTTTTTGGAAGCCAGTTGCCATCTTTTAAGATAGTGATGTTCACACTAGAGCTTGGGTTAATTTCTTCTTTCATTTGCATCTTTTAGCAATTAAGGGAATCTCCAACACTGTCATTGACATGTGAAATGATAACACCATCTGTTGTCCTTGAGAACATGAATTGTATTTCTTGATGTCCAGCCTGGGATTGTGACTTTTTTCCCGGTTTCATGTAAAAATTATAGGTGATGACTCTGATGTCCACACATACTATGGATTTTGTTATTAAGCAGCAGTGCATAATGACAATAACAAGCATAAATGCAGGATAATAACTTTCAGAAGATATACTGATTCAATAGATTTTACTGATATTGATGAGTAATAGGCCTAAGCTTCCTAGCTGTACATGTACAGCAAATTATGAGCTCAATTGAATCATATGATAATCTTGTCCATAAGACAACTGCTAAGAACACAGCAACCAGATACCATAGTATTCCTTTAAAGGCGTCCTGATTTTGGCTGGGATAGAGTTAATTTTCTTCCTAGTAGCTGTTACAGTGCTGTGTTTTGGGTTTAGGATGAGAATAATGTTGATAACACACCGATGTTTTAGTTGTTGCTAAGCAGTGCTTACACTAGTCAAGGACTTCTCAGCTTCCCATGCTCTACCGACTGAGAAGGCTGGAGGTGCACAAGAAGCTGGGAGGGGGCACAGCCAGGACAGCTGACCCAAACTGGCCAAAGGGACATTCCATACCATGTGACGTCATGCTCAGTACATAAACTGGGGGAAAGCTGGCCGGGGGGGGCCGCTGCTCGGGGACTGGCTGGGCATTGGTCAGCGGGTGGTGAGCAATTGCATTGTGCATCACTTGCTTTGTATATCAGTTTATTTTTTATTATTATTACAATTTTACTTTATTTTATTTCAAGTATTAAACTGTTCTTATCTCAACCCACGAGTTTTCTCACTTTTACTCTTCCGATTCTCTCCTGCATCCCACCCGGGGGTGGCGGGGGGTGGGAGGGGGTGAGTGAGCGGCTGTGTGGTGCTCAGTTGCCGGCTGAGGTTAAACCGTGACAAAAGGGAAGCTATTTATTTATTAGGAACACTGCATAAATCATCTGTTATTTCATGTGCTCCTGGTCCAGTGTTCACGTTTGTCTCCTGTCCTGCTTCCTTCTATGCTCAGACCAAGTGTACTGCTTGTAAGCTGTTTCTGTTTCTTTTGGTTTGTATTTGGCTCTTCTTCCCTGTTTCACTGTGTTCCAGCAAAACCTGTGTCACTATGTTCACAAGCCATCCTAAAGTATTTTTTCTTTCTTCAAGGTCTTTTGTGAAGCTAGCCTGTGAGGAACAGAGCTCGTGAAAGTGTGTACACTGCAAGAGATAGTCCGTAGAACATGTGATGTAGGATGCATGCATATAGAATTATGTTAAATCTTTAGGATGGTAAAGCCGTAAATGCAAGTTCTAAATTCCTGGTAAGGTAGGAATTGAAAAATACTATTGTGTCCTGAACTGTTTTGGCAGAAACTTCCTATAAAAATACAGTTTCACAGATGCCCCATTAATTTGAATTTTACTTTTTTTTTTTAAAGAACAATGTTGAGCGAAATTCTGTTTTCAATGAAGTGAGTGGC
Source organism: Aptenodytes forsteri (assembly GCF_000699145.1). Taxonomy (NCBI): domain Eukaryota; kingdom Metazoa; phylum Chordata; class Aves; order Sphenisciformes; family Spheniscidae; genus Aptenodytes; species Aptenodytes forsteri. The sequence continues at coordinate 148,982 of NW_008795133.1, read as the reverse complement.
AAAGTTCCAAGGAGTTCTTTTGGTTAGTGGGAGCTTTGCCTGAACTTCAGTGGAACCAGAATGTCACTCTTCATTTTTACCGCTTTTCATATTGAAGGATTCTGCAGTGATTCATTGTTACTAGATATGCTGAGATATTGGTGAGTTACAACATTTTTATTTTTTGTGCTAGAAGGCAAAACCTAGTAGCTCATGTCAATATATAGAATAATTTTTAAAATACTCTTAATTTCCTGTCTTGAAACTTATGTGAGATTCTTTAAGCAGAGTTCTTCAGCTATTTCCCCTTTATATCAAAGAACAGCATCCAAGTGCTGCCAACACAAACAAATGAGAACTTTAATTATGATGAATATCAGACTTCTTATTCTTCTGAAAAGTAACATCTGCAGTAGCATAGTAGTCAATGGACTCAGTGTGTAATTTCCACTGAGTTGTTAGGAATTGCAGGATTTTATCAGAGAAGGTACAAGAGGTATAAACATGAAATAATGGATCCTGAAGCTGGAAACAAAAGTGCTTTGTACTCTGTTACAAGTTGCTTCTGCTGTCTGTGTGCTTTTAAAAATGTAGCTAGGTCTAGATGTTCTTGACTTAGAGTTAAGAAAGCTTCACAGCTGCGGGGTTTGCCTGCACACCTATGGCTGAAAATGGCCTAATGTGCAGAAATGTGGAGGGAACTGCACTCAGCGTCACTGAGCCAATAAATCAGATTCATGGGCTCTTTCTTTTGAGCAGGTAGCTCGTTGATTCCATCCCAGATCTCCTTCTGAAAGCAGAAGGGCCATGTCAATAATTCATTAAATAAATCCTTGAAAATAAATTAAATTGATTTAAGATTTTCCATGTTGAATTATGTTGAGTAGAACAAACCTGTGGAAATATTTCTACTGGCTTCAGTGGAGATACAGGATGCACCCTTCGAAGAAATTAAACATGACAGTTAAAATTAATAACGGGTTTTGCTTAACTTCACTTATTTGAAAAAAAGCTGTACTACATATCAGGGTGTAAACTGCAGTGAAGAAGAATCAGAGTAGGAGTCCACAGCTCGGTGCCAAAGAATAGCAGAGTGTTTACGCTGACTTGCTTGCAGTGGAGACCTTGGGTTTATACCAACACAGCAGATTACAATCAGTTCCAGTTGTAACTTCACTAAGATAGTCCTCTAAATTGAAAGTTTTAATGAATTTGTTTCCCCGACATTCTCTGCGCGTACAGCCTTGTGTTTGCTGACTGTGGGAGGTTAAAACCACTGTCTGTCTCATGGCGTGGTTAGCATGAAGTGAGACTGAAGGTGGTCTGGTTTTCTGCTGATAGCGGAAGGAGAGCAAGGCAACTACATTTCGTTCACTTGTAATCCTGTAGCAACTGCAGAGTAGTTTCAGAAGGTACACGATTTGTACCTTCTTTACTATTACAAGTTTGAATATTGCAGCTCCCTTGTCTAAAATTATACTTACCCAAATAACAACTGCACATTTTTTAAACTGTTTTAAACTAACATATCAGCAAGCAAGATAATGCGTACAAATTCCTGCTTGAAATTCCTTTTTGAATCTGCGAGATAGGTAGGTAGCAAAAGAGGTATCTCAGTGTACTAATTTTTACATCTGTTTTCTGGCACTTTGGGACACTTTTGGTGTTCTCTGGATAACTTTGGGTAGATAAGAAAATAGATTCATAGAACTATGCAGTGTGTTAACATTTCTTCTGTTTCTTCTTTTTAATACCTTTTTAGAATAAAATGATACAAAAAACAGGGATTTCCATAAACAAAAATGAATAAATATTCAGTTGTATGGAATTGTTGGATTCTCTTGGAGTCCAGATATGTAGTTTATGTAATTTGGCTTAATAAATTGTAACAGTTACATAACAGTCACTCCAAAAAGAAACTCTGGTGTGGAACTTACTTATCCTACAATACGGTTCCTGGAAGCACTTCTCTGGGTTTATCTCAGCGTAATAGATACAATCTGTAACTTGATTAAATTATTCATTATCTTTGAATGTTTTCAAGCACTTCTATCCAAAGCATATACATGCATGGTATGTCAAGCACACATTTGTTACTGCTGGCTTGTAGTATAAGAGAAAATATTGGTTAACATCTTTATTTTCTGAGGAATGCCAGTATAGGTCATAATACCAGTTCATTTGGAGTCCGTCTGTTTTTGTGTTACTTGCTGACTTATGATGGCTTGTTGGATTAAGGTATGAGAATAATACTGTAATATTGTGCAAATGTGTGGGATTCAATTGCTGTCTTATTGCAATAGCGTCTAACTGTAATAGTACATTAACACAATGGGGAAAAAGTACTTAGAGTAGAAATTACATGTTTGTTGGTGTGTTATATTGTCACATTTGTACCTTATTATGCAATTATTATATTGTACATATTTGTGTGCAAGATCAAGTGTTTCTAAGTCCAGAAACAAAATTCTCATTGGCTTCAGTGGTGCAGATTCAGTGCAGTGGTGCAGAATTCAAAAGCTAGTACGGACTGGAATGTTAGAAGAGGTAATATTATACGAGTAGTAGTAATACAATAACTCTCTCATGGCAAATTTTGCTAATGTGAAATTATTTTATGAAAAGGTTAGGTTTTAATAGAAGACCCATAAAAATAAATGGGTTTTGGAAGGTTATTCAACAATATGTAGGATGCTTCTTTGCCATATAAAAGTAGTTGCTGTTGCAGCTTACGATGTTCTCAATAACAGCTCAATGAATACTATACATGCCATCTTTTAAAGCTTTTTTCCATTACAATTATGAGAGACAACTGTACTACTCAAAAAGCATATTTCTGAGAGATCTTCAGTATGGGAAGCCAGGCTGAATAGTATATTTTAAACAAATTGATGATGCCCATCTCCTTCTAGGAGGATGATTCTGCACACTTTAAAGAATTTGAGGTGGGCACAATATATCTTAACACATTAAAGAAAGGGCTTTCAGCCTCTTGGCACATTTGGTACCAGTTAGCTAGACAATGAGCTCTTTCTTTGGGTATTTTCCATCTCACACACACCTGTGTGTGTGAAACTCCAAACCGTGTCTTCTAGCTGGAAGTAAAATATTCAAGGCTCTTGGGCTGAGCAGCAAAAGTGCTTTATTGATTAAAGAGAGCATGGATGAAAGACAATTTAAAGCTATAATAATTATAATTCTGTTTTGATCAGAATATAAGACCCGAACTTTTATGTATATTTATATATTTTAATATACATAACCTTGAAAATAAAAAAAAAGTATTTTTTTCTTGAAATAAACATTCAGCTTTTTATTTGAGATCAGAGCATTGTTTTAACACAAGTTATTTAAATACTTAATATAGAAAACTCTCATAAATTAATTTACTTTTGGAAAATAAAGCTTCAACCAAAACAATATGAATATGATCCATATTCATAAATGGAGTCTGATACTATGAGTCTGTACCTTTGATGATTAAGCTGCCTGTTTGAAACTTTTTATAGGATTCTTCTACTGAACATCTTAACAGTCCTGAAGGAGTTGCCTTTGGCTTCCATTTCTTAAGGTATTCGCTAATCAAGTTTCTTCAAATGAAGAAAGCTAAATGACTGTCCTGAACTGTAGTTTTTGAATGTCAGGCATCTGTAAAATGAAGTTCTTACTCAAGTCTTGATGAATACAGTACTTCATTAATTAGCTGAAATAGCTTTAAGGATGAGAATACAGTAAGAAGGTCTTTATAATTAATCATATAAGATGGTATTAAACATGAATGGAAGAAATTAAAGGCTTTGAATAGAACTTCATCTTAAGTCATGCTGGAACAAACACAGAAATGTTTGCAAATTTTAGATCCTTGTCATTGTCATCTGAAAAGTTTCACAGGAGAGGCAAATTTCTATAACGTGAATAAATATGGGAGTTTGAATACACAAGAAGTAGTTAAGCGGCAAATTCACAAGAAAAACCTTGGCCAAAGTTGGAAGTCTTCTACTGTAAAAAGAGCAGGACTTCAGCCTCATCTGGTTTTATGATTCCAAAAAGTATATTGTTGCAAATCCGGACTAATGACTTCAAGCTCTTAATGAATCTGCACCAAAGCCCACTGCCAGTCAAACCAGTTCTATACTGGCCACTGGAATCTAAGAGTGGTGCTGACGTGGGGTTAATCACAACACTATCTTGCATTACTGCATTCACCATGCCTTAAATAATGCTAGTCCTTAGGCCACCTTGGTCAGCAAGGAAAGAGTATAATGTTAGCACATGCAAATTTTATGGTAGTTTTATAGTAGTCGTGAGTAAAATTAATACTGGAAGTTAGAAGCTTCCAGCCACTTAAGTAGTTCAAGAACAGTGTTCTTGATGTGATAGTGGTGGCAAGGTGGAAAGGCTGTTTTGGGGATGGAGTGTGACAATTTTGTCCAGGACAAGATAGGAAAATTCCTGGAGATTGAAAATTGAGTTTATGATAGGAATTTTTGGCTATAGGATGTGTTGGTATCTCAGTGGAATTGAAAGAGGGTATACTGTTGTTTACTTCTGCCTTGCCTAATTATATGAATCTCAATTTGTTGGGCTTCTAGTGGTCACCTCTGAAAGCTGGAAAAAAATCTTTTTTATCTTTGAAACATGTTTTTGCTTCTGATTTTTTTTTTTTTTTTTTTTCCTTCCACCTCCTAAGATTTGACAAATGTCACAGTTAGAAACACAATGTACCCAGACTATGGTTGCACTGTTTAAGTCATTCAGACTGTTTAGGTGTACCATATGTATATGCTAGCTGTTAAACTGATTGATGTTTCTGGGGTTGGGGAGTGTTTTTAGCCCTGATTGTACTGGCAGGGATACAATCTAGGACAGGACCATCCAGGATGGGAGAGCGTTTGTTGTTTTGTTTGGGGTTTTGTTTTTTTTTTAACCTGTCTAGGCTGTCACAGATACTTAGTTATCACAGATACTTAATTATCTCTGATTCCCTCCATCTCTCTGGCGTCTATCTTTGGTACTTCAGAGGTGTTGGTTTTCCAAAATTTCAGTCTCTCTTTTTCTTTTTTGTCACCTTCCTGAAAATACTTTATCCTAGAAATTTCTATTAAATGAAAGAGTGGTTGTTCAGCCAAGTAGGCAAAGGACTACCATATGTGTTATTATAAATTTAATTAAATTAATTTAATTAATTTAAGGCATACTGTCTCATCTCTGCTCAGTTCTTGAATTCAGGTAGACTGCAGAGGGAACTGCTGCGATCGTGCGCTTCACTAGAAGGTACTCCAAAGTCCGTCCTTCCACATTTTCATCTAATTTTTGGAGAACTGTGACATGGTTTCCAAAGTTGCTCCACACATGCAGCTGCCACGGATGGGCATTCAAGTTATGCATGTTGTGGTGTAGCCTATTAGCAGAAGGACCCACTACTTCTCCCAGACATGATTGACCAGCCAGCCAGCAACCCGTGCTGTGAGATGATGGTCCCAGAGGTGGTAGGGTCTGGAAGGGCTCCTCTTGAGAAGACGCTTGAGCAGGCCGTGCTGAGGTGAGAGATGCGGCTGTGAGATATGGTAGTGGAGAGATAATGGTGAGGTACAGCCTGGTCTAGTAGGAAGGTGGTATGCAATAGGAAAAAAATTGTTGTCTGTTTACCAGGATGGCTCTAGGCCAAGACCCTGGAAACGACGGTCTGTGGAGAGGGAGAACTAGGCTTACATTGGCAGGCAGAAGGGCTCTTCTGCCTGACCTGGCTATGGTGGGTGATGAGATGTTTCCCTTCGACACATAAAAATGTGTGATAATACAAACCTGACGGAAATACAGTGTATCATTTGTATTAACAGTAATTTAAATGTTAAATGCGCAAAGCATTAATTGATGTAATAGTTGGTGATAAGTGGTATTTTGAATTATGGATTTGCAGATACTTAGTCTTACAATATGACTTCTGTTTTGTTAGAAAATGAAAAATATCTTTACGTTGTTATGAACATTTAGTCACAGGTGGGTTTTTCTGTTTTTTGTTTTTAATTTGATGCACATATTGCATGAAATTCAGTTGGTGCTTTAGTCAGTCCTTTGTGTGTGTGGAGATATGAGTGGATATGAAGTTTTGTTCAAAACTACATGAGACTGTAGCCAAAAAATTGTGTTTCATCTGCAAAATGCCATTTAAAAGGAATGATTTCACAGGATGCCACACAGATGCTGTTGTTGTGTGTATCTGACAAGACCTATGAATTTCATGCAAGAGATGTGTTTTTCTTCTGTTCACTGTTAAACTTCCTACATGAAGCATGTCCTTAATATTTAACAGATTTTACTACTTTTTTTTTCAGTGTGGTACAGAATTTGGACATTGCTATGCCATGATCCTTGCTTCCGATCAGAACTTCCCTTAGCTTCCCTACCCAGTCTGTACTGTGAACCACCATGTGCATTTGCATTTAGTATTCCTCACATCCAGGATTTTAGATTGCTGCTACCTCTAGCTTGGATCAGCTAACGTAATGTGGAGGCCTTGGTCTTCTTTCCATTTTACTTTGCTAAGAATTTCCCACATTCAGAAGTTGAAAATTTGTCTTGAAAAGCAGTCCCTCGTAAGTGTGTTTTTCCCATGTGTCATGTTTGTTAACAGATTACAAGAAGCAATACCAGACGTAAAAGGTCCTATGAAGTGCGCTTCTTTTGAATACCAATTCCTTGGAGCTAGTGCTTTGGTGTATGTTCAGAGCTCTGTCAGCTTATCTTTTTCTGTAATAGCTAGTGAGCCGTTTGTCTCAGCCTTTATATCTTGTCTCTCTGTTATGCCCACTTGCAGAGTGAAGGGGACAGTGACTGGAATTTTATATTGTATAATCTTTTCATTATAGGCGCAGCAACACAGTCTAATTGGCAGCCAGAAACCCCACGAAGTTAGACTTTCTGTCACCTTTCACTCATTTTTGAGAATTTTTCTGTCTTTTAAAGAAGTGCAGTTGAGCTTCTCTAACGACAGTGCTTCCATGTAAATGAGGAGGACAGAGAGCCTTTCTGCAGCATGTATGGTCTCCACCGCGTTGTCATGAAAATCATGTATAACTTCTTGGCATCTGTGCCCTGGAGACCAGGTTCAGCTGACTTCAAAGTAGGCACCACGCCATCTGAACAGATGGGTATTAATGTAAGCATTGGATATAGATGTTACGGACATGATTCCCAGTTCCAAATGTTACAAAATGTTGTCTGTCCTGAACTTCTACCTCTGGGTGTAAAGGTTTTGTTGTAAATCCAGCTCAGTGAAGAGCTAGCTTTACAATATTAGAAATTTAAGTCTTGGATCAACTGTATCATTTGCAATGTTGGATAAGAGTGTGAAGTTGCTCAGAGGAACTTGCTTTTATTTTTGGAGGAGTTCCCATGAGCAGGAGATGAAAAAAAGTATCTGCGGTGCTTACCACTTTCATACGAATAAGTTATATTCTGAAGCCACTGTGGAAGAAAAGAATGATTTTACTTTTTTCTGCGCTCCCAAGTAGGGATGGCAATTCACTGGGAATCTGATGAACTTCATTCAGCTCACCAGACTTGTCTGTTCCCTTGTGTAACGTGACAGTTATTTAGGGTGAAAGGTTCTTTTCTCTGCTTGCCCTTTTTGTCCTGTATTTTTCTCGTATGCCTGTATGGTAGCAATGATAGATGCTTTCCTAGTCCTTGCGGACAACAAGATGTTTTTTTTTGCTTGTCGTGGTCTAAGCAGTCTCTTGATTCTTCCAAGGCTTCTTCTCGGTCCTACCAAACTGAATTTCCTCTCTCCTGCCAGAGTTTTTATAAGCCCCACTGTGTCCTGAAAGTTTTTTCAGGAGCTACTTGCTTCTTCCACTCTGCGTCCTAACATGAGGTGTAACAAGACATATCCTGAGCGATCTGATTAGAGTTGTCCAGTGATTAGCATTGATCTGAATTGTGAAATGAAAAAGCATCCGTGGGAGAACAAATGGTGGCATCACCAGTCTTGCACTGTGACTCAGGGAAAAGCGTGGAGATGTGAAGTGACTGTGGGCCCATTTACAGTCACGCGGAGAGAGGCTGTGTTGGAAGTCAGATGCGGGGCCTATCTCTCAATGTTCTCTGCAGTGTGGAGGATATGACCTAAATCCTATTCGTTTTCTCTTTTTACAACACAAAGAGATTAGAATATGTATTTATACTGGAAGTCAGCTCCTTTTCCACATGATCAGATTATTTATCTTTTACATCCTGCCAAAAGTGAACAGAATGCCATTTGTTTGTTTATTTGGCATTTCTAAACTATCTTTTAAAATAATTTCTTTTGGGAAGAAACATCCCCCAAATTGTTAGTTTTCTTACAGCATGTCTAGTCCAGATAATTTCAACAAAAAGTTGATGTTAGTGGGATCATCCGCTGAGGTCTTGGCTCTCATTCAGTCTGTACAGATGTTCTTTAGACTCTTATCCTGCCTAGATAATAAGAAGCATGCCTAGCAAGCAACTGTGGAGCATGTTAGCATAATTCACGTAATTCACAGTACCTCAGCATTCAGCCTGGGGCTGCGGACTCTAAAAATAGAACAACAGATTCTGCACAGCTTAATCCTACCTGCTTGTTAGTCGTTATCTTCTTAATAAGCAACTAGCAGCTACCTTTTGTTTGTAGAGAATCTTTCATGCAAATGGCTTTACTTTTCATTTGGGAATGAGGCCGGGGCTTTGGCCATCTTCTTTAGTAAAGTGTTGTGGATGTGTGTGCTGATACTAAAACGATCATAGTGAGATGCAATTTTTAGTATTTCTCTTTTAGTTTATGTAAACTCAGAACAAAGAGGAACAGATGTTGCTTAGTAAGAGAGGAATAAATTAAGTAGGTGCGATGCTGTGATTTTTTTTTTTTTTTTAAATTTTCAATTCAGTTTTTCCTTGGGCAAGTATATTCGATAATGGTGAGATCGTCTTCTCTCTTTAAGGATATGCAGGTTGTAGGGGAAGATGCAGAGAGTTTGCCCTCCTGGCAGACATCCTTTCACCCATACCTCTGCTTTTCTGAGGCAGCACACCATGTCATTATTATGCTGAGGGATTTTGCCAAGACAAAAGAGATTCACGCATGTTGAAGTGAAAATAGGACATGAGAACGGCAATCAAAAATATTTATGGCAATAGGTTGGGAAACCAGCAATTTGAGTTTAATTTCTGCAACTCCCAGAGATAACTTTTATAATTTTAGGAAGTAACTTAAGCCCATATTCTCAAATGCACCTTGTCTATTTAATTTTATAGTTTTTTGGTCCTAGTTTTTGTGTGCCTTGGTGTTTAACACAGAGAGGATATGGCTTCCTTTGTCTCTTTCTAAGCTCTATACAAACACATACACAGTCTAACGAAGCTCTCAAACTTGGTTTGAGCTTCTAGATCAAGCAGTAGTACAAATAGCCTACTAATGAAAGGATAAGAAATGGGGGCGGGGGGAAATTACATAGCATTTATGAAAACAGCAACAAGGCTGAGAGGACAATAAAAACTTTTTAGAATAATTGTGGGTAAGATCTGCAAGAGCAGTTCATCATCTAGGGATACATGTGTCCTGTTCACTCCAATTGTTTCTTTTTGAAAATAGGGCTTAGACATCTAAATCACTTAAGCATTCTTGAAAATTTAATTGGTTTATAAATATGGATCAATATACTGGTGACATAGCAGCTGGAGTTAAGAAATGCAACAGAAGAAAGTTAAATCAGTACTTTTAAATTCCAAGATAAGTTTATTACATGTCCTAATGATATATGCAAAATTAAAACCTTTATATTTTTATAAATTGTATCTGCTAAAAGATAATTGGCTCTTGATGACTAAATAATTTGACTTTGATTTCCCTTGTTTATACATCTTGCTGTCAATGATGTATTGCTTGAAAGAAGAATGAAGATGACCAACGGATGAAAAGTTTAGGTGGTTTCTGAAGTTTACGTGACTTAAATTCTAGATTTGGGAAATTTTATTTAATCTGAGAGATAAACAAGAGCTGCACTGAAAGGTATCAGTTATGGGTGTTGTTTCTCGACCATGATTCCCAGTGTAGCTAATATTAGTTCATTTGCTTTTAAAAATTCACACAGGAATCTTGCTAGGGACTTTTGAGACCTCTGAAATCATGGCAGGGAGAAAAATACCTTGTCTGGAGTTGAACACTCTTCTGGATATGCATATGTAAGACATGTGATTTACAAGGCTGAGCGCGGTAGTGATTACCTAACCGCTCCATTGCTGAGCTGCAGGAATTTGTGACTGGTAGACCAAATTTTGACTGGCAAATTGGGACATCTTTCAGGACATTGTAAGTATTCATATTCTGAAAATTAAGCCCATTTCAGTTCCTCCTGTAGGCTCCCAATATATGAGCCATCCAAAACCATTAGCTGCTTTTGAAAAGCTTTCCCTACTTGCCTGAGGATAATATGGTTTTACATGGCACATAAAGTGGACTTGCTGTTACTTGCTTCTAATACACTGAGTTACAAGTTAGAATTTGACCATTAGGTCCTTGTTCTGTTTTTCTCAGTTTGTACATAGTACTGTCAGTGCCAGAGCACCATAGCTTTGACCTAGCTCCAGTTGAAGGTTAGGAAGTGTCTTGTTATTTATAACCATCATGCACAAATCTTGTCTTTTCATGTAGCAGTAGCTGCACACAAACATACTGTAATATAATTTTGTTGTTTTTGAATATAGCTATCTGGTCTTTGCATCAGTCAGCAAAATTGGACATGTCAGGTCTAGTCTAAAGCAATTCAGCAGTAAAGGCTTGATATTTTAAGGCAAAACTTTTGTGAGATTGATGGATTGCATTGACTTCCATAGAACCATTACACATAAGTGAAGTTAGGTTAAAATTTGTATGAGGAGGTATGGTTCAATGATAACCACTTAAATGTCAAAAGGATTTCATGCACAGACAAGTTCTATTTAATACATATTTTATGATGCAATTAGTTCCTAAATATGTGAAAATAATCACCTGACAGACTTTATACACTGGCATCTTCTTGTACTTGGCACATTTTTGTTTTAAAGCCTGGCTCACGTTCCCATGGAAATTGGAGTTTCTTTTATTGCACTATTTTGCTTCATGGGAAGTTACCAGCTCCTGGAATCCTTTCTTGCTGAAAGTTCTTACAGAAATTATGTTCTAAAGTTTTTTAAATCTTGAACACACCCATAGTTCATAATGAACTATCCTCATACGTGGAAAGTGTTGCTGCCGCTATTCCAAGTCAGAAAAAGAATAACACCCTTGAAAGCTTGGTTTTTAACATTGCACTGTTTTTTGTTGTCTGGATGCATGTGATTAAAACTGTTTAAAAAGGAGAAGCTGTCACCAAGCAGCAGAAGTCCGGAGAACTGCAATCTCCTACACATTTCTTGAGTCCCCAGGTAAAAAAAAAAAAATATTGTAAGTATCCAAATTGCACAGTATCAATTGCACAGTATCAATGGTGCACTGACCAGCGTGAAGGAGCAGCCTCTGGAGCTGAGGCTGCCTCCGCCGCAGGTACTCACCAGGCACAGTGGAGTGGCTTGGCTGCCCTCAGAAACACAAGCCTGATGACAGGCAGCAGGATGTTTCTGTCAGAAACCAACCGTTGTGACGGAGCATGTGGGAAAGGAGCTGTGAGAGTTCTGGATTCTGGGACATTTAAGGCTTATCTTCTTGTGGACTTGTCTCGAGGGGTGTCTGCACTGATCCCTGCGCTAGTGAGCAGCATGGCGAAAGTGCATCTGAACTAGGTCGACTGCTGTCCCTGGGTTGCTGCTCAGAAGCTACCCAGATACTTTGTAGCTTTGATGACATGGATGAAGTTACTGAAAAGGTAGTAGGCTATTGTAGTTTAATAGTCATTTTGCTGCTGCCTTGGCTCTGGTGGGTTTGGTTGGTTGGTCCCTGGGAGCGTGCCTCAGAGCAGCCAGTTTCTGTGCTTCACTGAGGGAACTCGGGACTTGGCAGGCATAGACGTGCTGTGCTGTGCAAAATGTAATATAAAATATAATACGAAGTAACTTGAAGGGTAATTTTTTTTTTCTTTGGAGCTTTGGAAAGCTTATCTTAGCACGGTTATAAATGCATTAACTTGGGATCTCTGAAAACATGTGACAGAATCAGTTTCGCTATGCTCTGCTGGAAGGCCAGTGTTACTGCAGAGCAGGTAGAGGATAAGGCAGGTGGTTACCTTGTTCAAGGGCTAAGGCCTGTTTCTGTACTGGTGGAAGAGGACATCTTGGAAGTGCTCTGACCTTTGAGGACCTTCAGAAAACAGATTGCAAATACTAGTTGGCAATGCGCTTCAGGAAACTAAAACTATGTAAGGAATCCTGTTGTCTTCACTCAACCTGCATTCCCAATGGAGTCATCAGTGAATCTGTCTGAGCTGAAGAAAAGCCTCTGGGATTTGACCCATCAAATACTTAGTCATTGTAGTGTTTTTTAAAGTATTTATCATGCCACATACTAATTTGGAAAAATCCAAAAAGTTGTTTAAATGATCCTGGGACAAAACCTTCTTTGTCTTGCTTTCTGGAATAATCTGCTCCTTCATAAAAGTAATGGTATCATTATTATGGGAGACTGTGCTTTTTGCTTCTGTTGTCCAACACTGGAGCCTTGAACAGTCACCTCCACTGAGTAACAGATTTCCCAAGAGATGATGGACAGCCCGGTCAATTGGTAACAGGACTCCAGTGACATGATAGCTCTCAAATCCTGATCTAGACTATAGTGAGTGGTTCTGTCTGATGGCTCTCTGGTCTAGGCATGAATTGGGCAAGTGGTCTGGTGTAAAAAAGAGAAAAATTCTTGCAATGGGTTATAACTGATAGTCTTTTAATTTTCTTGACAGCAAGCAGTTGAATTGTGCTGAGAGCGACAGCACACTGCAACTGTATAAGCTACGGGTTCGGTAAAGTAGTAAAATCAGATATTTGAACTACTTTTCTTTCCCTGTATGTGACCCTGGTTGGCCAGAGCAGAGCCATATTAATGAGGGAACACACGCATCTCAGCTGTTCTTTGTGCGAGTGGAAAACATGAACCTGATTTGCACAAGCACAAAACTTGATAGAGCGACAGCACACTGCAACTGTATAAGCTACGGGTTCGGTAAAGTAGTAAAATCAGATATTTGAACTACTTTTCTTTCCCTGTATGTGACCCTGGTTGGCCAGAGCAGAGCCATATTAATGAGGGAACACACGCATCTCAGCTGTTCTTTGTGCGAGTGGAAAACATGAACCTGATTTGCACAAGCACAAAACTTGATACTGTAGAGTTTTAAAGCAGCAACAGAATGGAGCTGTCCGTTTCTGACAGCCAGCCCAGCCCTGCACCCTGTTCCAACTGGATGCACAACTTCTAGTGCTCAGCTCCTCTTTTATCTGCTTGCAACAAAATCTTTGTTGCTAGCTGAGCTTTTTTCTCTGTGCTGTTTTCGATGCGTCTTTAGTCCTTTACTTGTTCTGCTAAGAAAGTTGACATATAGGTAATTAAGAAAAATGGGGTTTTTTACATATCTGTAAGTTCTGCTGCCAAAAGCCAGCAAATCCCTTTTTTTATCTTAGTGCGCAAATTGTTTCTAATATGCAACACACTTTTAATTTAGCCCTCACATCCGCATTATTACTATTTAAATGCCATGGCATATCTGTGGCACCATTTGATGTATTCTGGATAGGAAGGGAGTTCTGCTCGAGCAGTATCAGCAAGCAACTGAAGTGGAGCTGTCGTTTCTGCCAGCCAGCCCAGCCCTGCACCCTGTTCCAACTGGATGCACAACTTCTAGTGCTCAGCTCCTCTTTTATCTGCTTGCAACAAAATCTTTGTTGCTAGCTGAGCTTTTTTCTCTGTGCTGTTTTCGATGCGTCTTTAGTCCTTTACTTGTTCTGCTAAGAAAGTTGACATATAGGTAATTAAGAAAAATGGGTTTTTTTACGTATCTGTAAGTTCTGCTGCCAAAAGCCAGCAAATCCCTTTTTTTATCTTAGTGCGCAAATTGTTTCTAATATGCAACACACTTTTAATTTAGCCCTCACATCCGCATTATTACTATTTAAATGCCATGGCATATCTGTGGCACCATTTGATGTATTCTGGATAGGAAGGGAGTTCTGCTCGAGCAGTATCAGATGTAACTCCATATGGCATTGTTGTGTGAGGCTAAGATGCTTGCCAGTTCCAATTTGGAACATGACATTCAGTGCAAATATATCATGATACAACTGCACTGCAAGGATTTGAGCTGATTGCTGTGCTCTGCTGGCTATAGGAATATATGGTTACAACGTTGAGGTTATGGAGTATGCTCTTGCATTCGATGCTTAATGAGATAAAAGTGCTCTATATACTCAACTGTAACTTTAATTTCTCTGTCTCATGAGTGTGCAATGCACTAACCATTGCTAAGGGGTGCTTTGTTTGCAGGGTACAACCAAAAGAGAACATTTTGGTATGTGTTCTAATGATGTAGTATTGTACATACCTCCTCTGGGGCAAAGAAAAAGAAAAATATGTATTGTTTCTGACTTACCTGAGTCCCTGCTACCAGAGTTACATCTTAAAGATCCGAACAAAGACAGAGGTAGTTCTGAAAGGGTGGGTGAGAGTAAGGAGGCAACCTGTCTGTATGTTTCGGGGTTTGAAATTAAGGCGCTCTCTTACAAATATTGGCACCAGATGCTTCAGAGGGGACAGGTGGTTGGTGGGTTGTTATCTTCCTCTTCCTCCTCTTCAATACCAGCTAGTGGGCCACAGTCATGCAGGGGAGATCATGCTGTACTTTTAAAAGGTTAGCCATGCCTACGGTGATGTGCGATGCAGTTCCTTTTTCTGCCCCTTCCTTCAGGCTCTGGTCTGCTGTCTTTTTCTGTGCATTTGCAGTGATAGTTGCTTCCAGCGGACCCTTGTAAATACTGTAAGACTTGCCTTTCATGCATCTGTTGGCATACCATCATCTATGTTCTCTCATAGTGTTTTTCTGAGTTTGTTCCTCCTACATCTTGCATGTCAGCATCTTCATGGCTTCTTGGAAACGTCTTTCTTTTGCTTTCTATCTTCAGCATACACAGTTCATCCTGGAAATAAAATCCATATCGAAGATTATCTTAAGCTTTATGGAAACAAAAATAAATCCTGTGAATTTCAAGTAATGTGCCATTAATTTTGACCCAGTATACAGCTGAGCTAGAGATATGAGTATGTTCAGAATTGCTCCTAATAGGATGGGAAAACCACAGGTAGTAGCATGCTATACAGCAGAGCTTCCCCTAAAAAAGAAGGGAAAAAAATAAAGAATCAGAAGTAAAACAAGCACTTATCCTGTTGTTCGTAGTCACAAGTGAAGTATATCAATAATTTAGAAGTCACTGAAACAATTTGAGGATATTGCTTATGAAAAAACATTATATTTTTGCCTGTTACATTAGAACTTCTTAACATTATTTTACATGTGAAAAAAAAGGTAAAAAGAAATAAATGTCATGGCGGCACATGGGCATAGCAACAACAGATGCTGATTAGGTCATCTTGTTAGTGTCTTAAAAACGTCACTGCAGATGGGTACAGAACTGACAGCCTATGCTGAGGAATGTATCACTGGTAAGTTACACAAGCTGCTAGAGAACAAGAAGTGTGGAGATGCAGAGATAAATCTGGGATCCTGGAAACTCTTATAGCAGGCTGAAAAACTATTCTGTTGTCAATAACAGTCCAGAATGCCTGAAATAAAATCCATTTTCCATAGCTTGTTGGCAAGAGATTTTGAAAGAAATGTCTGACATGTTTTCAAGCTGTGTGCAAATCAAAAGGACTATTACTCTGAAATCCACATGATAAAGTGTTCAATTCATGTGATAAAATATTTTAAATCCTTCTTAAGGGGACTAAACTTGTTAGCAGATGCTGCTTGAGACAGTTATGGTTGCAGAAAGAAAGGCACAAACTTAGTGGTTTGCATGCTGACAGCTGCGTAGCTTAGTTGGGAGTAAACCAATATTGGACATGACTTGCAATGTATTTAAGTTCCTAATCATTTGCCACCTACAGGGTACGAGATGGCTCAGTTATTTTGTGTATGGGGCTATTTACAGAGATCTTGAGCTGGTATGCAAAACATTGTTTGAGAGACTTTGTGTTAGAGGGTAGCAATGACACTGAATTTGAATGATTCGAAACAGAAAGTTTTCTATACAAAGGAGGATAATGGTACCAGAGGCTCCTGCAGCTCTGAGCTTTCAGTAATTTGCAATGACAGTTCTTTTCTTTCATGGCTGGTTTGTCTAATTTTGCTTACTCCAGCTGCCCGTTTGCTCAGGTGATACGTAAAGAAAAAGATTTGGTTTTTATACCTATTGAAGGTCATATGTATGGTTGCTGGTCGAATGTTGTGTAATGAAGGATGACACTCAGTTTTGCTTGCACTGCTTTGCATTGTGTTAATTACTGCTAATATTAATATTACTTCTAGTCTCTGCTCTCAAATTGTAAGTCAAGACCGCAAAGAACATGTGGTGAGCCTTAAAGATTGTAAGTTTTAAATAATTGTGAGAGATTTTATCTGTCTTCTAGTTTTTAAAACTTCCATAACGTGTATTTTCAACCTTTTGTCTTCCAGGCAGGGGCCTGAAGGGTAGAAGCTTAAAAAAAGAATAGACAACTGAAAGCTGAAATTTCCATGTAACTGTCTGGAGCCCAAGCATTTTAAAAAATCCCATAAATGAAACAGTAATGAATTGGTCTTCAAACTCTCTCCCACGTAACTACACTTGATTTGTCTGCATGGTGCTTTTTGTGTTTTCATTATAGCTGTGTCACTTCAAAGGCAAATGTTTGAGCAATTGTGAGTCCTATAACATGCTCATGCAAGTCACTAATAGGCCTGACCTCCAACAGTTTTGGAGAAAGAAATGATTCACTGAATACAGTCCATGCTGGTTCTGCAACCATAATTTTCTGACCGCTTTGTATGTCTGTTTCTCTATTTGTTTGTGTAGATTAATATGACCTGATCCCAGTTTATTTTATTTTTACATAGAATTTTCTTTTTTTCTACTGCCTCTTTCTTTCTTTGTTTTGACTTTGCATCTGCGGGGACAAAGCTTGGCTTTACATTACATTAACTCTTCATTCACAAAACTCACCTTTGGGAAGATTTGCGTCTATGCAGTCTTTCTGACTAAAATTTCCTGTGCGAAACAAGGAATTTGCATTTCAGTTAAAGAGAACAGAATCTGTCTGTTTCGGTGTTTTCTGTTTTTCCCATCACTGTGGTATCTTAGCACTTGGTAACTTTGCAGGCTGAAAAAGAGCAAGCCAAGTTTATTAAGGAAACAGAGACAGATCAAGCATTTATTTGATGATACAGGACAGTTGAAGAATCCCCACATGGATGGCAAGGCTCTTGGTAAAATGTGTGTAAATGCATTAACCCTGAGCATGGAGCTAATATAGGTGTGAGTAAGAGAGAATCAGCTACCACATTCTTCTCTGAATGATGTTCTCCTGGCAGAGGTGGTGTGCGGCATCCTGCACACCCAGCAAGCAGTGGGAAATCAGCGTAGCTTGGAGTTGCGCTGTTACACGGTGTCATCCTGAAGATAACTACGTGTATAAGCCACCTGCAAGTATTGCCTGTTGAAACTCCTCTCCCACGTTTTCATCAAAGAGCAGGCCTGGGTTCGGCAAGAAGTAGGTATGCCATCCAAGTTGCCATTGTATGAGCTGAACCACTTGCATCAGGGTTTCCTGACACTGGTACCCATCTCTCCCATCCCCTTCTTTCCAGGAAGAGACAGTGGCTGTGGCTATGAAGAGCAAATATTATAAAAAGACGACAAAGTCTTTCTGATCTGTTAGAGTATTTTGAGAAGTATGCATTGTGAACGCAAAAGACAAGGAGTTGAGTTTTTTTGTTAAAAAGAAAATTGGCAGGTTTAAAAGGACATGATTTAAACCCAAACCTCTACATGAATGTTGGTCCACTCTTTTTCTTTTGCTCTTGTCTAAATAAGTGCGATTAGTCCTCTTACTGCTCTGCCTCCATGGGTCATTCATAGCGACTTTTAGTATTTTTAAGTGTTACAAATAAAATCATGTAAACACCAAAATGCAGAAAACTTAGCAAAAAATTTCTGCTCTGAATTTTTCTAAGAATAATTTTCTTTTTCCATTGCTTCGTCACTGTTTTAGCTTCTGCTTTGAATTGGCAGGTGGTGTGTTGTGTGATGGGGTTTG
>NW_008795133.1:113804-130502 GCF_000699145.1 Aptenodytes forsteri | reverse complement strand
AAGACTAATTTTCTTTTTCCATTGCTTCGTCACTGTTTTAGCTTCTGCTTTGAATTGGCAGTTGTAGCATTGTGACAAGTGGATTAGCCAGTTGTATAATAATTTTACTGTAATGGTTTATGAAAAAGTGAGACAGGGTAGGAATGACAGAAAAGAAAATGGAGATTGAAGTAGATGGGTTGAAAAAGAGGCATTTCTAGCAGTTAACCTGATTTTAAAAAGAATCAGATAGGGGAAACAGGAACTGGTGGTCATAAAATGAGGAAAAGTATCAGCTAACTTGAAGAGTTAAAGTTAAATAAAACTTTTAACATCTAGATTAATTATATAATAAAATGCTTGGAAACATACAGGAGTACAGATACATTGAATGGAAAACCCAAATCCTCACTGCTGTGTTTACTGGTGGATCAACTTCAGGGCTGGTTGGCAGACTGCTTTCGTTAATTTGTGCCTTTGTATTTCAGACTGATAAAAATCCTTGCTTCAGGACTTTCTTCAGTATTTGTAGCCATCATCCTTTCACAGATTCTCAGATCTTTTAAGTAATCCAGATTGTTATGTGGACAGGGACTTTGTTTGGAGGTGACTGTTCGATCTATTTCACTGTTGATATGCTAGGACTATATTTTTCTACCATAGAATATGTGTAGTTTTGACTGCCTTCATTATGGTAGGTAAATTTAGATGATACTCTGAACAGTACAGAAGGAAAAATTTTCTTTAAAACAAATTCTGGAAAGTGGGTCTTAGTTTCCTCTAGGGACATTTGCAAATTCGTGTGACATCTGTAATACCGTTTATGCAAGTCGTCTCATCCCTAGAGCAAAGAGGATTTATATTGTAGTTATGACTTTTTATGAGATTTTTAATATCAACAGTCTCAGTGAAACTGGATCAGATCAGATGGCTTACAGAGGAAGCTCACTTTCTGCATGATGATTTCCTTCTGGGTTGAGTCTTTGACTATTCTGAGAAAAACTGGTGTTGGCAAGTGGAAAAATGGTGGCTTTTCCTTTGGTATTATCTTGGCTTTGGCATTGCAGTAGAAGGCAGAAGGGAAGGGAAGTTGGGAAGCTGACGCTCTGTAGAGGGTGAAAGTAGAGAGGTAGGTGTGATCGCCTATCTAGCGTGTGCAATGCTTCTAATCCTCCTTTTGTGCAGGAGTCCCACTTGATGAGAGATACCCAGACTGGCATGTGGGATGTTTGTAGCATCCGCTACGAACCTCAACATGAAAATGAGAACTTCATGAAGTGAGGTGGAACCTACAAGTTGACATACAATACAAGGTTGTATGACACTAAGCAAGTCTGCTTAGGGGTTGCTGTAATACAGGCAGTAAAATAATAAACACAGCTGAGCAAAATAGCTCACAGAAATAAGCAGAATATAGCTTTAATTCAGTGGCTTTCCCCACCAACTCAAGCGTGGGTTAGCTACGCCACAGGAAGCTGCACTATTTATGTCTCTGATTTAATACAATGTTCAGGTACGATGATGATGAACACACATAAAAGCATATATAGATTAACGAGGAGCATTAAACTTTGTGAGAGGGAAACAGAAGAGGATTGTCTAAGCATTGAGCAATCTTTTAAAAATGTACAAGCTTCATTCTGCATGACCTTTTTTATTGCTAGCCTCAAATAAAAGAATGGAGCTTATACTTTATCCTTTGGGCTGATGGAGCTGAAGTGCAGATAACCGAAAAATATTCTATTATCCTATCAAAGGAACTTGGGCCTTGACTAAATGAAAAGATAAGGCCTTTCATGTAAGCCTTATCTGTAGGTTTCTGTATCTTCTTCATCAGTTGCAATAGCTTCTGAATAAAATGGATGGAAAACATTTTTATTGATGCTAGGCAAGTAATGCATCTTTTGGCTCTTAAAGAGGTGGCAATATACTAGTTAAATGTGAATGACGAAAGAGGTTTTGTCAAGTGTGTTCACCATCTACAGCCCGAGTGTCTCTTTGTTGCCAAGGAGAAAGATTCGAACTAAAATTTTAGGACTGCAGGAGGAGGTAAGTTCAGCAAGGTGCTGTAATCCTGAGTATTATTTTCTTCCAGTATCAGTTGTTAAAAAAAGGTTCAGTCCTTTGTAAACTGCACTGACTTCAAGAGGACCAGCTTCAGTGTTAGCGGTGGGAGTGCAGGTATTCCCTGGCCTTGTTAAGCTACTGATGAAAGAGGGTGGTAGCAGTAATTGGAATAAAGAAGCTTCTTATTAACAGCTGCTCTCTGCTTTTCTTCGTCTTGATGGTGGCTAAAGGCAGGGAGGGGAAGGGTGTGAGAAAGGGCATCCCCCGCACTCCAGGGGCACTCCTGTCAGAATGCGCTGGGGATTGGTGGTGGATGGAGGTGTTCCAGATCTCAGAAAAATTACTCTAGTGATCCTTTTGCTTCTTAAGTCAGATCATAGTTATGCATTTGAGGCTTCTTATGCTAGGCTTCTGACAAAGTTAGTCAAATAAAACAGGGTTATTAGCAAAGAGAAAAGGGATAACCACCATTAGCAGTCTCTACAGCAGCAGCATTTCTATAGCAATTCTACTTGCTGCAGAATTGATTTCAGTGGGTGTTTGGGGCACTTAACGTAGTGTTGGATGGGCTGTCAAATTGTGGAGAGATGAACTGATGCGCACGATATCATTAATTTAGATAAAAATGTTCAAATTACCAGAGTGAATCTTCCTAAAACTTTGAAGGCTTGTGTTTCTGCTATGTATGCCTTGATAATCAGTCACAGACTGTAAAGTAAATTCAATAGTTCTTTCAAACGGGACTGCCAGGCAAGGCAAAAGTCAGCCAGGAAGGAGCATTCAGACTTTCTTCATTATGGAGCTGAATTTAGGAGCTAAACTGGGAGAATAAGTTTCCTGGGGAGCCAGTAAGTTAAATAACAAATGTGATGCTTTTGCAGAACAGCTCAGAGCAGAGGTCTGTATCTCTAAACCAGTTTCATGGAGAAAGTAGGTGCTTAGCATAGGCACCCAAATTTAGATGCTTAAAGACTGAATACTGTCCTAGAGCATATGTTGCCATAGTCACAAGGAAGACAATCTGCATCCCGTGAAGTGTTTCTGCCTTATAATGATTTCAGTGAATAACTGTTGTACTGTTTGGTCTTCTGTAAAAACAAGATTATCAGTCCAGTTGGGGCATTATTTTTATATTTAAGAATATGATTGGATTTTTCTGTAACAGACCCAATGAACCAATATATGTACTAAAGCCTCTCTGTGCTTCCAACGAACCGCTGTCTTAATTTCATCCACCTTGGTACTCAAAACTGGGATTCAAAGAGTACTCAAGAAGACCATGTGGACTTCTAATGTGCCTTTTCTCATTAAATGCCTTCTACACCGCCTGTGTTATCCTTTGTTTTTACTGCAGCCACGTTGCATTTTTTTTCCTGCACTGTAGCAGATATTTGATGTTCAGCCTCTCTCTGCATATTTTTTATTTAATGGGAAAGGGAAAACTTACCCCCTACCCCATTCCTCTGCACAGAACAAATGTGGAATAGGAATGCTAACTGATATAAATCCATTGCAAAGAGCCTAGTGTTAAAAGGAAATTAGCACTCTTCCAGTAAGGAAGATTTGTATTGTGATTATTCGTAACAAAGATGTCTTACTTCTTTAGAAAAGCAGTTGTTACTAGCAACAGATTGGGTACGTTATGAAGTAGACCATTGGTCTGCTTAATGCCTGACGTTGAGTAACCACTATGTGAATTTTACAGCCACATCTCTTGTATTACATGGAAGCAGTTTTTTATCGGAAATTTTAGGGCCTGTTCTTTATCAATACCGCTATGTTGACTTCGATAGAATTAACTTTGGCACCTGGTTTATACAGAGGGAGACCAGTGTATCGCTGAACCTGCTCTCTGGTCGGATAGGAATCATACCCCTTCTTTCAGAGCTCAGCATCGCTGGAGCCCTCGGTGTTTCCTGAATGCAGAGCAACCTTTCTAACGACTTCTTCAAGGCTGTAGATCTTTCCATGTAAAACTATTGCGAGTGGCGTTTGCAGAGTTAAATCAATGTAAAATTTATCTGTTGCTTAGCGAGGTCACTGACCAACCAGTTTGCAGGCTGTGATTACGTTGTACTTTCTAAAGGCTTATTAAAAGATGCGATTTGTATTTCATCTTCATTAAATGATTTTGAATCTCAGAATTAAAATCTTCAAGCCAAGCTGGGAGGTCTCATCACAGCTGTATATATTGCGTAACCCCCTAGAGTACAGGCTCCGGAGTTTATGCAGAAATCCTCAGGAAACAGGACATAAACGTCACTGACTGACAGTTGTGTTACAGTAACAACACAACTCACATCTTCGTAGCAGATCTGACTAAATTCCTTGTCAGCAGGTTTTCTAGTTTCCAGTTAAGTCAATTACCAGCAAGATGGTTTAGATAGAGATGATGCTAAAGTTCCGTTTAATGTACTGAGTGGTCCCTTGTGACCCTGTTCAAATATGCATTGTGCTCGGTTGTGGGCAGGTAACGGCTTTCACTCTCCAGAAAGGCTGCATACTTTGCTTTTCACAGTGTACAAATAGTGAGCAGGTGTGGGAGAAAAGGTGGCAGAGAAGCAGGTAACTGAGGATGCAGGTACAAACAATTGTTTGTCCGACTTGTCTGAATTAGGGATTAGAAGAGGGCTTTATTAAATTATTTCTCTGGTGCTGCTCCATACTGCTGAGTATGGACAAGAAAACTTAATATGAGTCTCTTTCCTAATATCAAATCAGACCAAGGGTACATTACAGCTGGGCTCGCTGGAGGCAGAAGGCACAGCACTCTGCTTTTGTAACTTAATTTTGTATGAACCTCACAGTATCAGCATTGTGTATAGAGCAGCCAGTTGCACGAGATGAATAATGTTGCATTTTTGAAGTTTCACAAGCTTTATAGTAAAATAATTTTAAAAATACAACAAGTAAGGTGCGAGTATCTACAGTTTGACTGTTACTTCAGGTTAATGGCAGACTTCTTCTGAAGAACCTAAACTGTCACGTGGCTGTTACCAAGCACCAGTAATTTCATGCGCAGCCCCCGTGTGAAAACCCTTGTCGTTGGTTGTCTTTTGCTTTTGACCACTAGAAACCTCAGCCACTGTTGTGTTTGCTGTGGCTACACGTGCAGTAACCACAGAAAGTTGTTTCAAACCACTGATCAAAGTTCTGTCTCTACTGGTCATAGTTTTAACATTGTTTTTTGTTTGTGCTCTCACATTCGCTTTGGCTTTCAGAATACAGTAGGATAAAAGTTACATTTTTAAGAGAAGATTTTTTTCAATTTCAAACACTAATAGGAATGGCTGGCTGACTGTCTCCTTAGCTCTGAGTTTGGACATTGGGGCTAGAGCAACAGATGTTGTTAATAGTTGCAGGGTTTGATATTCTGTAGGACTCCAGTTACTGCAGTAGCCTGAAAATGTGAATAATTTGGCTCGTGGTTCTTAGTGAGAACTGGGAAAGTCTCCAAACTGAAATTTGCAATGGAAGATATTAACACAGTAAAAGTGACTAAAGAAAATTTCATTTGGAGGCCAAGGATTACCCTCTGTTAAGCCAGATATGTCTCACTCTGTCTGTATGTCCCTTGAAATCTTGCTTTACTTTAACAGTAGGACTTTCTGTTGTACTAACATTGGGAAGCATTAGGATTTTACCTAACCTGTATCTTCTCTGCTACCATCTTCAGCCTCTCTCCTTTTCCCCTATGAAATTTTTAAAGAACCTGTCAGATAATGGATTCTCTTGAAAACCCACTATTACCAAATAAAAGATTATACTGCAAGGCGGGACAGAGCAATAAACATGAAGACATTTCATAATACTCTCTCTGGTTATGTTACGAGGCTGAGACTTGTGTTTCGCTCAGCGTAATGAAGAAGCACCTTTGCAGCCTGAGTCATGACTACAGTAATCTCTGCCTGTTGCTGCCGGGACCATGGCTACCCTGAGAGACAGCACTCGTAAATCTGCCCTCTCTAAAAAATGCTTCGTTGCGTATGGAGCTTCTTTATGGGGGATGTGAATCAGTGCTGGAAAAGGCGGCATCCACTGCCGAGAGATAATGCTGAATGCATTCCTAACCTTTTGAGGTCCAGAGGAAATATCTCTGTTGCCGTGGTCTTCTCTTCACTGTACCTTTGCTTTCTTAACCTTGAACTGTGTTTTATAGTCTGTCTGATGGGACACATGCAGGGTTTCTTTTCCATAGCAGGAATCCCAAGCAAGAGACTTCAGGTATAATCTCCCTAGGTTTAATGGATTTTTTTTGTTCACTGTTAGAAGATTATAATGGTAAAAAATCACCACTGTTTTTTAATACCCATGAGCTCTGGTTGTCTGGACCCTGAATGTAGAATTTACCTGTCTTCAATGACTAAATATTTGGTAGCTGTTAACACCTGCCAGCTAACGAGGTGGTTAATACTGTATGGTGTCAGACCATCATTATACCCTGACTCCATAGGATGGGAAGCTTGTTCCTCATCCACTCCAGGGATAGCCCTGCCGGGCCACTGCAGGCTTCCTCTGGGGCCTCTCAACAATGCTCGCTGTGCCTCACCCGTGGAGCCGGTGCAAAGCAGTCACCTGTGGGTGTGGGATATTCCTGGAGCAAATCCTTGATTCGCCTTGGTCCCAGAGGATGGGCACAGTCCATCCCGGCTCTGGGACCAAGGCAAATCAAGCAGCAAGCTTGGCCAAAAAGGCTGAGCAACACAGGTGCAATTTGACCGCTGGACGGCAGGTTAAGAAGATATCCTCATAAAGTTCTTAAGATTTTGAGAAAACGGTGGGCCTCCAGGCTGGAAGAGGGCTGGGGAATTGGCAGGGTTTTTTTCCTATGGGTGGGCACTTGGTTTGGAAAAGAAATTGCTTGACTGTGGAGTTGTTTGGCAGGGGGAGCAGCAGAAGCGAGGGCTCATTTTTGCTTTAAGAAGAGGCATGCAAGATGGAGGTGTTGACAGAGACATGTACTCTGAATTTATTTATTATTAAAAGGACACAATCGTTCTCCGTTCCTTCTTTCTTTGTAGGAGTAAGGAAGTAGTGACCCAATGGGGACTGTTTCACATAGACCCAAAATGAGGCAAACTAGGCCCAAATGCTGGGCCAGCAAGCAGAGGATAGCTGATAGCCACAACTCCATTTTGCTCCACAACTGAATGGCAAATGCCTTGGCCCCTTTTCTCCTAAAGGTGCTTTCTGATATTTTTCCTGTTTCTTTCTCACTTCTGTGTCCTTTCCTTTCTAACTTCTTCAGATTAAAGAAAAAAAGCCTCCATTTATTTTAATGGTCCATATTTCTGTCGTGAACGTTACATCTGTTTTTGTACAAACTGTTCCAGTTCAAAGGGGAACAGTTCTGAAAGTGGTTGGTCTCCACTTCTGGATGCTGATGTTTTGCCTGCTGAAAAATTGACTTTCCTGGTCACTGGTAAAATGCATTTGGTAAGATACGGAGCATCTGTTCGTAACTTGTCAAACAGATGGAGCCAACTAAGTGAAAAAGCATTTTTGTGCCCATAGCCCCTTTAAAGCATTGCCTTCCAGCTGCTTCTTTCTTTAGAAAGGGTATCTTGCAGAAGATATACTGAGTATCTGGAGTTCTTAATGGTAAGTCCAAATGCCTGCACTCCGATGCTGAATTAATTACAATACTAAGTCTGGATGGAGTCATCTGGATAATTTTCTGTAATGCCTAAGCAGACATAACTGTAAGCCAAGTCGCCATGTTTCATGCAGAGGAAAACTGCCGTTTAATGAAATTCTTTGGGTATGCCCCTAAAGTAGTGAGTGAACAGGATGATACAATTTAGACGTTTAGAAAATTTTTGAGAGTTCCTCACAAAAGGCATTCAGGTCATAGGATGAGTACTTACAGGGCAAAAGGCAGTGGTGCATCATTATTTGGAAATTGGCTGAAAGATGCAAGTAGGAATTTCTGTAGTGAATTTTCATAGCGGTTCAAGTGTTGCGGCATATCTGTCCCTGAAGATTTTCTTGAACTATTTGCCTGTGTTGCTGAAATGAAGGTTAACTCTAACCATAAAGGTAAAAGCCATGGACCTTATTGTCAGTGAATATGATCGTTTATGTAGAGGAGCGGTAAATTTATTTAGAATATAGAAATATTTCTTCTCCTGAAGTTGGAGATAGCCAAGTAGACTGAAAGGCAGTACATTTTGAAAAATAAGTAACAAATAGCCCTCTACATAAAATGTAACTACCTGCAATTAGCAGAGCCTGTAAAAGAAGACGAAGTTTCAGTGTAAAGGCATACTTGGCTTCACTTAGTTTGGTAAAGGGGCTCCTTTTACTCTGTTAAGCTGTTGCCAGGGATGATCCTGCAGCCTCCAGAGCAGACCTGCCTGCTGACTCTGAGTGCACTGCAACGGATGGGCTGGAAGTCAACATGGTCTGACAGCTACTTTACCTTCAGTGACAGGTTCTCCTCTCTGCAAATATCTTTCCAGGTGTTCCTCTTCTGCAGCGGAACAGTGTATCTTACAGCACTGCTAGCCTGGGGGAGGATCAAAGATACAGAGTTTTAAATAGAAGATTTGGGCTGTTTGTTTGAGCATGTCTTGGGGGTGGGGGGGGAGTGGTGGTGTCTTCAGGTGGTCTTTGTGGCTGGATCAGTTCTATGCTAATGCTCACTTGCCTGGTTTGGGAAGAGAACACACCCAAGAGCAGTCTGTTTAAAAGCAGAGGTGCTGCCCAAATGAAGCTGGGAGAAACTTTTTTGTGATTTCATATTCCTGTAATAAACTGAACCTGTGTACTGACAAAAGCAGAAGTCTCCTTTCTTACTTTTTCTACCACTGCTGCATACAGCAAGTGCTCTTTCAGCCTTGCTAAGTTTGTGGTTGCACACTGAACACACCCAAGAGCAGTCTGTTTAAAAGCAGAGGTGCTGCCCAAATGAAGCTGGGAGAAACTTTTTTGTGATTTCATATTCCTGTAATAAACTGAACCTGTGTACTGACAAAAGCAGAAGTCTCCTTTCTTACTTTTTCTACCACTGCTGCATACAGCAAGTGCTCTTTCAGCCTTGCTAAGTTTGTGGTTGCACACTTCCTCCCTCTGCCCCCCCCCGCCAGCAACCTCAGCCTTAAACCCACTCTGCAGAGTCTGCCTGTACGAAGGAGAATTTTGTTTTTCATCTTCTAAAAATCCAACTCTCTTCTCTATTTACGTACCTTTGAAAATAAAAGTAATTTATATAAAATTATTGCAGAAGGGCAACCAGCTATTCTTCTGAACCAGGAAAACAAGGGAATTAAAAGCCTCCTATGTAAAATTTGGGCTATATCTCAAAAATTTCTTTCTCTACCATTCTTCTTTTCCTTCCTAAGTCAGCTTTGCCATCTGCACTCTCACTAGGGGCTGGGATTTGGCTATGCATGAAGTAGGGTAAGACAGCTGAAAAATTGTTCTGGGAAAAATTGCTGCTAAAGGTGTGCTGCATTCAAATGGTAACTGCTGAAAAGGAAGCACTTCCCTGCTTCCATTAGTGACTTTATCATGATTGCTGCTGCTATTTTCCTGTGCTTTAAGTTTATGTTGTGCTTTAACCTGGTGGGCAGCTAAACACCACACAGCCGTTTGCTTCCCCCTGCTTCCCCCAGTGGGATGGGGGAGAGAATTGGAGAAAAATAAAGTAAATTTGTGATTTCATATTCCTGTAATAAACTGAACCTGACAAAAGACAAAAGCAGAAGTCTCCTTTCTTACTTTTTCTACCACTACAGCAAGTGCTCTTTCAGCCTTGCTAAGTTTGTGGTTGCACACTTCCTCCCTCTGCCCCCCCCCGCCAGCAACCTCAGCCTTAAACCCACTCTGCAGAGTCTGCATGTACGAAGGAGAATTTTGTTTTTCATCTTCTAAAAATCCAACTCTCTTCTCTATTTACGTACCTTTGAAAATAAAAGTAATTTATATAAAATTATTGCAGAAGGGCAACCAGCTATTCTTCTGAACCAGGAAAACAAGGGAATTAAAAGCCTCCTATGTAAAATTTGGGCTATATCTCAAAAATTTCTTTCTCTACCATTCTTCTTTTCCTTCCTAAGTCAGCTTTGCCATCTGCACTCTCACTAGGGGCTGGGATTTGGCTATGCATGAAGTAGGGTAAGACAGCTGAAAAATTGTTCTGGGAAAAATTGCTGCTAAAGGTGTGCTGCATTCAAATGGTAACTGCTGAAAAGGAAGCACTTCCCTGCTTCCATTAGTGACTTTATCATGATTGCTGCTGCTATTTTCCTGTGCTTTAAGTTTATGTTGTGCTTTAACCTGGTGGGCAGCTAAACACCACACAGCCGTTTGCTTCCCCCTGCTTCCCCCAGTGGGATGGGGGAGAGAATCTCAGCCTTAAACCCTCTCTGCAGAGTCTGCATGTACGAAGGAGAATTTTGTTTTTCATCTTCTAAAAATCCAACTCTCTTCTCTATTTACGTACCTTTGAAAATAAAAGTAATTTATATAAAATTATTGCAGAAGGGCAACCAGCTATTCTTCTGAACCAGGAAAACAAGGGAATTAAAAGCCTCCTATGTAAAATTTGGGCTATATCTCAAAAATTTCTTTCTCTACCATTCTTCTTTTCCTTCCTAAGTCAGCTTTGCCATCTGCACTCTCACTAGGGGCTGGGATTTGGCTATGCATGAAGTAGGGTAAGACAGCTGAAAAATTGTTCTGGGAAAAATTGCTGCTAAAGGTGTGCTGCATTCAAATGGTAACTGCTGAAAAGGAAGCACTTCCCTGCTTCCATTAGTGACTTTATCATGATTGCTGCTGCTATTTTCCTGTGCTTTAAGTTTATGTTGTGCTTTAACCTGGTGGGCAGCTAAACACCACACAGCCGTTTGCTTCCCCCTGCTTCCCCCAGTGGGATGGGGGAGAGAATTGGAGAAAAATAAAGTAAAATTCATGGGCTGAGATAAAGACAATTTAATAGGACAGAAAAGGAAGGGAAAATAATAATAATGATAAAAGAATATACAAAGCAAGGGATGCACGATGCAATTGCTCACCACCAGCCGACCAATGCCCAGCCAGTCCCTGAGCAGCGGCCCCCCCGGCCAGCTTTCCCCAGTTTATGTACTGAGCATGACATCGTATGGTATGGAATATCCCTTTGGCCAGTTTGGGTCAGCTGTCCTGGCTGTGCCCCCTCCCAGCTTCTCGCTGGCAGGGCATGGGAAGCTGAGAAGTCCTTGACTAGTGTAAGCACTGCTTAGCAACAACTAAAACAGCGGTGTGTTATCAACATTATTCTCATCCTAAATCCAGAACACAGCACTGTACCAGCTACTAGGAAGAAAATTAACTTCATCCCAGCCGAAACCAGGACAGTTTACTTTCGGGTAGATTCTGTTAGTATTAGAGAAATATTTCAACTTCTAACATTTACAGTTATAAATCAAATGTCTTTCCTTTTCACAAGTTCAGAAACTCCTTAATAGACACTGCTGACTAAACTGGGCTCAGCCCTTTATACATTCTCTTGTCCTGCCTTTTTAGCCTGGGTTTGAAGAAGAGTGTACACGGACTTTTTCTTCCCCATGAGGACAGTGTGAGCCAAACCATTCTGTAGCCCAATTCCTCTCTCTCCTTTTTGGCAACTGCGCAGAATGGCTTACGGTATGTGGAGTTTGGTGTAATTCCATTGGAATTCGCTAGAGTTGCACTGATTTATACCTGGTGTGAATCTCATCTTTCCAAAATATTACTGATGCAACAGAAATGTGGAGCTGAAAAGTCCTTAACTAAGAAGCAATAGTGGTCTTTCTTTTGTTTTGGAGTAAGTTAATGGATCATTGTTATCACTGAATCATTGTTGTCACTAACTTCAGTTTTCATTATCACTGGAAAAAGATAAATACTCTCAAGAGTATCAAAATCAAAACATGAATAAAAATACCTTATTCAGTAGTTTCTTGTAGAGTGCTATCCCTGAAACCTTGCTCTGACTACTTTGGAAGCCGCCAGAGCAGCTATCGCAAACTGATAGGCTGCAGACCTGTTACTGGAAGAGATGTCAGTATTCCTGTGGGCAGCACTTCCTTGTGTTACTTCAAGTACCAGTTCTTCAGCAGTGGCCTAGGAGGGATGGTAGCTGGAAAAACTCGCTTGTGATTGGAACATAAACAGGAAGAGCTTCAGTTATAATAGTGACACCTGTGTCTTTTTTGTAGTCATGGCACCCAGGACTTGTTTTACATGATAGAAACATGGATTTTATGTGGGTTTCAGAGTATGAATCCCCCCATTTTGAGATGGTGCATCTCCTTCCTGCAAACATTCAGGCAGTCCATAGCGTTGGACTAGAAGGATAGTCATGCCTAAGAAGGAAGTCGGTCACCAAGTAACAAACTTTTCATTTCAGTTGTATGTGATGTGATTCACTTCCTGCTGCAAACCTTAGTTCTGTGTTCTTAGGCAGCTGAAGTTTCACACCCAAAGTCTGTTTTTCTACAGCACTTGAACCGATTCCTGTACATGTAAGGCCCTGCAGTCAAAGGACTGCAACAGAGAATGTACCGTGTGTGGGTAGGTGTGTGTTTGCAACTGCCTACAGAATGAACGTCACTACATCGTTGTAAGGGTGCCGTTTGCCTGCGAGACCCTTGTAAGGGTGCCGTTTGCCTTTGCGAGACCCCCTGCCCTGGGACCAGCCTGTATTTTTTCGTATATGATGGGGAGAGAAAGGAAAGCGTGCGGCTTCTAGGACTGTGTGTTGTGAGTTAAATTTGCTGCTACAGCCAGTTTAGTTCATTGTAAGTTCAGTATGTTACTGAATATTTATGAATGAATCTCTTTTGCATTTTACAATGACATTTAGCAATACGTTACAGCTAGAGCCAAATAAAATAAAATCTTCTTACAGAAAGAGCAGACTTGGAGGAAAATACCTCATCAGATTTTTGCTTTTCCTTGACAGATAGTTTGGGGACCTGTTGTGGAATTTTATAAATGACTGGTTTGTGAATCTGGCATAAAATCCTGGCCTTGCTGAAGTTAATGAGTGTTTTACTGCTAAGTCCAGCAGTGGTAATACTGGAGTTCTTGCTTCTACCCTTCTGTGCACTTTTCTGTTCCTGAAGTGTGGTGAGGTGCAGGGGTGCGGACAGGGAGAGGACTGGTCTCCTTTCAGCTCAAGAGATGACTGCATGGAAGGATTTTTGGAGCTGGGTTTATTCTCTGTAGAGAATAAACTTACTTCCCTACCCTCTGCTCTCCCCTCTGCTTCCTTAACTCTCCCTCCCACGCACGCTCTCTCTCTATCTCTGAAAACCTGGGAGGAAAGATTGCTGGCTATTAGCTGAAGCAGGTTCTGCCTTAAATGTTTACTTTTGCTGAAGGAAGGAAGGAAGGAAGACTGGATTTGCCTGATCTTTTAAGGGTCTGGACAATATTTGCATTTACTTTTCTGTATCAATACAAGAAGGCCCGACACAGAGGTGTTGCTCATGTGCAGCGTTCCATCCCAGCGCTGACCAACCTGTCTTAGCTCTGTATGATAAGATTGTTTTCTTTGCAACCAAGTTGATCCAAGTGACTTACCTACATTCCTTCTGATGTGCTTTGGAAGCTCTTTTCTTGTTTTGGGCTTGGAATACTTTCGATAATTTTTTTTCTGATGAATTCTCTGCAGTTAAGCTTACTGACTCTCTTTGACCTCACAGGTTCTGTCCTGCCCCTCTCTGTTGGTGCAATAAATTGTTTTAATTTGCTGCAAAATGTTTTTACTGAGGTTTTTATATTTATAATGGCTGTTTCCAGGCTAAGGAACAAATGAATAGCATATGGCTATTGTGAGAATAAAATATTAATTTTGGCAAATTCAGTCAATTCACAGTGGGTGTTCTTAGCCTTTAAAACAAAATTATCACATATTTGGCACAACTGTCAAGTGCCTGGGTTTTGACTTTAAGCCTTAATCACCAAACGAAGAGAGCAATGTATTATTAACATGTTATGAAGACACGGTAGCTATGACTGTGTGAGCCGAGGGTGGGTGTTCTACATGGCTGCCACATGGTAGAAGAGAGGACAGGTTGCAAAGTTAGGGCAGTATGCAACACTCCAAAATGGAGTGGTCTGAGTGATGTATTTGGATCAAGCACGCTAAACCACTGAGTTTGGCTTGAAAGCCTAAAAATTCTGCAAGTGTCTGGCTTGCCTGATGTTTGATATCATCTAGAATATTCAAGCGTGTCTTCATCTGTTGTTACCATCGAGTCTCAAGGAAGAACAGAATAGATTTACGCATTGAAAAGCAGCAGAAGAGTATCGATTGGTTAATTGGAGACCCACTGATTATAAATACCTGCACAGCACAGCATCTGATGGGCAGTGCTGTATGACAGCAGCATAAGCAGTACCACTTACGACTTCATTGTGCAGAGTGCTGACAGCTCCTGCAGAATCCTCTCTGTGGGAAACGAGAAAGTCAGCATTACATAGGAGGGCATTTGAGGTTTTTTTATCTGCATGGATACATCCAAGTCACCTTCATTCATTTCTGAATACCTCACCCCTTGTCTGACTGCAGTCCAGAATGACATTCACATTTCAGAATACATATTGTGACCCAGTGGTGTTATGGATGATGATTCTTATTTTCACGGGCATTAACAAAGCATGGTTTCATGAAGTATGTCATTGCTTCTGTGCTTCACTGGAGCATGATCTTCTGTAGCACCACCAGCTGATGGAAAATACAGGGCTGGAGACAAGGCCGTTTTCCTTCTGTTGTTGCATATAATATGGTCTTGAAGTTATGTCTGTTGTGGGATGCTACATGTCCTTACGAAAGGACTGATGTTGATTCTGTTGAAGGAGACCCCAAAACTGGGACAGATCTGTATGATACTGGCATTGTTAGGGAGCTGACTGGTGCTGTCAGCTATGGATTCATGAACTGTCCTTGGCATTAGTATTTAAAATCTGTGGAGCCAACCTTGTAGGATTTGGGGACCTTTTGATGACGACGGGGAATTTGGGAGGGAGCAGTAAATGAAGGCTTCCTAAGATATGAACATTTTTCATTCACGTAAAACCTAGTTTCAGGAAAATTTTAATACTTTCTATGAATACTTGGGAGCATGCTCATAGATGTACAACATTCTTAAATTCTGTTTTTAACACAGTAAAATATACATGTGTATGTGCATGTAAGTTTGTGTGAACAGACATGGGGTTGGAGGCAGATTGCCCAAAGGGAGAGCAAGTTTCAGTTACCCTGCATGTAATTTCTGCTTCCTGTCTGGTTTGCTGTTTGGAAGTAATGTGACAGTATTACTGGCTCCTAGAGGAGAGCATTTTTTCTGTGTATCTCATATGCTAAGCAAATATAAACCAGAGGAGAGGATAGGAAAAAGGATGGGAAGGGAAGGGGAAAAGTCCATTTATTAAACAAGATTTTGATAGCAGATTACTTTTTCTGGAAGCTAGCGTACCATCACCAGAACATATGTTAAGCTGTAACTTGAAGATATTTTGACAGTATGCAAAATGCCTTCCAAAACCTTTAAGTAAGCAGTTATGAGATTGAACCAGTTAACTGTTACTAAACATTTCACATTGTTTTCCGGCATTGTTTAAAGGATCCGTGAGGTTTTCACTTTTTTCAAGGCCTTGTTCAAGACTGGAAATACTGGGAAGTAGCTGGGAAGTATGCATGTAATATTTCATATTGGAGGAATGGTTTTGTATCGTGCTTCGTTCAATTGTGACGAAGTTGTTTAATGACATTACTGATAAAGCTGAATAATAAATTATGAACAGAACTTAAATGACTGTCTGCCTCATGTTCTAAAATAGCTTGAGTTCAGGAGTCAGGAGGGATCTGAGATTGCAAGCTGGTGTTTTTATTTGTAACAAGAGTGTAAGCTTTCTGCAGGTGATTAAACTGTATAATGTGCCAGCATCAGAGCATTCCAGAAATGGGTCTCTTGAACAAAATGCTGTATAACTGGGATTAGTATTTTGGTACGTCCCCTGTTGCAGTGTCTGATAACCTCACGGAGCATTTATCTTCCAAACTTAGTCCCCATTCTTCCTTGGCTTCCAGTTTGTAAGTAAGGGCCATTGATCAGCACAGGAATTCAAGTCAATGTAACCTTGAACTTGATTCTTCCGAGTCCTGGGTTCGTTAATCCCTAGACGTCATCCTTCATCCGGTGTGCTACGTGTGTCTGGATCACCGGGCCTTTCTGTCATCCTTTGCACATTGCTACCTGTGTTCTGGACGTGTCTGTACCCTGGTCCTTCAGTGAATTTTAGAGGGCAAAGTTAAACATAGGAATTAATATGATGACTGGCATCTGGCTATTTCTTTTTAACTGTTCACAATGGAAAATTAATTTTCTTTTTTAAGCTGTAGGATTTTTTGAAAGAGCAGGATTTTTTTTGTTTGAGTGATGATTTCAATGGGTTTCTATGTTAGTTCTATTTTTACTTGAATGTTTTTAAGGCTACCATAAAAACTTCCTAAAATGTTGTTTGTAGAATGTTTTGAAGAATTTGGAAACGTGTCTTCATGCATTTTGGCTCAAATGTATACATACAGACATTTGGTCTCTTTCAAAAACTGGAAGGTTTTACTTTTTATCCTGTTTTTTTTTTTTTTTTTTTTTATATTAATCGGGTTGCTTTTTT